>NW_027136046.1:0-300000 GCF_039906515.1 Pseudorca crassidens | reverse complement strand
GAGGTTCTTGTAAACAGAGGCGTCCCAATGTTTGGGGTGGCTGTGTCTTTTTGATTTTAATTTCCCTAAGCTATAGGACCATAAGTGGAAGTGCCCTAGGCTCTGTTGCTTTGTTTTTTAGATGTTTCAGGAAACACCATACACTTCTCCCGAGTGTCTTTTGGCAATTTACATCCCGCCCATCAGCATAACAAGGCTCCCAGTTCTCCATGGCCTGTCCTGCCTTTCTGGATTTTACACTTTTTTCAGATGGCCCTTTTGACCGGGGGGAAGTGAGACTTCATTGTAGTGCAGATTTCCTTTGCAAGCTTGCTTGGTTGGCCAAAAAGTGCGTATGCGTTTTTTCCTGAATATATTCAGGAAAAAACGCATATGCCCTTTTTGGCCAAGTGCATCATTGTGGACGTTCTGCCTCTTTTCCTATGCTTTCAATGCAATTCCAGTCTACCTCCTGAAATCGGTTTCCTGCAATTCTGCCCCGCTTTCAAGTCCTCTTGGCAGCCTTACTTCAGTATATTTTTGGACGATAGCTGTCATTTATAACTCTGCAGGTTTGTGAATTACAGTGCCCCTGAGCTCCTTTCTTCAACTCGCTTTCTTTTGAGCTGGCCGCAACACCGCAGGATGGCTTCAGGCCCTAATCTGGTTCCGGCACGGCACGCTGAGCCTTTGGTTAATTCCTCTTCCTGGTGGGAAATGAGAGTTAAATTTGCCTGTCCAGACACCTCCAGCTAGTCTCTCATTGGTTCTCGCTATTCCTGTTCATCTTCCGCAGAAATTGCAAACTGGGCCAAACAGGAGGTTAAAGGGACTGACTCTCCAAGTCGGGAGGGTGTTAGTAAAGCGTCTGGAATGTTGCACCTGAGTACCAAGGTACGAAAACTGAGACATATTTGAACACGTCTCCCGATCACATGGTTGATCATACTCTAGGTTCCACATGCATGTTTTAGCTGAAGGAAGAATACCTTAAACCTGGGTAGTTGAAACCCGTGGAATGGGTACCATGCAATATGACTTCAAAGGGTCTTCATTTGCTCACCGAACCTCTCCAATCCTATCACTGCTGCGTTTATGCCCCTGTACACATGCTTGATTCTCTTTCGGAGACATAGCAATCCATAGGTTTTAAGATACTTACTAGTCAGGTACATTCTTAGGCATTTAATATGCGGTGTTGAGTCCATTTCGTTGAGCAAGGAGTAGCTCTTGTCTATTCCATATTTGGCTTAAGGAACTTTATCTGTGTTCATTTCAATCTCTGGTTTTATGCAGCACCCCAACTCACCTTTACCCTTAAGCAAGCATAAGTTGATTTTCTAAATTTGAGACCCTGTTCTGTTCTGTAATTCAGTTCCTGTGTAGCCAAGTTTACATTCCGTGTATTACTGATATCTTATGATGTTTCTTTTTCTGTGTGACTTATTTCAGTTAGAATCATCATACCTGAATCCACTCATTGTGCTGCTAAGGGCCTGATGACATAGATTTCATTGCTGAGTGATATTGCTTTGTAAGTAAATACCACAACTTCTTTATCCATTTTTCACTTTCTGCGATGTTGAACTTGTACTGTAAACGAGGTTCTTGTAAACAGAGGCGTCCCAATGTTTGGGGTGGCTGTGTCTTTTTGATTTTAATTTCCCTAAGCTATAGGACCATAAGTGGAAGTGCCCTAGGCTCTGTTGCTTTGTTTTTTAGATGTTTCAGGAAACACCATACACTTCTCCCGAGTGTCTGTTGGCAATTTACATCCCGCCCATCAGCATAACAAGGCTCCCAGTTCTCCATGGCCTGTCCTGCCTTTCTGGATTTTACACTTTTTTCAGATGGCCCTTTTGACCGGGGGGAAGTGAGACTTCATTGTAGTGCAGATTTCCTTTGCAAGCTTGCTTGGTTGGCCAAAAAGTGCGTATGCGTTTTTTCCTGAATATATTCAGGAAAAAACGCATACGCCCTTTTTGGCCAAGTGCATCATTGTGGACGTTCTGCCTCTTTTCCTATGCTTTCAATGCAATTCCAGTCTACCTCCTGAAATCGGTTTCCTGCAATTCTGCCCCGCTTTCAAGTCCTCTTGGCAGCCTTACTTCAGTATATTTTTGGACGATAGCTGTCATTTATAACTCTGCAGGTTTGTGAATTACAGTGCCCCTGAGCTCCTTTCTTCAACTCGCTTTCTTTTGAGCTGGCCGCAACACCGCAGGATGGCTTCAGGCCCTAATCTGGTTCCGGCACGGCACGCTGAGCCTTTGGTTAATTCCTCTTCCTGGTGGGAAATGAGAGTTAAATTTGCCCGTCCAGACACCTCCAGCTAGTCTCTCATTGGTTCTCGCTATTCCTGTTCATCTTCCGCAGAAATTGCAAACTGGGCCAAACAGGAGGTTAAAGGGACTGACTCTCCAAGTCGGGAGGGTGTTAGTAAAGCGTCTGGAATGTTGCACCCGAGTACCAGGGTACGAAAACTGAGACATATTTGAACACGTCTCCCGATCACATGGTTGATCATACTCTAGGTTCCACATGCATGTTTTAGCTGAAGGAAGAATACCTTAAACCTGGGTAGTTGAAACCCGTGGAATGGGTACCATGCAATATGACTTCAAAGGGTCTTCATTTGCTCACCGAACCTCTCCAATCCTATCACTGCTGCGTTTATGCCCCTGTACACATGCTTGATTCTCTTTCGGAGACATAGCAATCCATAGGTTTTAAGATACTTACTAGTCAGGTACATTCTTAGGCATTTAATATGCGGTGTTGAGTCCATTTCGTTGAGCAAGGAGTAGCTCTTGTCTATTCCATATTTGGCTTAAGGAACTTTATCTGTGTTCATTTCAATCTCTGGTTTTATGCAGCACCCCAACTCACCTTTACCCTTAAGCAAGCATAAGTTGGTTTTCTAAATTTGAGACCCTGTTCTGTTCTGTAATTCAGTTCCTGTGTAGCCAAGTTTACATTCCGTGTATTACTGATATCTTATGATGTTTCTTTTTCTGTGTGACTTATTTCAGTTAGAATCATCATACCTGAATCCACTCATTGTGCTGCTAAGGGCCTGATGACATAGATTTCATTGCTGAGTGATATTGCTTTGTAAGTAAATACCACAACTTCTTTATCCATTTTTCACTTTCTGCGATGTTGAACTTGTACTGTAAACGAGGTTCTTGTAAACAGAGGCGTCCCAATGTTTGGGGTGGCTGTGTCTTTTTGATTTTAATTTCCCTAAGCTATAGGACCATAAGTGGAAGTGCCCTAGGCTCTGTTGCTTTGTTTTTTAGATGTTTCAGGAAACACCATACACTTCTCCCGAGTGTCTGTTGGCAATTTACACCCCGCCCATCAGCATAACAAGGCTCCCAGTTCTCCATGGCCTGTCCTGTCTTTCTGGATTTTACACTTTTTTCAGATGGCCCTTTTGACCGGGGGGAAGTGAGACTTCATTGTAGTGCAGATTTCCTTTGCAAGCTTGCTTGGTTGGCCAAAAAGGGCGTATGCGTTTCTTCCTGAATATATTCAGGAAAAAACGCATACGCCCTTTTTGGCCAAGTGCATCATTGTGGACGTTCTGCCTCTTTTCCTATGCTTTCAATGCAATTCCAGTCTACCTCCTGAAATCGGTTTCCTGCAATTCTGCCCCGCTTTCAAGTCCTCTTGGCAGCCTTACTTCAGTATATTTTTGGACGATAGCTGTCATTTATAACTCTGCAGGTTTGTGAATTACAGTGCCCCTGAGCTCCTTTCTTCAACTCGCTTTCTTTTGAGCTGGCCGCAACACCGCAGGATGGCTTCAGGCCCTAATCTGGTTCCGGCACGGCACGCTGAGCCTTTGGTTAATTCCTCTTCCTGGTGGGAAATGAGAGTTAAATTTGCCCGTCCAGACACCTCCAGCTAGTCTCTCATTGGTTCTCGCTATTCCTGTTCATCTTCCGCAGAAATTGCAAACTGGGCCAAACAGGAGGTTAAAGGGACTGACTCTCCAAGTCGGGAGGGTGTTAGTAAAGCGTCTGGAATGTTGCACCCGAGTACCAGGGTACGAAAACTGAGACATATTTGAACACGTCTCCCGATCACATGGTTGATCATACTCTAGGTTCCACATGCATGTTTTAGCTGAAGGAAGAATACCTTAAACCTGGGTAGTTGAAACCCGTGGAATGGGTACCATGCAATATGACTTCAAAGGGTCTTCATTTGCTCACCGAACCTCTCCAATCCTATCACTGCTGCGTTTATGCCCCTGTACACATGCTTGATTCTCTTTCGGAGACATAGCAATCCATAGGTTTTAAGATACTTACTAGTCAGGTACATTCTTAGGCATTTAATATGCGGTGTTGAGTCCATTTCGTTGAGCAAGGAGTAGCTCTTGTCTATTCCATATTTGGCTTAAGGAACTTTATCTGTGCTCATTTCAATCTCTGGTTTTATGCAGCACCCCAACTCACCTTTACCCTTAAGCAAGCATAAGTTGGTTTTCTAAATTTGAGACCCTGTTCTGTTCTGTAATTCAGTTCCTGTGTAGCCAAGTTTACATTCCGTGTATTACTGATATCTTATGATGTTTCTTTTTCTGTGTGACTTATTTCAGTTAGAATCATCATACCTGAATCCACTCATGGTGCTGCTAAGGGCCTGATGACATAGATTTCATTGCTGAGTGATATTGCTTTGTAAGTAAATACCACAACTTCTTTATCCATTTTTCACTTTCTGCGATGTTGAACTTGTACTGTAAACGAGGTTCTTGTAAACAGAGGCGTCCCAATGTTTGGGGTGGCTGTGTCTTTTTGATTTTAATTTCCCTAAGCTATAGGACCATAAGTGCAAGTGCCCTAGGCTCTGTTGCTTTGTTTTTTAGATGTTTCAGGAAACACCATACACTTCTCCCGAGTGTCTTTTGGCAATTTACATCCCGCCCATCAGCATAACAAGGCTCCCAGTTCTCCATGGCCTGTACTGCCTTTCTGGATTTTACACTTTTTTCAGATGGCCCTTTTGACCGGGGGGAAGTGAGACTTCATTGTAGTGCAGATTTCCTTTGCAAGCTTGCTTGGTTGGCCAAAAAGGGCGTATGCGTTTTTTCCTGAATATATTCAGGAAAAAACGCATACGCCCTTTTTGGCCAAGTGCATCATTGTGGACGTTCTGCCTCTTTTCCTATGCTTTCAATGCAATTCCAGTCTGCCTCCTGAAATCGGTTTCCTGCAATTCTGCCCCGCTTTCAAGTCCTCTTGGCAGCCTTACTTCAGTATATTTTTGGACGATAGCTGTCATTTATAACTCTGCAGGTTTGTGAATTACAGTGCCCCTGAGCTCCTTTCTTCAACTCGCTTTCTTTTGAGCTGGCCGCAACACCGCAGGATGGCTTCAGGCCCTAATCTGGTTCCGGCACGGCACACTGAGCCTTTGGTTAATTCCTCTTCCTGGTGGGAAATGAGAGTTAAATTTGAACGTCCAGACACCTCCAGCTAGTCTCTCATTGGTTCTCGCTATTCCTGTTCATCTTCCGCAGAAATTGCAAACTGGGCCAAACAGGAGGTTAAAGGGACTTACTCTCCAAGTCGGGAGGGTGTTAGTAAAGCGTCTGGAATGTTGCACCCGAGTACCAGGGTACGAAATCTGAGACATATTTGAACACGTCTCCCGATCACATGGTTGATCATACTCTAGGTTCCACATGCATGTTTTACCGGAAGGAAGAATACCTTAAACCTGGGTAGTTGAAACCCGTGGAATGGGTACCATGCAATATGACTTCAAAGGGTCTTCATTTGCTCACCGAACCTCTCCAATCCTATCACTGCTGCGTTTATGCCCCTGTACACATGCTTGATTCTCTTTCGGAGACATAGCAATCCATAGGTTTTAAGATACTTACTAGTCAGGTACATTCTTAGGCATTTAATATGCGGTGTTGAGTCCATTTCGTTGAGCAAGAGGTAGCTCTTGTCTATTCCATATTTGGCTTAAGGAACTTTATCTGTGCTCATTTCAATCTCTGGTTTTATGCAGCACCCCAACTCACCTTTCCCCTTAAGCAAGCATAAGTTGGTTTTCTAAATTTGAGACCCTGTTCTGTTCTGTAATTCAGTTCCTGTGTAGCCAAGTTTACATTCCGTGTATTACTGATATCTTATGATGTTTCTTTTTCTGTGTGACTTATTTCAGTTAGAATCATCATACCTGAATCCACTCATTGTGCTGCTAAGGGCCTGATGACATAGATTTCATTGCTGAGTGATATTGCTTTGTAAGTAAATACCACAACTTCTTTATCCATTTTTCACTTTCTGCGATGTTGAACTTGTACTGTAAACGAGGTTCTTGTAAACAGAGGCATCCCAATGTTTGGGGTGGCTGTGTCTTTTTGATTTTAATTTCCCTAAGCTATAGGACCATAAGTGGAAGTGCCCTAGGCTCTGTTGCTTTGTTTTTTAGATGTTTCAGGAAACACCATACACTTCTCCCGAGTGTCTGTTGGCAATTTACACCCCGCCCATCAGCATAACAAGGCTCCCAGTTCTCCATGGCCTGTCCTGTCTTTCTGGATTTTACACTTTTTTCAGATGGCCCTTTTGACCGGGGGGAAGTGAGACTTCATTGTAGTGCAGATTTCCTTTGCAAGCTTGCTTGGTTGGCCAAAAAGGGCGTATGCGTTTCTTCCTGAATATATTCAGGAAAAAACGCATACGCCCTTTTTGGCCAAGTGCATCATTGTGGACGTTCTGCCTCTTTTCCTATGCTTTCAATGCAATTCCAGTCTACCTCCTGAAATCGGTTTCCTGCAATTCTGCCCCGCTTTCAAGTCCTCTTGGCAGCCTTACTTCAGTATATTTTTGGACGATAGCTGTCATTTATAACTCTGCAGGTTTGTGAATTACAGTGCCCCTGAGCTCCTTTCTTCAACTCGCTTTCTTTTGAGCTGGCCGCAACACCGCAGGATGGCTTCAGGCCCTAATCTGGTTCCGGCACGGCACGCTGAGCCTTTGGTTAATTCCTCTTCCTGGTGGGAAATGAGAGTTAAATTTGCCCGTCCAGACACCTCCAGCTAGTCTCTCATTGGTTCTCGCTATTCCTGTTCATCTTCCGCAGAAATTGCAAACTGGGCCAAACAGGAGGTTAAAGGGACTGACTCTCCAAGTCGGGAGGGTGTTAGTAAAGCGTCTGGAATGTTGCACCCGAGTACCAGGGTACGAAAACTGAGACATATTTGAACACGTCTCCCGATCACATGGTTGATCATACTCTAGGTTCCACATGCATGTTTTAGCTGAAGGAAGAATACCTTAAACCTGGGTAGTTGAAACCCGTGGAATGGGTACCATGCAATATGACTTCAAAGGGTCTTCATTTGCTCACCGAACCTCTCCAATCCTATCACTGCTGCGTTTATGCCCCTGTACACATGCTTGATTCTCTTTCGGAGACATAGCAATCCATAGGTTTTAAGATACTTACTAGTCAGGTACATTCTTAGGCATTTAATATGCGGTGTTGAGTCCATTTCGTTGAGCAAGAGGTAGCTCTTGTCTATTCCATATTTGGCTTAAGGAACTTTATCTGTGCTCATTTCAATCTCTGGTTTTATGCAGCACCCCAACTCACCTTTACCCTTAAGAAAGCATAAGTTGGTTTTCTAAATTTGAGACCCTGTTCTGTTCTGTAATTCAGTTCCTGTGTAGCCAAGTTTACATTCCGTGTATTACTGATATCTTATGATGTTTCTTTTTCTGTGTGACTTATTTCAGTTAGAATCATCATACCTGAATCCACTCATTGTGCTGCTAAGGGCCTGATGACATAGATTTCATTGCTGAGTGATATTGCTTTGTAAGTAAATACCACAACTTCTTTATCCATTTTTCACTTTCTGCGATGTTGAACTTGTACTGTAAACGAGGTTCTTGTAAACAGAGGCGTCCCAATGTTTGGGGTGGCTGTGTCTTTTTGATTTTAATTTCCCTAAGCTATAGGACCATAAGTGGAAGTGCCCTAGGCTCTGTTGCTTTGTTTTTTAGATGTTTCAGGAAACACCATACACTTCTCCCGAGTGTCTGTTGGCAATTTACACCCCGCCCATCAGCATAACAAGGCTCCCAGTTCTCCATGGCCTGTCCTGTCTTTCTGGATTTTACACTTTTTTCAGATGGCCCTTTTGACCGGGGGGAAGTGAGACTTCATTGTAGTGCAGATTTCCTTTGCAAGCTTGCTTGGTTGGCCAAAAAGGGCGTATGCGTTTCTTCCTGAATATATTCAGGAAAAAACGCATACGCCCTTTTTGGCCAAGTGCATCATTGTGGACGTTCTGCCTCTTTTCCTATGCTTTCAATGCAATTCCAGTCTACCTCCTGAAATCGGTTTCCTGCAATTCTGCCCCGCTTTCAAGTCCTCTTGGCAGCCTTACTTCAGTATATTTTTGGACGATAGCTGTCATTTATAACTCTGCAGGTTTGTGAATTACAGTGCCCCTGAGCTCCTTTCTTCAACTCGCTTTCTTTTGAGCTGGCCGCAACACCGCAGGATGGCTTCAGGCCCTAATCTGGTTCCGGCACGGCACGCTGAGCCTTTGGTTAATTCCTCTTCCTGGTGGGAAATGAGAGTTAAATTTGCCCGTCCAGACACCTCCAGCTAGTCTCTCATTGGTTCTCGCTATTCCTGTTCATCTTCCGCAGAAATTGCAAACTGGGCCAAACAGGAGGTTAAAGGGACTGACTCTCCAAGTCGGGAGGGTGTTAGTAAAGCGTCTGGAATGTTGCACCCGAGTACCAGGGTACGAAAACTGAGACATATTTGAACACGTCTCCCGATCACATGGTTGATCATACTCTAGGTTCCACATGCATGTTTTAGCTGAAGGAAGAATACCTTAAACCTGGGTAGTTGAAACCCGTGGAATGGGTACCATGCAATATGACTTCAAAGGGTCTTCATTTGCTCACCGAACCTCTCCAATCCTATCACTGCTGCGTTTATGCCCCTGTACACATGCTTGATTCTCTTTCGGAGACATAGCAATCCATAGGTTTTAAGATACTTACTAGTCAGGTACATTCTTAGGCATTTAATATGCGGTGTTGAGTCCATTTCGTTGAGCAAGGAGTAGCTCTTGTCTATTCCATATTTGGCTTAAGGAACTTTATCTGTGCTCATTTCAATCTCTGGTTTTATGCAGCACCCCAACTCACCTTTCCCCTTAAGCAAGCATAAGTTGGTTTTCTAAATTTGAGACCCTGTTCTGTTCTGTAATTCAGTTCCTGTGTAGCCAAGTTTACATTCCGTGTATTACTGATATCTTATGATGTTTCTTTTTCTGTGTGACTTATTTCAGTTAGAATCATCATACCTGAATCCACTCATTGTGCTGCTAAGGGCCTGATGACATAGATTTCATTGCTGAGTGATATTGCTTTGTAAGTAAATACCACAACTTCTTTATCCATTTTTCACTTTCTGCGATGTTGAACTTGTACTGTAAACGAGGTTCTTGTAAACAGAGGCGTCCCAATGTTTGGGGTGGCTGTGTCTTTTTGATTTTAATTTCCCTAAGCTATAGGACCATAAGTGGAAGTGCCCTAGGCTCTGTTGCTTTGTTTTTTAGATGTTTCAGGAAACACCATACACTTCTCCCGAGTGTCTGTTGGCAATTTACACCCCGCCCATCAGCATAACAAGGCTCCCAGTTCTCCATGGCCTGTCCTGTCTTTCTGGATTTTACACTTTTTTCAGATGGCCCTTTTGACCGGGGGGAAGTGAGACTTCATTGTAGTGCAGATTTCCTTTGCAAGCTTGCTTGGTTGGCCAAAAAGGGCGTATGCGTTTCTTCCTGAATATATTCAGGAAAAAACGCATACGCCCTTTTTGGCCAAGTGCATCATTGTGGACGTTCTGCCTCTTTTCCTATGCTTTCAATGCAATTCCAGTCTACCTCCTGAAATCGGTTTCCTGCAATTCTGCCCCGCTTTCAAGTCCTCTTGGCAGCCTTACTTCAGTATATTTTTGGACGATAGCTGTCATTTATAACTCTGCAGGTTTGTGAATTACAGTGCCCCTGAGCTCCTTTCTTCAACTCGCTTTCTTTTGAGCTGGCCGCAACACCGCAGGATGGCTTCAGGCCCTAATCTGGTTCCGGCACGGCACGCTGAGCCTTTGGTTAATTCCTCTTCCTGGTGGGAAATGAGAGTTAAATTTGCCCGTCCAGACACCTCCAGCTAGTCTCTCATTGGTTCTCGCTATTCCTGTTCATCTTCCGCAGAAATTGCAAACTGGGCCAAACAGGAGGTTAAAGGGACTGACTCTCCAAGTCGGGAGGGTGTTAGTAAAGCGTCTGGAATGTTGCACCCGAGTACCAGGGTACGAAAACTGAGACATATTTGAACACGTCTCCCGATCACATGGTTGATCATACTCTAGGTTCCACATGCATGTTTTAGCTGAAGGAAGAATACCTTAAACCTGGGTAGTTGAAACCCGTGGAATGGGTACCATGCAATATGACTTCAAAGGGTCTTCATTTGCTCACCGAACCTCTCCAATCCTATCACTGCTGCGTTTATGCCCCTGTACACATGCTTGATTCTCTTTCGGAGACATAGCAATCCATAGGTTTTAAGATACTTACTAGTCAGGTACATTCTTAGGCATTTAATATGCGGTGTTGAGTCCATTTCGTTGAGCAAGGAGTAGCTCTTGTCTATTCCATATTTGGCTTAAGGAACTTTATCTGTGCTCATTTCAATCTCTGGTTTTATGCAGCACCCCAACTCACCTTTCCCCTTAAGCAAGCATAAGTTGGTTTTCTAAATTTGAGACCCTGTTCTGTTCTGTAATTCAGTTCCTGTGTAGCCAAGTTTACATTCCGTGTATTACTGATATCTTATGATGTTTCTTTTTCTGTGTGACTTATTTCAGTTAGAATCATCATACCTGAATCCACTCATTGTGCTGCTAAGGGCCTGATGACATAGATTTCATTGCTGAGTGATATTGCTTTGTAAGTAAATACCACAACTTCTTTATCCATTTTTCACTTTCTGCGATGTTGAACTTGTACTGTAAACGAGGTTCTTGTAAACAGAGGCGTCCCAATGTTTGGGGTGGCTGTGTCTTTTTGATTTTAATTTCCCTAAGCTATAGGACCATAAGTGGAAGTGCCCTAGGCTCTGTTGCTTTGTTTTTTAGATGTTTCAGGAAACACCATACACTTCTCCCGAGTGTCTGTTGGCAATTTACACCCCGCCCATCAGCATAACAAGGCTCCCAGTTCTCCATGGCCTGTCCTGTCTTTCTGGATTTTACACTTTTTTCAGATGGCCCTTTTGACCGGGGGGAAGTGAGACTTCATTGTAGTGCAGATTTCCTTTGCAAGCTTGCTTGGTTGGCCAAAAAGGGCGTATGCGTTTCTTCCTGAATATATTCAGGAAAAAACGCATACGCCCTTTTTGGCCAAGTGCATCATTGTGGACGTTCTGCCTCTTTTCCTATGCTTTCAATGCAATTCCAGTCTACCTCCTGAAATCGGTTTCCTGCAATTCTGCCCCGCTTTCAAGTCCTCTTGGCAGCCTTACTTCAGTATATTTTTGGACGATAGCTGTCATTTATAACTCTGCAGGTTTGTGAATTACAGTGCCCCTGAGCTCCTTTCTTCAACTCGCTTTCTTTTGAGCTGGCCGCAACACCGCAGGATGGCTTCAGGCCCTAATCTGGTTCCGGCACGGCACGCTGAGCCTTTGGTTAATTCCTCTTCCTGGTGGGAAATGAGAGTTAAATTTGCCCGTCCAGACACCTCCAGCTAGTCTCTCATTGGTTCTCGCTATTCCTGTTCATCTTCCGCAGAAATTGCAAACTGGGCCAAACAGGAGGTTAAAGGGACTGACTCTCCAAGTCGGGAGGGTGTTAGTAAAGCGTCTGGAATGTTGCACCCGAGTACCAGGGTACGAAAACTGAGACATATTTGAACACGTCTCCCGATCACATGGTTGATCATACTCTAGGTTCCACATGCATGTTTTAGCTGAAGGAAGAATACCTTAAACCTGGGTAGTTGAAACCCGTGGAATGGGTACCATGCAATATGACTTCAAAGGGTCTTCATTTGCTCACCGAACCTCTCCAATCCTATCACTGCTGCGTTTATGCCCCTGTACACATGCTTGATTCTCTTTCGGAGACATAGCAATCCATAGGTTTTAAGATACTTACTAGTCAGGTACATTCTTAGGCATTTAATATGCGGTGTTGAGTCCATTTCGTTGAGCAAGGAGTAGCTCTTGTCTATTCCATATTTGGCTTAAGGAACTTTATCTGTGCTCATTTCAATCTCTGGTTTTATGCAGCACCCCAACTCACCTTTCCCCTTAAGCAAGCATAAGTTGGTTTTCTAAATTTGAGACCCTGTTCTGTTCTGTAATTCAGTTCTTGTGTAGCCAAGTTTACATTCCGTGTATTACTGATATCTTATGATGTTTCTTTTTCTGTGTGACTTATTTCAGTTAGAATCATCATACCTGAATCCACTCATTGTGCTGCTAAGGGCCTGATGACATAGATTTCATTGCTGAGTGATATTGCTTTGTAAGTAAATACCACAACTTCTTTATCCATTTTTCACTTTCTGCGATGTTGAACTTGTACTGTAAACGAGGTTCTTGTAAACAGAGGCGTCCCAATGTTTGGGGTGGCTGTGTCTTTTTGATTTTAATTTCCCTAAGCTATAGGACCATAAGTGGAAGTGCCCTAGGCTCTGTTGCTTTGTTTTTTAGATGTTTCAGGAAACACCATACACTTCTCCCGAGTGTCTTTTGGCAATTTACATCCCGCCCATCAGCATAACAAGGCTCCCAGTTCTCCATGGCCTGTCCTGCCTTTCTGGATTTTACACTTTTTTCAGATGGCCCTTTTGACCGGGGGGAAGTGAGACTTCATTGTAGTGCAGATTTCCTTTGCAAGCTTGCTTGGTTGGCCAAAAAGGGCGTATGCGTTTTTTCCTGAATATATTCAGGAAAAAACGCATACGCCCTTTTTGGCCAAGTGCATCATTGTGGACGTTCTGCCTCTTTTCCTATGCTTTCAATGCAATTCCAGTCTACCTCCTGAAATCGGTTTCCTGCAATTCTGCCCCGCTTTCAAGTCCTCTTGGCAGCCTTACTTCAGTATATTTTTGGACGATAGCTGTCATTTATAACTCTGCAGGTTTGTGAATTACAGTGCCCCTGAGCTCCTTTCTTCAACTCGCTTTCTTTTGAGCTGGCCGCAACACCGCAGGATGGCTTCAGGCCCTAATCTGGTTCCGGCACGGCACGCTGAGCCTTTGGTTAATTCCTCTTCCTGGTGGGAAATGAGAGTTAAATTTGCCTGTCCAGACACCTCCAGCTAGTCTCTCATTGGTTCTCGCTATTCCTGTTCATCTTCCGCAGAAATTGCAAACTGGGCCAAACAGGAGGTTAAAGGGACTGACTCTCCAAGTCGGGAGGGTGTTAGTAAAGCGTCTGGAATGTTGCACCTGAGTACCAAGGTACGAAAACTGAGACATATTTGAACACGTCTCCCGATCACATGGTTGATCATACTCTAGGTTCCACATGCATGTTTTAGCTGAAGGAAGAATACCTTAAACCTGGGTAGTTGAAACCCGTGGAATGGGTACCATGCAATATGACTTCAAAGGGTCTTCATTTGCTCACCGAACCTCTCCAATCCTATCACTGCTGCGTTTATGCCCCTGTACACATGCTTGATTCTCTTTCGGAGACATAGCAATCCATAGGTTTTAAGATACTTACTAGTCAGGTACATTCTTAGGCATTTAATATGCGGTGTTGTGTCCATTTCGTTGAGCAAGGAGTAGCTCTTGTCTATTCCATATTTGGCTTAAGGAACTTTATCTGTGTTCATTTCAATCTCTGGTTTTATGCAGCACCCCAACTCACCTTTACCCTTAAGCAAGCATAAGTTGATTTTCTAAATTTGAGACCCTGTTCTGTTCTGTAATTCAGTTCCTGTGTAGCCAAGTTTACATTCCGTGTATTACTGATATCTTATGATGTTTCTTTTTCTGTGTGACTTATTTCAGTTAGAATCATCATACCTGAATCCACTCATTGTGCTGCTAAGGGCCTGATGACATAGATTTCATTGCTGAGTGATATTGCTTTGTAAGTAAATACCACAACTTCTTTATCCATTTTTCACTTTCTGCGATGTTGAACTTGTACTGTAAACGAGGTTCTTGTAAACAGAGGCGTCCCAATGTTTGGGGTGGCTGTGTCTTTTTGATTTTAATTTCCCTAAGCTATAGGACCATAAGTGGAAGTGCCCTAGGCTCTGTTGCTTTGTTTTTTAGATGTTTCAGGAAACACCATACACTTCTCCCGAGTGTCTGTTGGCAATTTACATCCCGCCCATCAGCATAACAAGGCTCCCAGTTCTCCATGGCCTGTCCTGCCTTTCTGGATTTTACACTTTTTTCAGATGGCCCTTTTGACCGGGGGGAAGTGAGACTTCATTGTAGTGCAGATTTCCTTTGCAAGCTTGCTTGGTTGGCCAAAAAGTGCGTATGCGTTTTTTCCTGAATATATTCAGGAAAAAACGCATACGCCCTTTTTGGCCAAGTGCATCATTGTGGACGTTCTGCCTCTTTTCCTATGCTTTCAATGCAATTCCAGTCTACCTCCTGAAATCGGTTTCCTGCAATTCTGCCCCGCTTTCAAGTCCTCTTGGCAGCCTTA
This sequence comes from Pseudorca crassidens, assembly GCF_039906515.1. NCBI lineage: Eukaryota > Metazoa > Chordata > Mammalia > Artiodactyla > Delphinidae > Pseudorca > Pseudorca crassidens. Next base: position 285,274 of record NW_027136046.1, on the reverse strand, counting down.
CTTCAGTATATTTTTGGACGATAGCTGTCATTTATAACTCTGCAGGTTTGTGAATTACAGTGCCCCTGAGCTCCTTTCTTCAACTCGCTTTCTTTTGAGCTGGCCGCAACACCGCAGGATGGCTTCAGGCCCTAATCTGGTTCCGGCACGGCACGCTGAGCCTTTGGTTAATTCCTCTTCCTGGTGGGAAATGAGAGTTAAATTTGCCCGTCCAGACACCTCCAGCTAGTCTCTCATTGGTTCTCGCTATTCCTGTTCATCTTCCGCAGAAATTGCAAACTGGGCCAAACAGGAGGTTAAAGGGACTGACTCTCCAAGTCGGGAGGGTGTTAGTAAAGCGTCTGGAATGTTGCACCCGAGTACCAGGGTACGAAAACTGAGACATATTTGAACACGTCTCCCGATCACATGGTTGATCATACTCTAGGTTCCACATGCATGTTTTAGCTGAAGGAAGAATACCTTAAACCTGGGTAGTTGAAACCCGTGGAATGGGTACCATGCAATATGACTTCAAAGGGTCTTCATTTGCTCACCGAACCTCTCCAATCCTATCACTGCTGCGTTTATGCCCCTGTACACATGCTTGATTCTCTTTCGGAGACATAGCAATCCATAGGTTTTAAGATACTTACTAGTCAGGTACATTCTTAGGCATTTAATATGCGGTGTTGAGTCCATTTCGTTGAGCAAGGAGTAGCTCTTGTCTATTCCATATTTGGCTTAAGGAACTTTATCTGTGTTCATTTCAATCTCTGGTTTTATGCAGCACCCCAACTCACCTTTACCCTTAAGCAAGCATAAGTTGGTTTTCTAAATTTGAGACCCTGTTCTGTTCTGTAATTCAGTTCCTGTGTAGCCAAGTTTACATTCCGTGTATTACTGATATCTTATGATGTTTCTTTTTCTGTGTGACTTATTTCAGTTAGAATCATCATACCTGAATCCACTCATTGTGCTGCTAAGGGCCTGATGACATAGATTTCATTGCTGAGTGATATTGCTTTGTAAGTAAATACCACAACTTCTTTATCCATTTTTCACTTTCTGCGATGTTGAACTTGTACTGTAAACGAGGTTCTTGTAAACAGAGGCGTCCCAAACTTTGGGGTGGCTGTGTCTTTTTGATTTTAATTTCCCTAAGCTATAGGACCATAAGTGGAAGTGCCCTAGGCTCTGTTGCTTTGTTTTTTAGATGTTTCAGGAAACACCATACACTTCTCCCGAGTGTCTGTTGGCAATTTACATCCCGCCCATCAGCATAACAAGGCTCCCAGTTCTCCATGGCCTGTCCTGTCTTTCTGGATTTTACACTTTATTCAGATGGCCCTTTTGACCGGGGGGAAGTGAGACTTCATTGTAGTGCAGATTTCCTTTGCAAGCTTGCTTGGTTGGCCAAAAAGGGCGTATGCGTTTCTTCCTGAATATATTCAGGAAAAAACGCATACGCCCTTTTTGGCCAAGTGCATCATTGTGGACGTTCTGCCTCTTTTCCTATGCTTTCAATGCAATTCCAGTCTACCTCCTGAAATCGGTTTCCTGCAATTCTGCCCCGCTTTCAAGTCCTCTTGGCAGCCTTACTTCAGTATATTTTTGGACGATAGCTGTCATTTATAACTCTGCAGGTTTGTGAATTACAGTGCCCCTGAGCTCCTTTCTTCAACTCGCTTTCTTTTGAGCTGGCCGCAACACCGCAGGATGGCTTCAGGCCCTAATCTGGTTCCGGCACGGCACGCTGAGCCTTTGGTTAATTCCTCTTCCTGGTGGGAAATGAGAGTTAAATTTGCCCGTCCAGACACCTCCAGCTAGTCTCTCATTGGTTCTCGCTATTCCTGTTCATCTTCCGCAGAAATTGCAAACTGGGCCAAACAGGAGGTTAAAGGGACTGACTCTCCAAGTCGGGAGGGTGTTAGTAAAGCGTCTGGAATGTTGCACCCGAGTACCAGGGTACGAAAACTGAGACATATTTGAACACGTCTCCCGATCACATGGTTGATCATACTCTAGGTTCCACATGCATGTTTTAGCTGAAGGAAGAATACCTTAAACCTGGGTAGTTGAAACCCGTGGAATGGGTACCATGCAATATGACTTCAAAGGGTCTTCATTTGCTCACCGAACCTCTCCAATCCTATCACTGCTGCGTTTATGCCCCTGTACACATGCTTGATTCTCTTTCGGAGACATAGCAATCCATAGGTTTTAAGATACTTACTAGTCAGGTACATTCTTAGGCATTTAATATGCGGTGTTGAGTCCATTTCGTTGAGCAAGGAGTAGCTCTTGTCTATTCCATATTTGGCTTAAGGAACTTTATCTGTGCTCATTTCAATCTCTGGTTTTATGCAGCACCCCAACTCACCTTTACCCTTAAGCAAGCATAAGTTGGTTTTCTAAATTTGAGACCCTGTTCTGTTCTGTAATTCAGTTCCTGTGTAGCCAAGTTTACATTCCATGTATTACTGATATCTTATGATGTTTCTTTTTCTGTGTGACTTATTTCAGTTAGAATCATCATACCTGAATCCACTCATGGTGCTGCTAAGGGCCTGATGACATAGATTTCATTGCTGAGTGATATTGCTTTGTAAGTAAATACCACAACTTCTTTATCCATTTTTCACTTTCTGCGATGTTGAACTTGTACTGTAAACGAGGTTCTTGTAAACAGAGGCGTCCCAATGTTTGGGGTGGCTGTGTCTTTTTGATTTTAATTTCCCTAAGCTATAGGACCATAAGTGCAAGTGCCCTAGGCTCTGTTGCTTTGTTTTTTAGATGTTTCAGGAAACACCATACACTTCTCCCGAGTGTCTTTTGGCAATTTACATCCCGCCCATCAGCATAACAAGGCTCCCAGTTCTCCATGGCCTGTACTGCCTTTCTGGATTTTACACTTTTTTCAGATGGCCCTTTTGACCGGGGGGAAGTGAGACTTCATTGTAGTGCAGATTTCCTTTGCAAGCTTGCTTGGTTGGCCAAAAAGGGCGTATGCGTTTCTTCCTGAATATATTCAGGAAAAAACGCATACGCCCTTTTTGGCCAAGTGCATCATTGTGGACGTTCTGCCTCTTTTCCTATGCTTTCAATGCAATTCCAGTCTACCTCCTGAAATCGGTTTCCTGCAATTCTGCCCCGCTTTCAAGTCCTCTTGGCAGCCTTACTTCAGTATATTTTTGGACGATAGCTGTCATTTATAACTCTGCAGGTTTGTGAATTACAGTGCCCCTGAGCTCCTTTCTTCAACTCGCTTTCTTTTGAGCTGGCCGCAACACCGCAGGATGGCTTCAGGCCCTAATCTGGTTCCGGCACGGCACGCTGAGCCTTTGGTTAATTCCTCTTCCTGGTGGGAAATGAGAGTTAAATTTGCCCGTCCAGACACCTCCAGCTAGTCTCTCATTGGTTCTCGCTATTCCTGTTCATCTTCCGCAGAAATTGCAAACTGGGCCAAACAGGAGGTTAAAGGGACTGACTCTCCAAGTCGGGAGGGTGTTAGTAAAGCGTCTGGAATGTTGCACCCGAGTACCAGGGTACGAAAACTGAGACATATTTGAACACGTCTCCCGATCACATGGTTGATCATACTCTAGGTTCCACATGCATGTTTTAGCTGAAGGAAGAATACCTTAAACCTGGGTAGTTGAAACCCGTGGAATGGGTACCATGCAATATGACTTCAAAGGGTCTTCATTTGCTCACCGAACCTCTCCAATCCTATCACTGCTGCGTTTATGCCCCTGTACACATGCTTGATTCTCTTTCGGAGACATAGCAATCCATAGGTTTTAAGATACTTACTAGTCAGGTACATTCTTAGGCATTTAATATGCGGTGTTGAGTCCATTTCGTTGAGCAAGGAGTAGCTCTTGTCTATTCCATATTTGGCTTAAGGAACTTTATCTGTGCTCATTTCAATCTCTGGTTTTATGCAGCACCCCAACTCACCTTTACCCTTAAGCAAGCATAAGTTGGTTTTCTAAATTTGAGACCCTGTTCTGTTCTGTAATTCAGTTCCTGTGTAGCCAAGTTTACATTCCGTGTATTACTGATATCTTATGATGTTTCTTTTTCTGTGTGACTTATTTCAGTTAGAATCATCATACCTGAATCCACTCATTGTGCTACTAAGGGCCTGATGACATAGATTTCATTGCTGAGTGATATTGCTTTGTAAGTAAATACCACAACTTCTTTATCCATTTTTCACTTTCTGTGATGTTGAACTTGTACTGTAAACGAGGTTCTTGTAAACAGAGGCATCCCAAACTTTGGGGTGGCTGTGTCTTTTTGATTTTAATTTCCCTAAGCTATAGGACCATAAGTGGAAGTGCCCTAGGCTCTGTTGCTTTGTTTTTTAGATGTTTCAGGAAACACCATACACTTCTCCCGAGTGTCTTTTGGCAATTTACATCCCACCCATCAGCATAACAAGGCTCCCAGTTCTCCATGGCCTGTCCTGCCTTTCTGGATTTTACACTTTTTTCAGATGGCCCTTTTGACCGGGGGGAAGTGAGACTTCATTGTAGTGCAGATTTCCTTTGCAAGCTTGCTTGGTTGGCCAAAAAGGGCGTATGCGTTTTTTCCTGAATATATTCAGGAAAAAACGCATACGCCCTTTTTGGCCAAGTGCATCATTGTGGACGTTCTGCCTCTTTTCCTATGCTTTCAATGCAATTCCAGTCTGCCTCCTGAAATCGGTTTCCTGCAATTCTGCCCCGCTTTCAAGTCCTCTTGGCAGCCTTACTTCAGTATATTTTTGGACGATAGCTGTCATTTATAACTCTGCAGGTTTGTGAATTACAGTGCCCCTGAGCTCCTTTCTTCAACTCGCTTTCTTTTGAGCTGGCCGCAACACCGCAGGATGGCTTCAGGCCCTAATCTGGTTCCGGCACGGCACACTGAGCCTTTGGTTAATTCCTCTTCCTGGTGGGAAATGAGAGTTAAATTTGCCCGTCCAGACACCTCCAGCTAGTCTCTCATTGGTTCTCGCTATTCCTGTTCATCTTCCGCAGAAATTGCAAACTGGGCCAAACAGGAGGTTAAAGGGACTGACTCTCCAAGTCGGGAGGGTGTTAGTAAAGCGTCTGGAATGTTGCACCCGAGTACCAGGGTACGAAATCTGAGACATATTTGAACACGTCTCCCGATCACATGGTTGATCATACTCTAGGTTCCACATGCATGTTTTACCGGAAGGAAGAATACCTTAAACCTGGGTAGTTGAAACCCGTGGAATGGGTACCATGCAATATGACTTCAAAGGGTCTTCATTTGCTCACCGAACCTCTCCAATCCTATCACTGCTGCGTTTATGCCCCTGTACACATGCTTGATTCTCTTTCGGAGACATAGCAATCCATAGGTTTTAAGATACTTACTAGTCAGGTACATTCTTAGGCATTTAATATGCGGTGTTGAGTCCATTTCGTTGAGCAAGAGGTAGCTCTTGTCTATTCCATATTTGGCTTAAGGAACTTTATCTGTGCTCATTTCAATCTCTGGTTTTATGCAGCACCCCAACTCACCTTTCCCCTTAAGCAAGCATAAGTTGGTTTTCTAAATTTGAGACCCTGTTCTGTTCTGTAATTCAGTTCCTGTGTAGCCAAGTTTACATTCCGTGTATTACTGATATCTTATGATGTTTCTTTTTCTGTGTGACTTATTTCAGTTAGAATCATCATACCTGAATCCACTCATTGTGCTGCTAAGGGCCTGATGACATAGATTTCATTGCTGAGTGATATTGCTTTGTAAGTAAATACCACAACTTCTTTATCCATTTTTCACTTTCTGCGATGTTGAACTTGTACTGTAAACGAGGTTCTTGTAAACAGAGGCGTCCCAATGTTTGGGGTGGCTGTGTCTTTTTGATTTTAATTTCCCTAAGCTATAGGACCATAAGTGGAAGTGCCCTAGGCTCTGTTGCTTTGTTTTTTAGATGTTTCAGGAAACACCATACACTTCTCCCGAGTGTCTGTTGGCAATTTACATCCCGCCCATCAGCATAACAAGGCTCCCAGTTCTCCATGGCCTGTCCTGCCTTTCTGGATTTTACACTTTTTTCAGATGGCCCTTTTGACCGGGGGGAAGTGAGACTTCATTGTAGTGCAGATTTCCTTTGCAAGCTTGCTTGGTTGGCCAAAAAGGGCGTATGCGTTTCTTCCTGAATATATTCAGGAAAAAACGCATACGCCCTTTTTGGCCAAGTGCATCATTGTGGACGTTCTGCCTCTTTTCCTATGCTTTCAATGCAATTCCAGTCTACCTCCTGAAATCGGTTTCCTGCAATTCTGCCCCGCTTTCAAGTCCTCTTGGCAGCCTTACTTCAGTATATTTTTGGACGATAGCTGTCATTTATAACTCTGCAGGTTTGTGAATTACAGTGCCCCTGAGCTCCTTTCTTCAACTCGCTTTCTTTTGAGCTGGCCGCAACACCGCAGGATGGCTTCAGGCCCTAATCTGGTTCCGGCACGGCACGCTGAGCCTTTGGTTAATTCCTCTTCCTGGTGGGAAATGAGAGTTAAATTTGTCCGTCCAGACACCTCCAGCTAGTCTCTCATTGGTTCTCGCTATTCCTGTTCATCTTCCGCAGAAATTGCAAACTGGGCCAAACAGGAGGTTAAAGGGACTGACTCTCCAAGTCGGGAGGGTGTTAGTAAAGCGTCTGGAATGTTGCACCCGAGTACCAGGGTACGAAAACTGAGACATATTTGAACACGTCTCCCGATCACATGGTTGATCATACTCTAGGTTCCACATGCATGTTTTAGCTGAAGGAAGAATACCTTAAACCTGGGTAGTTGAAACCCGTGGAATGGGTACCATGCAATATGACTTCAAAGGGTCTTCATTTGCTCACCGAACCTCTCCAATCCTATCACTGCTGCGTTTATGCCCCTGTACACATGCTTGATTCTCTTTCGGAGACATAGCAATCCATAGGTTTTAAGATACTTACTAGTCAGGTACATTCTTAGGCATTTAATATGCGGTGTTGAGTCCATTTCGTTGAGCAAGGAGTAGCTCTTGTCTATTCCATATTTGGCTTAAGGAACTTTATCTGTGCTCATTTCAATCTCTGGTTTTATGCAGCACCCCAACTCACCTTTCCCCTTAAGCAAGCATAAGTTGGTTTTCTAAATTTGAGACCCTGTTCTGTTCTGTAATTCAGTTCCTGTGTAGCCAAGTTTACATTCCGTGTATTACTGATATCTTATGATGTTTCTTTTTCTGTGTGACTTATTTCAGTTAGAATCATCATACCTGAATCCACTCATTGTGCTGCTAAGGGCCTGATGACATAGATTTCATTGCTGAGTGATATTGCTTTGTAAGTAAATACCACAACTTCTTTATCCATTTTTCACTTTCTGCGATGTTGAACTTGTACTGTAAACGAGGTTCTTGTAAACAGAGGCGTCCCAATGTTTGGGGTGGCTGTGTCTTTTTGATTTTAATTTCCCTAAGCTATAGGACCATAAGTGGAAGTGCCCTAGGCTCTGTTGCTTTGTTTTTTAGATGTTTCAGGAAACACCATACACTTCTCCCGAGTGTCTGTTGGCAATTTACACCCCGCCCATCAGCATAACAAGGCTCCCAGTTCTCCATGGCCTGTCCTGTCTTTCTGGATTTTACACTTTTTTCAGATGGCCCTTTTGACCGGGGGGAAGTGAGACTTCATTGTAGTGCAGATTTCCTTTGCAAGCTTGCTTGGTTGGCCAAAAAGGGCGTATGCGTTTCTTCCTGAATATATTCAGGAAAAAACGCATACGCCCTTTTTGGCCAAGTGCATCATTGTGGACGTTCTGCCTCTTTTCCTATGCTTTCAATGCAATTCCAGTCTACCTCCTGAAATCGGTTTCCTGCAATTCTGCCCCGCTTTCAAGTCCTCTTGGCAGCCTTACTTCAGTATATTTTTGGACGATAGCTGTCATTTATAACTCTGCAGGTTTGTGAATTACAGTGCCCCTGAGCTCCTTTCTTCAACTCGCTTTCTTTTGAGCTGGCCGCAACACCGCAGGATGGCTTCAGGCCCTAATCTGGTTCCGGCACGGCACGCTGAGCCTTTGGTTAATTCCTCTTCCTGGTGGGAAATGAGAGTTAAATTTGCCCGTCCAGACACCTCCAGCTAGTCTCTCATTGGTTCTCGCTATTCCTGTTCATCTTCCGCAGAAATTGCAAACTGGGCCAAACAGGAGGTTAAAGGGACTGACTCTCCAAGTCGGGAGGGTGTTAGTAAAGCGTCTGGAATGTTGCACCCGAGTACCAGGGTACGAAAACTGAGACATATTTGAACACGTCTCCCGATCACATGGTTGATCATACTCTAGGTTCCACATGCATGTTTTAGCTGAAGGAAGAATACCTTAAACCTGGGTAGTTGAAACCCGTGGAATGGGTACCATGCAATATGACTTCAAAGGGTCTTCATTTGCTCACCGAACCTCTCCAATCCTATCACTGCTGCGTTTATGCCCCTGTACACATGCTTGATTCTCTTTCGGAGACATAGCAATCCATAGGTTTTAAGATACTTACTAGTCAGGTACATTCTTAGGCATTTAATATGCGGTGTTGAGTCCATTTCGTTGAGCAAGGAGTAGCTCTTGTCTATTCCATATTTGGCTTAAGGAACTTTATCTGTGCTCATTTCAATCTCTGGTTTTATGCAGCACCCCAACTCACCTTTCCCCTTAAGCAAGCATAAGTTGGTTTTCTAAATTTGAGACCCTGTTCTGTTCTGTAATTCAGTTCCTGTGTAGCCAAGTTTACATTCCGTGTATTACTGATATCTTATGATGTTTCTTTTTCTGTGTGACTTATTTCAGTTAGAATCATCATACCTGAATCCACTCATTGTGCTGCTAAGGGCCTGATGACATAGATTTCATTGCTGAGTGATATTGCTTTGTAAGTAAATACCACAACTTCTTTATCCATTTTTCACTTTCTGCGATGTTGAACTTGTACTGTAAACGAGGTTCTTGTAAACAGAGGCGTCCCAATGTTTGGGGTGGCTGTGTCTTTTTGATTTTAATTTCCCTAAGCTATAGGACCATAAGTGGAAGTGCCCTAGGCTCTGTTGCTTTGTTTTTTAGATGTTTCAGGAAACACCATACACTTCTCCCGAGTGTCTGTTGGCAATTTACACCCCGCCCATCAGCATAACAAGGCTCCCAGTTCTCCATGGCCTGTCCTGTCTTTCTGGATTTTACACTTTTTTCAGATGGCCCTTTTGACCGGGGGGAAGTGAGACTTCATTGTAGTGCAGATTTCCTTTGCAAGCTTGCTTGGTTGGCCAAAAAGGGCGTATGCGTTTCTTCCTGAATATATTCAGGAAAAAACGCATACGCCCTTTTTGGCCAAGTGCATCATTGTGGACGTTCTGCCTCTTTTCCTATGCTTTCAATGCAATTCCAGTCTACCTCCTGAAATCGGTTTCCTGCAATTCTGCCCCGCTTTCAAGTCCTCTTGGCAGCCTTACTTCAGTATATTTTTGGACGATAGCTGTCATTTATAACTCTGCAGGTTTGTGAATTACAGTGCCCCTGAGCTCCTTTCTTCAACTCGCTTTCTTTTGAGCTGGCCGCAACACCGCAGGATGGCTTCAGGCCCTAATCTGGTTCCGGCACGGCACGCTGAGCCTTTGGTTAATTCCTCTTCCTGGTGGGAAATGAGAGTTAAATTTGCCCGTCCAGACACCTCCAGCTAGTCTCTCATTGGTTCTCGCTATTCCTGTTCATCTTCCGCAGAAATTGCAAACTGGGCCAAACAGGAGGTTAAAGGGACTGACTCTCCAAGTCGGGAGGGTGTTAGTAAAGCGTCTGGAATGTTGCACCCGAGTACCAGGGTACGAAAACTGAGACATATTTGAACACGTCTCCCGATCACATGGTTGATCATACTCTAGGTTCCACATGCATGTTTTAGCTGAAGGAAGAATACCTTAAACCTGGGTAGTTGAAACCCGTGGAATGGGTACCATGCAATATGACTTCAAAGGGTCTTCATTTGCTCACCGAACCTCTCCAATCCTATCACTGCTGCGTTTATGCCCCTGTACACATGCTTGATTCTCTTTCGGAGACATAGCAATCCATAGGTTTTAAGATACTTACTAGTCAGGTACATTCTTAGGCATTTAATATGCGGTGTTGAGTCCATTTCGTTGAGCAAGGAGTAGCTCTTGTCTATTCCATATTTGGCTTAAGGAACTTTATCTGTGCTCATTTCAATCTCTGGTTTTATGCAGCACCCCAACTCACCTTTCCCCTTAAGCAAGCATAAGTTGGTTTTCTAAATTTGAGACCCTGTTCTGTTCTGTAATTCAGTTCCTGTGTAGCCAAGTTTACATTCCGTGTATTACTGATATCTTATGATGTTTCTTTTTCTGTGTGACTTATTTCAGTTAGAATCATCATACCTGAATCCACTCATTGTGCTGCTAAGGGCCTGATGACATAGATTTCATTGCTGAGTGATATTGCTTTGTAAGTAAATACCACAACTTCTTTATCCATTTTTCACTTTCTGCGATGTTGAACTTGTACTGTAAACGAGGTTCTTGTAAACAGAGGCGTCCCAATGTTTGGGGTGGCTGTGTCTTTTTGATTTTAATTTCCCTAAGCTATAGGACCATAAGTGGAAGTGCCCTAGGCTCTGTTGCTTTGTTTTTTAGATGTTTCAGGAAACACCATACACTTCTCCCGAGTGTCTTTTGGCAATTTACATCCCGCCCATCAGCATAACAAGGCTCCCAGTTCTCCATGGCCTGTCCTGCCTTTCTGGATTTTACACTTTTTTCAGATGGCCCTTTTGACCGGGGGGAAGTGAGACTTCATTGTAGTGCAGATTTCCTTTGCAAGCTTGCTTGGTTGGCCAAAAAGTGCGTATGCGTTTTTTCCTGAATATATTCAGGAAAAAACGCATACGCCCTTTTTGGCCAAGTGCATCATTGTGGACGTTCTGCCTCTTTTCCTATGCTTTCAATGCAATTCCAGTCTACCTCCTGAAATCGGTTTCCTGCAATTCTGCCCCGCTTTCAAGTCCTCTTGGCAGCCTTACTTCAGTATATTTTTGGACGATAGCTGTCATTTATAACTCTGCAGGTTTGTGAATTACAGTGCCCCTGAGCTCCTTTCTTCAACTCGCTTTCTTTTGAGCTGGCCGCAACACCGCAGGATGGCTTCAGGCCCTAATCTGGTTCCGGCACGGCACACTGAGCCTTTGGTTAATTCCTCTTCCTGGTGGGAAATGAGAGTTAAATTTGCCTGTCCAGACACCTCCAGCTAGTCTCTCATTGGTTCTCGCTATTCCTGTTCATCTTCCGCAGAAATTGCAAACTGGGCCAAACAGGAGGTTAAAGGGACTGACTCTCCAAGTCGGGAGGGTGTTAGTAAAGCGTCTGGAATGTTGCACCTGAGTACCAAGGTACGAAAACTGAGACATATTTGAACACGTCTCCCGATCACATGGTTGATCATACTCTAGGTTCCACATGCATGTTTTAGCTGAAGGAAGAATACCTTAAACCTGGGTAGTTGAAACCCGTGGAATGGGTACCATGCAATATGACTTCAAAGGGTCTTCATTTGCTCACCGAACCTCTCCAATCCTATCACTGCTGCGTTTATGCCCCTGTACACATGCTTGATTCTCTTTCGGAGACATAGCAATCCATAGGTTTTAAGATACTTACTAGTCAGGTACATTCTTAGGCATTTAATATGCGGTGTTGAGTCCATTTCGTTGAGCAAGGAGTAGCTCTTGTCTATTCCATATTTGGCTTAAGGAACTTTATCTGTGTTCATTTCAATCTCTGGTTTTATGCAGCACCCCAACTCACCTTTACCCTTAAGCAAGCATAAGTTGATTTTCTAAATTTGAGACCCTGTTCTGTTCTGTAATTCAGTTCCTGTGTAGCCAAGTTTACATTCCGTGTATTACTGATATCTTATGATGTTTCTTTTTCTGTGTGACTTATTTCAGTTAGAATCATCATACCTGAATCCACTCATTGTGCTGCTAAGGGCCTGATGACATAGATTTCATTGCTGAGTGATATTGCTTTGTAAGTAAATACCACAACTTCTTTATCCATTTTTCACTTTCTGCGATGTTGAACTTGTACTGTAAACGAGGTTCTTGTAAACAGAGGCGTCCCAATGTTTGGGGTGGCTGTGTCTTTTTGATTTTAATTTCCCTAAGCTATAGGACCATAAGTGGAAGTGCCCTAGGCTCTGTTGCTTTGTTTTTTAGATGTTTCAGGAAACACCATACACTTCTCCCGAGTGTCTGTTGGCAATTTACATCCCGCCCATCAGCATAACAAGGCTCCCAGTTCTCCATGGCCTGTCCTGCCTTTCTGGATTTTACACTTTTTTCAGATGGCCCTTTTGACCGGGGGGAAGTGAGACTTCATTGTAGTGCAGATTTCCTTTGCAAGCTTGCTTGGTTGGCCAAAAAGTGCGTATGCGTTTTTTCCTGAATATATTCAGGAAAAAACGCATACGCCCTTTTTGGCCAAGTGCATCATTGTGGACGTTCTGCCTCTTTTCCTATGCTTTCAATGCAATTCCAGTCTACCTCCTGAAATCGGTTTCCTGCAATTCTGCCCCGCTTTCAAGTCCTCTTGGCAGCCTTACTTCAGTATATTTTTGGACGATAGCTGTCATTTATAACTCTGCAGGTTTGTGAATTACAGTGCCCCTGAGCTCCTTTCTTCAACTCGCTTTCTTTTGAGCTGGCCGCAACACCGCAGGATGGCTTCAGGCCCTAATCTGGTTCCGGCACGGCACGCTGAGCCTTTGGTTAATTCCTCTTCCTGGTGGGAAATGAGAGTTAAATTTGCCCGTCCAGACACCTCCAGCTAGTCTCTCATTGGTTCTCGCTATTCCTGTTCATCTTCCGCAGAAATTGCAAACTGGGCCAAACAGGAGGTTAAAGGGACTGACTCTCCAAGTCGGGAGGGTGTTAGTAAAGCGTCTGGAATGTTGCACCCGAGTACCAGGGTACGAAAACTGAGACATATTTGAACACGTCTCCCGATCACATGGTTGATCATACTCTAGGTTCCACATGCATGTTTTAGCTGAAGGAAGAATACCTTAAACCTGGGTAGTTGAAACCCGTGGAATGGGTACCATGCAATATGACTTCAAAGGGTCTTCATTTGCTCACCGAACCTCTCCAATCCTATCACTGCTGCGTTTATGCCCCTGTACACATGCTTGATTCTCTTTCGGAGACATAGCAATCCATAGGTTTTAAGATACTTACTAGTCAGGTACATTCTTAGGCATTTAATATGCGGTGTTGAGTCCATTTCGTTGAGCAAGGAGTAGCTCTTGTCTATTCCATATTTGGCTTAAGGAACTTTATCTGTGTTCATTTCAATCTCTGGTTTTATGCAGCACCCCAACTCACCTTTACCCTTAAGCAAGCATAAGTTGGTTTTCTAAATTTGAGACCCTGTTCTGTTCTGTAATTCAGTTCCTGTGTAGCCAAGTTTACATTCCGTGTATTACTGATATCTTATGATGTTTCTTTTTCTGTGTGACTTATTTCAGTTAGAATCATCATACCTGAATCCACTCATTGTGCTGCTAAGGGCCTGATGACATAGATTTCATTGCTGAGTGATATTGCTTTGTAAGTAAATACCACAACTTCTTTATGCATTTTTCACTTTCTGCGATGTTGAACTTGTACGGTAAACGAGGTTCTTGTAAACAGAGGCGTCCCAAACTTTGAGGTGGCTGTGTCTTTTTGATTTTAATTTCCCTAAGCTATAGGACCATAAGTGGAAGTGCCCTAGGCTCTGTTGCTTTGTTTTTTAGATGTTTCAGGAAACACCATACACTTCTCCCGAGTGTCTGTTGGCAATTTACATCCCGCCCATCAGCATAACAAGGCTCCCAGTTCTCCATGGCCTGTCCTGTCTTTCTGGATTTTACACTTTTTTCAGATGGCCCTTTTGACCGGGGGGAAGTGAGACTTCATTGTAGTGCAGATTTCCTTTGCAAGCTTGCTTGGTTGGCCAAAAAGGGCGTATGCGTTTCTTCCTGAATATATTCAGGAAAAAACGCATACGCCCTTTTTGGCCAAGTGCATCATTGTGGACGTTCTGCCTCTTTTCCTATGCTTTCAATGCAATTCCAGTCTACCTCCTGAAATCGGTTTCCTGCAATTCTGCCCCGCTTTCAAGTCCTCTTGGCAGCCTTACTTCAGTATATTTTTGGACGATAGCTGTCATTTATAACTCTGCAGGTTTGTGAATTACAGTGCCCCTGAGCTCCTTTCTTCAACTCGCTTTCTTTTGAGCTGGCCGCAACACCGCAGGATGGCTTCAGGCCCTAATCTGGTTCCGGCACGGCACGCTGAGCCTTTGGTTAATTCCTCTTCCTGGTGGGAAATGAGAGTTAAATTTGCCCGTCCAGACACCTCCAGCTAGTCTCTCATTGGTTCTCGCTATTCCTGTTCATCTTCCGCAGAAATTGCAAACTGGGCCAAACAGGAGGTTAAAGGGACTGACTCTCCAAGTCGGGAGGGTGTTAGTAAAGCGTCTGGAATGTTGCACCCGAGTACCAGGGTACGAAAACTGAGACATATTTGAACACGTCTCCCGATCACATGGTTGATCATACTCTAGGTTCCACATGCATGTTTTAGCTGAAGGAAGAATACCTTAAACCTGGGTAGTTGAAACCCGTGGAATGGGTACCATGCAATATGACTTCAAAGGGTCTTCATTTGCTCACCGAACCTCTCCAATCCTATCACTGCTGCGTTTATGCCCCTGTACACATGCTTGATTCTCTTTCGGAGACATAGCAATCCATAGGTTTTAAGATACTTACTAGTCAGGTACATTCTTAGGCATTTAATATGCGGTGTTGAGTCCATTTCGTTGAGCAAGGAGTAGCTCTTGTCTATTCCATATTTGGCTTAAGGAACTTTATCTGTGCTCATTTCAATCTCTGGTTTTATGCAGCACCCCAACTCACCTTTACCCTTAAGCAAGCATAAGTTGGTTTTCTAAATTTGAGACCCTGTTCTGTTCTGTAATTCAGTTCCTGTGTAGCCAAGTTTACATTCCGTGTATTACTGATATCTTATGATGTTTCTTTTTCTGTGTGACTTATTTCAGTTAGAATCATCATACCTGAATCCACTCATGGTGCTGCTAAGGGCCTGATGACATAGATTTCATTGCTGAGTGATATTGCTTTGTAAGTAAATACCACAACTTCTTTATCCATTTTTCACTTTCTGCGATGTTGAACTTGTACTGTAAATGAGGTTCTTGTAAACAGAGGCGTCCCAATGTTTGGGGTGGCTGTGTCTTTTTGATTTTAATTTCCCTAAGCTATAGGACCATAAGTGCAAGTGCCCTAGGCTCTGTTGCTTTGTTTTTTAGATGTTTCAGGAAACACCATACACTTCTCCCGAGTGTCTTTTGGCAATTTACATCCCGCCCATCAGCATAACAAGGCTCCCAGTTCTCCATGGCCTGTACTGCCTTTCTGGATTTTACACTTTTTTCAGATGGCCCTTTTGACCGGGGGGAAGTGAGACTTCATTGTAGTGCAGATTTCCTTTGCAAGCTTGCTTGGTTGGCCAAAAAGGGCGTATGCGTTTTTTCCTGAATATATTCAGGAAAAAACGCATACGCCCTTTTTGGCCAAGTGCATCATTGTGGACGTTCTGCCTCTTTTCCTATGCTTTCAATGCAATTCCAGTCTGCCTCCTGAAATCGGTTTCCTGCAATTCTGCCCCGCTTTCAAGTCCTCTTGGCAGCCTTACTTCAGTATATTTTTGGACGATAGCTGTCATTTATAACTCTGCAGGTTTGTGAATTACAGTGCCCCTGAGCTCCTTTCTTCAACTCGCTTTCTTTTGAGCTGGCCGCAACACCGCAGGATGGCTTCAGGCCCTAATCTGGTTCCGGCACGGCACGCTGAGCCTTTGGTTATTTCCTCTTCCTGGTGGGAAATGAGAGTTAAATTTGCCCGTCCAGACACCTCCAGCTAGTCTCTCATTGGTTCTCGCTATTCCTGTTCATCTTCCGCAGAAATTGCAAACTGGGCCAAACAGGAGGTTAAAGGGACTGACTCTCCAAGTCGGGAGGGTGTTAGTAAAGCGTCTGGAATGTTGCACCCGAGTACCAGGGTACGAAAACTGAGACATATTTGAACACGTCTCCCGATCACATGGTTGATCATACTCTAGGTTCCACATGCATGTTTTAGCTGAAGGAAGAATACCTTAAACCTGGGTAGTTGAAACCCGTGGAATGGGTACCATGCAATATGACTTCAAAGGGTCTTCATTTGCTCACCGAACCTCTCCAATCCTATCACTGCTGCGTTTATGCCCCTGTACACATGCTTGATTCTCTTTCGGAGACATAGCAATCCATAGGTTTTAAGATACTTACTAGTCAGGTACATTCTTAGGCATTTAATATGCGGTGTTGAGTCCATTTCGTTGAGCAAGGAGTAGCTCTTGTCTATTCCATATTTGGCTTAAGGAACTTTATCTGTGCTCATTTCAATCTCTGGTTTTATGCAGCACCCCAACTCACCTTTCCCCTTAAGCAAGCATAAGTTGGTTTTCTAAATTTGAGACCCTGTTCTGTTCTGTAATTCAGTTCCTGTGTAACCAAGTTTACATTCCGTGTATTACTGATATCTTATGATGTTTCTTTTTCTGTGTGACTTATTTCAGTTAGAATCATCATACCTGAATCCACTCATTGTGCTGCTAAGGGCCTGATGACATAGATTTCATTGCTGAGTGATATTGCTTTGTAAGTAAATACCACAACTTCTTTATCCATTTTTCACTTTCTGCGATGTTGAACTTGTACGGTAAACGAGGTTCTTGTAAACAGAGGCGTCCCAAACTTTGGGGTGGCTGTGTCTTTTTGATTTTAATTTCCCTAAGCTATAGGACCATAAGTGGAAGTGCCCTAGGCTCTGTTGCTTTGTTTTTTAGATGTTTCAGGAAACACCATACACTTCTCCCGAGTGTCTGTTGGCAATTTACATCCCGCCCATCAGCATAACAAGGCTCCCAGTTCTCCATGGCCTGTCCTGTCTTTCTGGATTTTACACTTTTTTCAGATGGCCCTTTTGCCCGGGGGGAAGTGAGACTTCATTGTAGTGCAGATTTCCTTTGCAAGCTTGCTTGGTTGGCCAAAAAGGGCGTATGCGTTTCTTCCTGAATATATTCAGGAAAAAACGCATACGCCCTTTTTGGCCAAGTGCATCATTGTGGACGTTCTGCCTCTTTTCCTATGCTTTCAATGCAATTCCAGTCTACCTCCTGAAATCGGTTTCCTGCAATTCTGCCCCGCTTTCAAGTCCTCTTGGCAGCCTTACTTCAGTATATTTTTGGACGATAGCTGTCATTTATAACTCTGCAGGTTTGTGAATTACAGTGCCCCTGAGCTCCTTTCTTCAACTCGCTTTCTTTTGAGCTGGCCGCAACACCGCAGGATGGCTTCAGGCCCTAATCTGGTTCCGGCACGGCACGCTGAGCCTTTGGTTAATTCCTCTTCCTGGTGGGAAATGAGAGTTAAATTTGCCCGTCCAGACACCTCCAGCTAGTCTCTCATTGGTTCTCGCTATTCCTGTTCATCTTCCGCAGAAATTGCAAACTGGGCCAAACAGGAGGTTAAAGGGACTGACTCTCCAAGTCGGGAGGGTGTTAGTAAAGCGTCTGGAATGTTGCACCCGAGTACCAGGGTACGAAAACTGAGACATATTTGAACACGTCTCCCGATCACATGGTTGATCATACTCTAGGTTCCACATGCATGTTTTAGCTGAAGGAAGAATACCTTAAACCTGGGTAGTTGAAACCCGTGGAATGGGTACCATGCAATATGACTTCAAAGGGTCTTCATTTGCTCACCGAACCTCTCCAATCCTATCACTGCTGCGTTTATGCCCCTGTACACATGCTTGATTCTCTTTCGGAGACATAGCAATCCATAGGTTTTAAGATACTTACTAGTCAGGTACATTCTTAGGCATTTAATATGCGGTGTTGAGTCCATTTCGTTGAGCAAGGAGTAGCTCTTGTCTATTCCATATTTGGCTTAAGGAACTTTATCTGTGCTCATTTCAATCTCTGGTTTTATGCAGCACCCCAACTCACCTTTACCCTTAAGCAAGCATAAGTTGGTTTTCTAAATTTGAGACCCTGTTCTGTTCTGTAATTCAGTTCCTGTGTAGCCAAGTTTACATTCCGTGTATTACTGATATCTTATGATGTTTCTTTTTCTGTGTGACTTATTTCAGTTAGAATCATCATACCTGAATCCACTCATTGTGCTACTAAGGGCCTGATGACATAGATTTCATTGCTGAGTGATATTGCTTTGTAAGTAAATACCACAACTTCTTTATCCATTTTTCACTTTCTGTGATGTTGAACTTGTACTGTAAACGAGGTTCTTGTAAACAGAGGCATCCCAAACTTTGGGGTGGCTGTGTCTTTTTGATTTTAATTTCCCTAAGCTATAGGACCATAAGTGGAAGTGCCCTAGGCTCTGTTGCTTTGTTTTTTAGATGTTTCAGGAAACACCATACACTTCTCCTGAGTGTCTTTTGGCAATTTACATCCCGCCCATCAGCATAACAAGGCTCCCAGTTCTCCATGGCCTGTCCTGCCTTTCTGGATTTTACACTTTTTTCAGATGGCCCTTTTGACCGGGGGGAAGTGAGACTTCATTGTAGTGCAGATTTCCTTTGCAAGCTTGCTTGGTTGGCCAAAAAGGGCGTATGCGTTTTTTCCTGAATATATTCAGGAAAAAACGCATACGCCCTTTTTGGCCAAGTGCATCATTGTGGACGTTCTGCCTCTTTTCCTATGCTTTCAATGCAATTCCAGTCTGCCTCCTGAAATCGGTTTCCTGCAATTCTGCCCCGCTTTCAAGTCCTCTTGGCAGCCTTACTTCAGTATATTTTTGGACGATAGCTGTCATTTATAACTCTGCAGGTTTGTGAATTACAGTGCCCCTGAGCTCCTTTCTTCAACTCGCTTTCTTTTGAGCTGGCCGCAACACCGCAGGATGGCTTCAGGCCCTAATCTGGTTCCGGCACGGCACACTGAGCCTTTGGTTAATTCCTCTTCCTGGTGGGAAATGAGAGTTAAATTTGCCCGTCCAGACACCTCCAGCTAGTCTCTCATTGGTTCTCGCTATTCCTGTTCATCTTCCGCAGAAATTGCAAACTGGGCCAAACAGGAGGTTAAAGGGACTGACTCTCCAAGTCGGGAGGGTGTTAGTAAAGCGTCTGGAATGTTGCATCCGAGTACCAGGGTACGAAATCTGAGACATATTTGAACACGTCTCCCGATCACATGGTTGATCATACTCTAGGTTCCACATGCATGTTTTACCGGAAGGAAGAATACCTTAAACCTGGGTAGTTGAAACCCGTGGAATGGGTACCATGCAATATGACTTCAAAGGGTCTTCATTTGCTCACCGAACCTCTCCAATCCTATCACTGCTGCGTTTATGCCCCTGTACACATGCTTGATTCTCTTTCGGAGACATAGCAATCCATAGGTTTTAAGATACTTACTAGTCAGGTACATTCTTAGGCATTTAATATGCGGTGTTGAGTCCATTTCGTTGAGCAAGAGGTAGCTCTTGTCTATTCCATATTTGGCTTAAGGAACTTTATCTGTGCTCATTTCAATCTCTGGTTTTATGCAGCACCCCAACTCACCTTTCCCCTTAAGCAAGCATAAGTTGGTTTTCTAAATTTGAGACCCTGTTCTGTTCTGTAATTCAGTTCCTGTGTAGCCAAGTTTACATTCCGTGTATTACTGATATCTTATGATGTTTCTTTTTCTGTGTGACTTATTTCAGTTAGAATCATCATAGCTGAATCCACTCATTGTGCTGCTAAGGGCCTGATGACATAGATTTCATTGCTGAGTGATATTGCTTTGTAAGTAAATACCACAACTTCTTTATCCATTTTTCACTTTCTGCGATGTTGAACTTGTACTGTAAACGAGGTTCTTGTAAACAGAGGCGTCCCAAACTTTGAGGTGGCTGTGTCTTTTTGATTTTAATTTCCCTAAGCTATAGGACCATAAGTGGAAGTGCCCTAGGCTCTGTTGCTTTGTTTTTTAGATGTTTCAGGAAACACCATACACTTCTCCCGAGTGTCTGTTGGCAATTTACATCCCGCCCATCAGCATAACAAGGCTCCCAGTTCTCCATGGCCTGTCCTGTCTTTCTGGATTTTACACTTTTTTCAGATGGCCCTTTTGACCGGGGGGAAGTGAGACTTCATTGTAGTGCAGATTTCCTTTGCAAGCTTGCTTGGTTGGCCAAAAAGGGCGTATGCCTTTTTTCCTGAATATATTCAGGAAAAAACGCATACGCCCTTTTTGGCCAAGTGCATCATTGTGGACGTTCTGCCTCTTTTCCTATGCTTTCAATGCAATTCCAGTCTACCTCCTGAAATCGGTTTCCTGCAATTCTGCCCCGCTTTCAAGTCCTCTTGGCAGCCTTACTTCAGTATATTTTTGGACGATAGCTGTCATTTATAACTCTGCAGGTTTGTGAATTACAGTGCCCCTGAGCTCCTTTCTTCAACTCGCTTTCTTTTGAGCTGGCCGCAACACCGCAGGATGGCTTCAGGCCCTAATCTGGTTCCGGCACGGCACGCTGAGCCTTTGGTTAATTCCTCTTCCTGGTGGGAAATGAGAGTTAAATTTGCCCGTCCAGACACCTCCAGCTAGTCTCTCATTGGTTCTCGCTATTCCTGTTCATCTTCCGCAGAAATTGCAAACTGGGCCAAACAGGAGGTTAAAGGGACTGACTCTCCAAGTCGGGAGGGTGTTAGTAAAGCATCTGGAATGTTGCACCCGAGTACCAGGGTACGAAAACTGAGACATATTTGAACACGTCTCCCGATCACATGGTTGATCATACTCTAGGTTCCACATGCATGTTTTACCTGAAGGAAGAATACCTTAAACCTGGGTAGTTGAAACCCGTGGAATGGGTACCATGCAATATGACTTCAAAGGGTCTTCATTTGCTCACCGAACCTCTCCAATCCTATCACTGCTGCGTTTATGCCCCTGTACACATGCTTGATTCTCTTTTGGAGACATAGCAATCCATAGGTTTTAAGATACTTACTAGTCAGGTACATTCTTAGGCGTTTAATATGCGGTGTTGAGTCCATTTCGTTGAGCAAGGAGTAGCTCTTGTTTATTCCATATTTGGCTTAAGGAACTTTATCTGTGCTCATTTCAATCTCTGGTTTTATGCAGCACCCCAACTCACCTTTCCCCTTAAGCAAGCATAAGTTGGTTTTCTAAATTTGAGACCCTGTTCTGTTCTGTAATTCAGTTCCTGTGTAGCTAAGTTTACATTCCGTGTATTACTGATATCTTATGATGTTTCTTTTTCTGTGTGACTTATTTCAGTTAGAATCATCATACCTGAATCCACTCATTGTGCTGCTAAGGGCCTGATGACATAGATTTCATTGCTGAGTGATATTGCTTTGTAAGTAAATACCACAGCTTCTTTATCCATTTTTCACTTTCTGCAATGTTGAACTTGTACTGTAAACGAGGTTCTTGTAAACAGAGGCGTCCCAAACTTTGGGGTGGCTGTGTCTTTTTGATTTTAATTTCCCTAAGCTATAGGACCATAAGTGGAAGTGCCCTAGGCTCTGTTGCTTTGTTTTTTAGATGTTTCAGGAAACACCATACACTTCTCCCGAGTGTCTGTTGGCAATTTACATCCCGCCCATCAGCATAACAAGGCTCCCAGTTCTCCATGGCCTGTCCTGCCTTTCTGGATTTTACACTTTTTTCAGATGGCCCTTTTGACCGGGGGGAAGTGAGACTTCATTGTAGTGCAGATTTCCTTTGCAAGCTTGCTTGGTTGGCCAAAACGGGCGTATGCGTTTCTTCCTGAATATATTCAGGAAGAAACGCATACGCCCTTTATGGCCAAGTGCATCATTGTGGACGTTCTGCCTCTTTTCCTATGCTTTCAATGCAATTCCAGTCTACCTCCTGAAATCGGTTTCCTGCAATTCTGCCCCGCTTTCAAGTCCTCTTGGCAGCCTTACTTCAGTATATTTTTGGACGATAGCTGTCATTTATAACTCTGCAGGTTTGTGAATTACAGTGCCCCTGAGCTCCTTTCTTCAACTCGCTTTCTTGTGACCTGGCCGCAACACCGCAGGATGGCTTCAGGAATTAATCTGGTTCCGGCACGGCACGCTGAGCCTTTGGTTAATTCCTCTTCCTGGTGGGAAATGAGAGTTAAATTTGCCCGTCCAGACACCTCCAGCTAGTCTCTCATTGGTTCTCGCTATTCCTGTTCATCTTCCGCAGAAATTGCAAACTGGGCCAAACAGGAGGTTAAAGGGACTGACTCTCCAAGTCGGGAGGGTGTTAGTAAAGCGTCTGGAATATTGCACCCGAGTACCAGGGTACGAAAACTGAGACATATTTGAACACGTCTCCCGATCACATGGTTGATCATACTCTAGGTTCCACATGCATGTTTTACCTGAAGGAAGAATACCTTAAACCTGGGTAGTTGAAACCCGTGGAATGGGTACCATGCAATATGACTTCAAAGGGTCTTCATTTGCTCACCGAACCTCTCCAATCCTATCACTGCTGTGTTTATGCCCCTGTACACATGCTTGATTCTCTTTCAGAGACATAGCAATCCATAGGTTTTAAGATACTTACTAGTCAGGTACATTCTTAGGCGTTTAATATGCGGTGTTGAGTCCATTTCGTTGAGCAAGGAGTAGCTCTTGTCTATTCCATATTTGGCTTAAGGAACTTTATCTGTGCTCATTTCAATCTCTGGTTTTATGCAGCACCCCAACTCACCTTTCCCCTTAAGCAAGCATAAGTTGGTTTTCTAAATTTGAGACCCTGTTCTGTTCTGTAATTCAGTTCCTGTGTAGCCAAGTTTACATTCCGTGTATTACTGATATCTTATGATGTTTCTTTTTCTGTGTGACTTATTTCAGTTAGAATCATCATACCTGAATCCACTCATTGTGCTGCTAAGGGCCTGATGACATAGATTTCATTGCTGAGTGATATTGCTTTGTAAGTAAATACCACAACTTCTTTATCCATTTTTCACTTTCTGCGATGTTGAACTTGTACTGTAAACGAGGTTCTTGTAAACAGAGGCGTCCCAAACTTTGAGGTGGCTGTGTCTTTTTGATTTTAATTTCCCTAAGCTATAGGACCATAAGTGGAAGTGCCCTAGGCTCTGTTGCTTTGTTTTTTAGATGTTTCAGGAAACACCATACACTTCTCCCGAGTGTCTGTTGGCAATTTACATCCCGCCCATCAGCATAACAAGGCTCCCAGTTCTCCATGGCCTGTCCTGTCTTTCTGGATTTTACACTTTTTTCAGATGGCCCTTTTGACCGGGGGGAAGTGAGACTTCATTGTAGTGCAGATTTCCTTTGCAAGCTTGCTTGGTTGGCCAAAAAGGGCGTATGCGTTTTTTCCTGAATATATTCAGGAAAAAACGCATACGCCCTTTTTGGCCAAGTGCATCATTGTGGACGTTCTGCCTCTTTTCCTATGCTTTCAATGCAATTCCAGTCTACCTCCTGAAATCGGTTTCCTGCAATTCTGCCCCGCTTTCAAGTCCTCTTGGCAGCCTTACTTCAGTATATTTTTGGACGATAGCTGTCATTTATAACTCTGCAGGTTTGTGAATTACAGTGCCCCTGAGCTCCTTTCTTCAACTCGCTTTCTTGTGACCTGGCCGCAACACCGCAGGATGGCTTCAGGCCCTAATCTGGTTCCGGCACGGCACGCTGAGCCTTTGGTTAATTCCTCTTCCTGGTGGGAAATGAGAGTTAAATTTGCCCGTCCAGACACCTCCAGCTAGTCTCTCATTGGTTCTCGCTATTCCTGTTCATCTTCCGCAGAAATTGCAAACTGGGCCAAACAGGAGGTTAAAGGGACTGACTCTCCAAGTCGGGAGGGTGTTAGTAAAGCGTCTGGAATGTTGCACCCGAGTACCAGGGTACGAAAACTGAGACATATTTGAACACGTCTCCCGATCACATGGTTGATCATACTCTAGGTTCCACATGCATGTTTTAGCTGAAGGAAGAATACCTTAAACCTGGGTAGTTGAAACCCGTGGAATGGGTACCATGCAATATGACTTCAAAGGGTCTTCATTTGCTCACCGAACCTCTCCAATCCTATCACTGCTGCGTTTATGCCCCTGTACACATGCTTGATTCTCTTTCGGAGACATAGCAATCCATAGGTTTTAAGATACTTACTAGTCAGGTACATTCTTAGGCATTTAATATGCGGTGTTGAGTCCATTTCGTTGAGCAAGGAGTAGCTCTTGTCTATTCCATATTTGGCTTAAGGAACTTTATCTGTGCTCATTTCAATCTCTGGTTTTATGCAGCACCCCAACTCACCTTTCCCCTTAAGCAAGCATAAGTTGGTTTTCTAAATTTGAGACCCTGTTCTGTTCTGTAATTCAGTTCCTGTGTAGCCAAGTTTACATTCCGTGTATTACTGATATCTTATGATGTTTCTTTTTCTGTGTGACTTATTTCAGTTAGAATCATCATACCTGAATCCACTCATTGTGCTGCTAAGGGCCTGATGACATAGATTTCATTGCTGAGTGATATTGCTTTGTAAGTAAATACCACAACTTCTTTATCCATTTTTCACTTTCTGCGATGTTGAACTTGTACTGTAAACGAGGTTCTTGTAAACAGAGACGTCCCAAACTTTGGGGTGGCTGTGTCTTTTTGATTTTAATTTCCCTAAGCTATAGGACCATAAGTGGAAGTGCCCTAGGCTCTGTTGCTTTGTTTTTTAGATGTTTCAGGAAACACCATACACTTCTCCCGAGTGTCTGTTGGCAATTTACATCCCGCCCATCAGCATAACAAGGCTCCCAGTTCTCCATGGCCTGTCCTGCCTTTCTGGATTTTACACATTTTTCAGATGGCCCTTTTGACCGGGGGGAAGTGAGACTTCATTGTAGTGCAGATTTCCTTTGCAAGCTTGCTTGGTTGGCCAAAAAGGGCGTATGCGTTTTTTCCTGAATATATTCAGGAAAAAACGCATACGCCCTTTTTGGCCAAGTGCATCATTGTGGACGTTCTGCCTCTTTTCCTATGCTTTCAATGCAATTCCAGTCTGCCTCCTGAAATCGGTTTCCTGCAATTCTGCCCCGCTTTCAAGTCCTCTTGGCAGCCTTACTTCAGTATATTTTTGGACGATAGCTGTCATTTATAACTCTGCAGGTTTGTGAATTACAGTGCCCCTGAGCTCCTTTCTTCAACTCGCTTTCTTTTGAGCTGGCCGCAACACCGCAGGATGGCTTCAGGCCCTAATCTGGTTCCGGCACGGCACGCTGAGCCTTTGGTTAATTCCTCTTCCTGGTGGGAAATGAGAGTTAAATTTGCCCGTCCAGACACCTCCAGCTAGTCTCTCATTGGTTCTCGCTATTCCTGTTCATCTTCCGCAGAAATTGCAAACTGGGCCAAACAGGAGGTTAAAGGGACTGACTCTCCAAGTCGGGAGGGTGTTAGTAAAGCGTCTGGAATGTTGCACCCGAGTACCAGGGTACGAAAACTGAGACATATTTGAACACATCTCCCGATCACATGGTTGATCATACTCTAGGTTCCACATGCATGTTTTAGCTGAAGGAAGAATACCTTAAACCTGGGTAGTTGAAACCCGTGGAATGGGTACCATGCAATATGACTTCAAAGGGTCTTCATTTGCTCACCGAACCTCTCCAATCCTATCACTGCTGTGTTTATGCCCCTGTACACATGCTTGATTCTCTTTCAGAGACATAGCAATCCATAGGTTTTAAGATACTTACTAGTCAGGTACATTCTTAGGCGTTTAATATGCGGTGTTGAGTCCATTTCGTTGAGCAAGGAGTAGCTCTTGTCTATTCCATATTTGGCTTAAGGAACTTTATCTGTGCTCATTTCAATCTCTGGTTTTATGCAGCACCCCAACTCACCTTTCCCCTTAAGCAAGCATAAGTTGGTTTTCTAAATTTGAGACCCTGTTCTGTTCTGTAATTCAGTTCCTGTGTAGCCAAGTTTACATTCCGTGTATTACTGATATCTTATGATGTTTCTTTTTCTGTGTGACTTATTTCAGTTAGAATCATCATACCTGAATCCACTCATTGTGCTGCTAAGGGCCTGATGACATAGATTTCATTGCTGAGTGATATTGCTTTGTAAGTAAATACCACAACTTCTTTATCCATTTTTCACTTTCTGCGATGTTGAACTTGTACGGTAAACGAGGTTCTTGTAAACAGAGGCGTCCCAATGTTTGGGGTGGCTGTGTCTTTTTGATTTTAATTTCCCTAAGCTATAGGACCATAAGTGGAAGTGCCCTAGGCTCTGTTGCTTTGTTTTTTAGATGTTTCAGGAAACACCATACACTTCTCCCGAGTGTCTGTTGGCAATTTACATCCCGCCCATCAGCATAACAAGGCTCCCAGTTCTCCATGGCCTGTCCTGCCTTTCTGGATTTTACACTTTTTTCAGATGGCCCTTTTGACCGGGGGGAAGTGAGACTTCATTGTAGTGCAGATTTCCTTTGCAAGCTTGCTTGGTTGGCCAAAAAGGGCGTATGCGTTTTTTCCTGAATATATTCAGGAAAAAACGCATACGCCCTTTTTGGCCAAGTGCATCATTGTGGACGTTCTGCCTCTTTTCCTATGCTTTCAATGCAATTCCAGTCTACCTCCTGAAATCGGTTTCCTGCAATTCTGCCCCGCTTTCAAGTCCTCTTGGCAGCCTTACTTCAGTATATTTTTGGACGATAGCTGTCATTTATAACTCTGCAGGTTTGTGAATTACAGTGCCCCTGAGCTCCTTTCTTCAACTTGCTTTCTTGTGACCTGGCCGCAACACCGCAGGATGGCTTCAGGCCCTAATCTGGTTCCGGCACGGCACGCTGAGCCTTTGGTTAATTCCTCTTCCTGGTGGGAAATGAGAGTTAAATTTGCCCATCCAGACACCTCCAGCTAGTCTCTCATTGGTTCTCGCTATTCCTGTTCATCTTCCACAGAAATTGCAAACTGGGCCAAACAGGAGGTTAAAGGGACTGACTCTCCAAGTCGGGAGGGTGTTAGTAAAGCGTCTGGAATGTTGCACCCGAGTACCAGGGTACGAAAACTGAGACATATTTGAACACGTCTCCCGATCACATGGTTGATCATACTCTAGGTTCCACATGCATGTTTTAGCTGAAGGAAGAATACCTTAAACCTGGGTAGTTGAAACCCGTGGAATGGGTACCATGCAATATGACTTCAAAGGGTCTTCATTTGCTCACCGAACCTCTCCAATCCTATCACTGCTGCGTTTATGCCCCTGTACACATGCTTGATTCTCTTTCGGAGACATAGCAATCCATAGGTTTTAAGATACTTACTAGTCAGGTACATTCTTAGGCATTTAATATGCGGTGTTGAGTCCATTTCGTTGAGCAAGGAGTAGCTCTTGTCTATTCCATATTTGGCTTAAGGAACTTTATCTGTGCTCATTTCAATCTCTGGTTTTATGCAGCACCCCAACTCACCTTTCCCCTTAAGCAAGCATAAGTTGGTTTTCTAAATTTGAGACCCTGTTCTGTTCTGTAATTCAGTTCCTGTGTAGCCAAGTTTACATTCCGTGTATTACTGATATCTTATGATGTTTCTTTTTCTGTGTGACTTATTTCAGTTAGAATCATCATACCTGAATCCACTCATTGTGCTGCTAAGGGCCTGATGACATAGATTTCATTGCTGAGTGATATTGCTTTGTAAGTAAATACCACAACTTCTTTATCCATTTTTCACTTTCTGCGATGTTGAACTTGTACTGTAAACGAGGTTCTTGTAAACAGAGGCGTCCCAATGTTTGGGGTGGCTGTGTCTTTTTGATTTTAATTTCCCTAAGCTATAGGACCATAAGTGGAAGTGCCCTAGGCTCTGTTGCTTTGTTTTTTAGATGTTTCAGGAAACACCATACACTTCTCCCGAGTGTCTGTTGGCAATTTACATCCCGCCCATCAGCATAACAAGGCTCCCAGTTCTCCATGGCCTGTCCTGCCTTTCTGGATTTTACACTTTTTTCAGATGGCCCTTTTGACCGGGGGGAAGTGAGACTTCATTGTAGTGCAGATTTCCTTTGCAAGCTTGCTTGGTTGGCCAAAAAGGGCGTATGCGTTTTTTCCTGAATATATTCAGGAAAAAACGCATACGCCCTTTTTGGCCAAGTGCATCATTGTGGACGTTCTGCCTCTTTTCCTATGCTTTCAATGCAATTCCAGTCTACCTCCTGAAATCGGTTTCCTGCAATTCTGCCCCGCTTTCAAGTCCTCTTGGCAGCCTTACTTCAGTATATTTTTGGACGATAGCTGTCATTTATAACTCTGCAGGTTTGTGAATTACAGTGCCCCTGAGCTCCTTTCTTCAACTCGCTTTCTTGTGACCTGGCCGCAACACCGCAGGATGGCTTCAGGCCCTAATCTGGTTCCGGCACGGCACGCTGAGCCTTTGGTTAATTCCTCTTCCTGGTGGGAAATGAGAGTTAAATTTGCCCGTCCAGACACCTCCAGCTAGTCTCTCATTGGTTCTCGCTATTCCTGTTCATCTTCCGCAGAAATTGCAAACTGGGCCAAACAGGAGGTTAAAGGGACTGACTCTCCAAGTCGGGAGGGTGTTAGTAAAGCGTCTGGAATGTTGCACCCGAGTACCAGGGTACGAAAACTGAGACATATTTGAACACGTCTCCCGATCACATGGTTGATCATACTCTAGGTTCCACATGCATGTTTTAGCTGAAGGAAGAATACCTTAAACCTGGGTAGTTGAAACCCGTGGAATGGGTACCATGCAATATGACTTCAAAGGGTCTTCATTTGCTCACCGAACCTCTCCAATCCTATCACTGCTGCGTTTATGCCCCTGTACACATGCTTGATTCTCTTTCGGAGACATAGCAATCCATAGGTTTTAAGATACTTACTAGTCAGGTACATTCTTAGGCATTTAATATGCGGTGTTGAGTCCATTTCGTTGAGCAAGAGGTAGCTCTTGTCTATTCCATATTTGGCTTAAGGATCTTTATCTGTGCTCATTTCAATCTCTGGTTTTATGCAGCACCCCAACTCACCTTTCCCCTTAAGCAAGCATAAGTTGGTTTTCTAAATTTGAGACCCTGTTCTGTTCTGTAATTCAGTTCCTGTGTAGCCAAGTTTACATTCCGTGTATTACTGATATCTTATGATGTTTCTTTTTCTGTGTGACTTATTTCAGTTAGAATCATCATACCTGAATCCACTCATTGTGCTGCTAAGGGCCTGATGACATAGATTTCATTGCTGAGTGATATTGCTTTGTAAGTAAATACCACAACTTCTTTATCCATTTTTCACTTTCTGCGATGTTGAACTTGTACTGTAAACGAGGTTCTTGTAAACAGAGGCGTCCCAAACTTTGGGGTGGCTGTGTCTTTTTGATTTTAATTTCCCTAAGCTATAGGACCATAAGTGGAAGTGCCCTAGGCTCTGTTGCTTTGTTTTTTAGATGTTTCAGGAAACACCATACACTTCTCCCGAGTGTCTGTTGGCAATTTACATCCCGCCCATCAGCATAACAAGGCTCCCAGTTCTCCATGGCCTGTCCTGCCTTTCTGGATTTTACACTTTTTTCAGATGGCCCTTTTGACCGGGGGGAAGTGAGACTTCATTGTAGTGCAGATTTCCTTTGCAAGCTTGCTTGGTTGGCCAAAAAGGGCGTATGCGTTTTTTCCTGAATATATTCAGGAAAAAACGCATACGCCCTTTTTGGCCAAGTGCATCATTGTGGACGTTCTGCCTCTTTTCCTATGCTTTCAATGCAATTCCAGTCTACCTCCTGAAATCGGTTTCCTGCAATTCTGCCCCGCTTTCAAGTCCTCTTGGCAGCCTTACTTCAGTATATTTTTGGACGATAGCTGTCATTTATAACTCTGCAGGTTTGTGAATTACAGTGCCCCTGAGCTCCTTTCTTCAACTCGCTTTCTTTTGAGCTGACCGCAACACCGCAGGATGGCTTCAGGCCCTAATCTGGTTCCGGCACGGCACGCTGAGCCTTTGGTTAATTCCTCTTCCTGGTGGGAAATGAGAGTTAAATTTGCCCGTCCAGACACCTCCAGCTAGTCTCTCATTGGTTCTCGCTATTCCTGTTCATCTTCCGCAGAAATTGCAAACTGGGCCAAACAGGAGGTTAAAGGGACTGACTCTCCAAGTCGGGAGGGTGTTAGTAAAGCGTCTGGAATGTTGCACCCGAGTACCAGGGTACGAAAACTGAGACATATTTGAACACGTCTCCCGATCACATGGTTGATCATACTCTAGGTTCCACATGCATGTTTTAGCTGAAGGAAGAATACCTTAAACCTGGGTAGTTGAAACCCGTGGAATGGGTACCATGCAATATGACTTCAAAGGGTCTTCATTTGCTCACCGAACCTCTCCAATCCTATCACTGCTGCGTTTATGCCCCTGTACACATGCTTGATTCTCTTTCGGAGACATAGCAATCCATAGGTTTTAAGATACTTACTAGTCAGGTACATTCTTAGGCATTTAATATGCGGTGTTGAGTCCATTTCGTTGAGCAAGGAGTAGCTCTTGTCTATTCCATATTTGGCTTAAGGAACTTTATCTGTGCTCATTTCAATCTCTGGTTTTATGCAGCACCCCAACTCACCTTTACCCTTAAGCAAGCATAAGTTGGTTTTCTAAATTTGAGACCCTGTTCTGTTCTGTAATTCAGTTCCTGTGTAGCCAAGTTTACATTCCGTGTATTACTGATATCTTATGATGTTTCTTTTTCTGTGTGACTTATTTCAGTTAGAATCATCATACCTGAATCCACTCATTGTGCTGCTAAGGGCCTGATGACATAGATTTCATTGCTGAGTGATATTGCTTTGTAAGTAAATACCACAACTTCTTTATCCATTTTTCACTTTCTGCGATGTTGAACTTGTACGGTAAACGAGGTTCTTGTAAACAGAGGCGTCCCAAACTTTGGGGTGGCTGTGTCTTTTTGATTTTAATTTCCCTAAGCTATAGGACCATAAGTGGAAGTGCCCTAGGCTCTGTTGCTTTGTTTTTTAGATGTTTCAGGAAACACCATACACTTCTCCCGAGTGTCTGTTGGCAATTTACATCCCGCCCATCAGCATAACAAGGCTCCCAGTTCTCCATGGCCTGTCCTGCCTTTCTGGATTTTACACTTTTTTCAGATGGCCCTTTTGACCGGGGGGAAGTGAGACTTCATTGTAGTGCAGATTTCCTTTGCAAGCTTGCTTGGTTGGCCAAAAAGGGCGTATGCGTTTTTTCCTGAATATATTCAGGAAAAAACGCATACGCCCTTTTTGGCCAAGTGCATCATTGTGGACGTTCTGCCTCTTTTCCTATGCTTTCAATGCAATTCCAGTCTACCTCCTGAAATCGGTTTCCTGCAATTCTGCCCCGCTTTCAAGTCCTCTTGGCAGCCTTACTTCAGTATATTTTTGGACGATAGCTGTCATTTATAACTCTGCAGGTTTGTGAATTACAGTGCCCCTGAGCTCCTTTCTTCAACTCGCTTTCTTTTGAGCTGGCCGCAACACCGCAGGATGGCTTCAGGCCCTAATCTGGTTCCGGCACGGCACGCTGAGCCTTTGGTTAATTCCTCTTCCTGGTGGGAAATGAGAGTTAAATTTGCCCGTCCAGACACCTCCAGCTAGTCTCTCATTGGTTCTCGCTATTCCTGTTCATCTTCCGCAGAAATTGCAAACTGGGCCAAACAGGAGGTTAAAGGGACTGACTCTCCAAGTCGGGAGGGTGTTAGTAAAGCGTCTGGAATGTTGCACCCGAGTACCAGGGTACGAAAACTGAGACATATTTGAACACGTCTCCCGATCACATGGTTGATCATACTCTAGGTTCCACATGCATGTTTTAGCTGAAGGAAGAATACCTTAAACCTGGGTAGTTGAAACCCGTGGAATGGGTACCATGCGATATGACTTCAAAGGGTCTTCATTTGCTCACCGAACCTCTCCAATCCTATCACTGCTGCGTTTATGCCCCTGTACACATGCTTGATTCTCTTTCGGAGACATAGCAATCCATAGGTTTTAAGATACTTACTAGTCAGGTACATTCTTAGGCATTTAATATGCGGTGTTGAGTCCATTTCGTTGAGCAAGGAGTAGCTCTTGTCTATTCCATATTTGGCTTAAGGAACTTTATCTGTGCTCATTTCAATCTCTGGTTTTATGCAGCACCCCAACTCACCTTTCCTCTTAAGCAAGCATAAGTTGGTTTTCTAAATTTGAGACCCTGTTCTGTTCTGTAATTCAGTTCCTGTGTAGCCAAGTTTACATTCCGTGTATTACTGATATCTTATGATGTTTCTTTTTCTGTGTGACTTATTTCAGTTAGAATCATCATACCTGAATCCACTCATTGTGCTGCTAAGGGCCTGATGACATAGATTTCATTGCTGAGTGATATTGCTTTGTAAGTAAATACCACAACTTCTTTATCCATTTTTCACTTTCTGCGATGTTGAACTTGTACTGTAAACGAGGTTCTTGTAAACAGAGGCGTCCCAAACTTTGGGGTGGCTGTGTCTTTTTGATTTTAATTTCCCTAAGCTATAGGACCATAAGTGGAAGTGCCCTAGCCTCTGTTGCTTTGTTTTTTAGATGTTTCAGGAAACACCATACACTTCTCCCGAGTGTCTGTTGGCAATTTACATCCCGCCCATCAGCATAACAAGGCTCCCAGTTCTCCATGGCCTGTCCTGCCTTTCTGGATTTTACACTTTTTTCAGATGGCCCTTTTGACCGGGGGGAAGTGAGACTTCATTGTAGTGCAGATTTCCTTTGCAAGCTTGCTTGGTTGGCCAAAAAGGGCGTATGCGTTTTTTCCTGAATATATTCAGGAAAAAACGCATACGCCCTTTTTGGCCAAGTGCATCATTGTGGACGTTCTGCCTCTTTTCCTATGCTTTCAATGCAATTCCAGTCTACCTCCTGAAATCGGTTTCCTGAAATTCTGCCCCGCTTTCAAGTCCTCTTGGCAGCCTTACTTCATTATATTTTTGGACGATAGCTGTCATTTATAACTCTGCAGGTTTGTGAATTACAGTGCCCCTGAGCTCCTTTCTTCAACTCGCTTTCTTTTGAGCTGGCCGCAACACCGCAGGATGGCTTCAGGCCCTAATCTGGTTCCGGCACGGCACGCTGAGCCTTTGGTTAATTCCTCTTCCTGGTGGGAAATGAGAGTTAAATTTGCCCGTCCAGACACCTCCAGCTAGTCTCTCATTGGTTCTCGCTATTCCTGTTCATCTTCCGCAGAAATTGCAAACTGGGCCAAACAGGAGGTTAAAGGGACTGACTCTCCAAGTCGGGAGGGTGTTAGTAAAGCGTCTGGAATGTTGCACCCGAGTACCAGGGTACGAAAACTGAGACATATTTGAACACGTCTCCCGATCACATGGTTGATCATACTCTAGGTTCCACATGCATGTTTTAGCTGAAGGAAGAATACCTTAAACCTGGGTAGTTGAAACCCGTGGAATGGGTACCATGCAATATGACTTCAAAGGGTCTTCATTTGCTCACCGAACCTCTCCAATCCTATCACTGCTGCGTTTATGCCCCTGTACACATGCTTGATTCTCTTTCGGAGACATAGCAATCCATAGGTTTTAAGATACTTACTAGTCAGGTACATTCTTAGGCATTTAATATGCGGTGTTGAGTCCATTTCGTTGAGCAAGGAGTAGCTCTTGTCTATTCCATATTTGGCTTAAGGAACTTTATCTGTGCTCATTTCAATCTCTGGTTTTATGCAGCACCCCAACTCACCTTTCCCCTTAAGCAAGCATAAGTTGGTTTTCTAAATTTGAGACCCTGTTCTGTTCTGTAATTCAGTTCCTGTGTAGCCAAGTTTACATTCCGTGTATTACTGATATCTTATGATGTTTCTTTTTCTGTGTGACTTATTTCAGTTAGAATCATCATACCTGAATCCACTCATTGTGCTGCTAAGGGCCTGAGGACATAGATTTCATTGCTGAGTGATATTGCTTTGTAAGTAAATACCACAACTTCTTTATCCATTTTTCACTTTCTGCGATGTTGAACTTGTACGGTAAACGAGGTTCTTGTAAACAGAGGCGTCCCAAACTTTGGGGTGGCTGTGTCTTTTTGATTTTAATTTCCCTAAGCTATAGGACCATAAGTGGAAGTGCCCTAGGCTCTGTTGCTTTGTTTTTTAGATGTTTCAGGAAACACCATACACTTCTCCCGAGTGTCTGTTGGCAATTTACATCCCGCCCATCAGCATAACAAGGCTCCCAGTTCTCCATGGCCTGTCCTGCCTTTCTGGATTTTACACTTTTTTCAGATGGCCCTTTTGACCGGGGGGAAGTGAGACTTCATTGTAGTGCAGATTTCCTTTGCAAGCTTGCTTGGTTGGCCAAAAAGGGCGTATGCGTTTTTTCCTGAATATATTCAGGAAAAAACGCATACGCCCTTTTTGGCCAAGTGCATCATTGTGGACGTTCTGCCTCTTTTCCTATGCTTTCAATGCAATTCCAGTCTACCTCCTGAAATCGGTTTCCTGCAATTCTGCCCCGCTTTCAAGTCCTCTTGGCAGCCTTACTTCAGTATATTTTTGGACGATAGCTGTCATTTATAACTCTGCAGGTTTGTGAATTACAGTGCCCCTGAGCTCCTTTCTTCAACTCGCTTTCTTTTGAGATGGCCGCAACACCGCAGGATGGCTTCAGGCCCTAATCTGGTTCCGGCACGGCACGCTGAGCCTTTGGTTAATTCCTCTTCCTGGTGGGAAATGAGAGTTAAATTTGCCCGTCCAGACACCTCCAGCTAGTCTCTCATTGGTTCTCGCTATTCCTGTTCATCTTCCGCAGAAATTGCAAACTGGGCCAAACAGGAGGTTAAAGGGACTGACTCTCCAAGTCGGGAGGGTGTTAGTAAAGCGTCTGGAATGTTGCACCCGAGTACCAGGGTACGAAAACTGAGACATATTTGAACACGTCTCCCGATCACATGGTTGATCATACTCTAGGTTCCACATGCATGTTTTAGCTGAAGGAAGAATACCTTAAACCTGGGTAGTTGAAACCCGTGGAATGGGTACCATGCAATATGACTTCAAAGGGTCTTCATTTGCTCACCGAACCTCTCCAATCCTATCACTGCTGCGTTTATGCCCCTGTACACATGCTTGATTCTCTTTCGGAGACATAGCAATCCATAGGATTTAAGATACTTACTAGTCAGGTACATTCTTAGGCATTTAATATGCGGTGTTGAGTCCATTTCGTTGAGCAAGGAGTAGCTCTTGTCTATTCCATATTTGGCTTAAGGAACTTTATCTGTGTTCATTTCAATCTCTGGTTTTATGCAGCACCCCAACTCACCTTTACCCTTAAGCAAGCATAAGTTGGTTTTCTAAATTTGAGACCCTGTTCTGTTCTGTAATTCAGTTCCTGTGTAGCCAAGTTTACATTCCGTGTATTACTGATATCTTATGATGTTTCTTTTTCTGTGTGACTTATTTCAGTTAGAATCATCATACCTGAATCCACTCATTGTGCTGCTAAGGGCCTGATGACATAGATTTCATTGCTGAGTGATATTGCTTTGTAAGTAAATACCACAACTTCTTTATCCATTTTTCACTTTCTGCGATGTTGAACTTGTACGGTAAACGAGGTTCTTGTAAACAGAGGCGTCCCAAACTTTGGGGTGGCTGTGTCTTTTTGATTTTAATTTCCCTAAGCTATAGGACCATAAGTGGAAGTGCCCTAGGCTCTGTTGCTTTGTTTTTTAGATGTTTCAGGAAACACCATACACTTCTCCCGAGTGTCTGTTGGCAATTTACATCCCGCCCATCAGCATAACAAGGCTCCCAGTTCTCCATGGCCTGTCCTGCCTTTCTGGATTTTACACTTTTTTCAGATGGCCCTTTTGACCGGGGGGAAGTGAGACTTCATTGTAGTGCAGATTTCCTTTGCAAGCTTGCTTGGTTGGCCAAAAAGGGCGTATGCGTTTTTTCCTGAATATATTCAGGAAAAAACGCATACGCCCTTTTTGGCCAAGTGCATCATTGTGGACGTTCTGCCTCTTTTCCTATGCTTTCAATGCAATTCCAGTCTACCTCCTGAAATCGGTTTCCTGCAATTCTGCCCCGCTT
Source organism: Pseudorca crassidens (assembly GCF_039906515.1). Taxonomy (NCBI): domain Eukaryota; kingdom Metazoa; phylum Chordata; class Mammalia; order Artiodactyla; family Delphinidae; genus Pseudorca; species Pseudorca crassidens. Next base: position 248,956 of record NW_027136046.1, on the reverse strand, counting down.
TCAAGTCCTCTTGGCAGCCTTACTTCATTATATTTTTGGACGATAGCTGTCATTTATAACTCTGCAGGTTTGTGAATTACAGTGCCCCTGAGCTCCTTTCTTCAACTCGCTTTCTTTTGAGCTGGCCGCAACACCGCAGGATGGCTTCAGGCCCTAATCTGGTTCCGGCACGGCACGCTGAGCCTTTGGTTAATTCCTCTTCCTGGTGGGAAATGAGAGTTAAATTTGCCCGTCCAGACACCTCCAGCTAGTCTCTCATTGGTTCTCGCTATTCCTGTTCATCTTCCGCAGAAATTGCAAACTGGGCCAAACAGGAGGTTAAAGGGACTGACTCTCCAAGTCGGGAGGGTGTTAGTAAAGCGTCTGGAATGTTGCACCCGAGTACCAGGGTACGAAAACTGAGACATATTTGAACACGTCTCCCGATCACATGGTTGATCATACTCTAGGTTCCACATGCATGTTTTAGCTGAAGGAAGAATACCTTAAACCTGGGTAGTTGAAACCCGTGGAATGGGTACCATGCAATATGACTTCAAAGGGTCTTCATTTGCTCACCGAACCTCTCCAATCCTATCACTGCTGCGTTTATGACCCTGTACACATGCTTGATTCTCTTTCGGAGACATAGCAATCCATAGGTTTTAAGATACTTACTAGTCAGGTACATTCTTAGGCATTTAATATGCGGTGTTGAGTCCATTTCGTTGAGCAAGGAGTAGCTCTTGTCTATTTCATATTTGGCTTAAGGAACTTTATCTGTGCTCATTTCAATCTCTGGTTTTATGCAGCACCCCAACTCACCTTTACCCTTAAGCAAGCATAAGTTGGTTTTCTAAATTTGAGACCCTGTTCTGTTCTGTAATTCAGTTCCTGTGTAGCCAAGTTTACATTCCGTGTATTACTGATATCTTATGATGTTTCTTTTTCTGTGTGACTTATTTCAGTTAGAATCATCATACCTGAATCCACTCATTGTGCTGCTAAGGGCCTGATGACATAGATTTCATTGCTGAATGATATTGCTTTGTAAGTAAATACCACAACTTCTTTATCCATTTTTCACTTTCTGCGATGTTGAACTTGTACGGTAAACGAGGTTCTTGTAAACAGAGGCGTCCCAAACTTTGGGGTGGCTGTGTCTTTTTGATTTTAATTTCCCTAAGCTATAGGACCATAAGTGGAAGTGCCCTAGGCTCTGTTGCTTTGTTTTTTAGATGTTTCAGGAAACACCATACACTTCTCCCGAGTGTCTGTTGGCAATTTACATCCCGCCCATCAGCATAACAAGGCTCCCAGTTCTCCATGGCCTGTCCTGCCTTTCTGGATTTTACACTTTTTTCAGATGGCCCTTTTGACCGGGGGGAAGTGAGACTTCATTGTAGTGCAGATTTCCTTTGCAAGCTTGCTTGGTTGGTCAAAAAGGGCGTATGCGTTTTTTCCTGAATATATTCAGGAAAAAACGCATACGCCCTTTTTGGCCAAGTGCATCATTGTGGACGTTCTGCCTCTTTTCCTATGCTTTCAATGCAATTCCAGTCTACCTCCTGAAATCAGTTTCCTGCAATTCTGCCCCGCTTTCAAGTCCTCTTGGCAGCCTTACTTCAGTATATTTTTGGACGATAGCTGTCATTTATAACTCTGCAGGTTTGTGAATTACAGTGCCCCTGAGCTCCTTTCTTCAACTCGCTTTCTTTTGAGCTGGCCGCAACACCGCAGGATGGCTTCAGGCCCTAATCTGGTTCCGGCACGGCACGCTGAGCCTTTGGTTAATTCCTCTTCCTGGTGGGAAATGAGAGTTAAATTTGCCCGTCCAGACACCTCCAGCTAGTCTCTCATTGGTTCTCGCTATTCCTGTTCATCTTCCGCAGAAATTGCAAACTGGGCCAAACAGGAGGTTAAAGGGACTGACTCTCCAAGTCGGGAGGGTGTTAGTAAAGCGTCTGGAATGTTGCACCCGAGTACCAGGGTACGAAAACTGAGACATATTTGAACACGTCTCCCGATCACATGGTTGATCATACTCTAGGTTCCACATGCATGTTTTAGCTGAAGGAAGAATACCTTAAACCTGGGTAGTTGAAACCCGTGGAATGGGTACCATGCAATATGACTTCAAAGGGTCTTCATTTGCTCACCGAACCTCTCCAATCCTATCACTGCTGCGTTTATGCCCCTGTACACATGCTTGATTCTCTTTCGGAGACATAGCAATCCATAGGTTTTAAGATACTTACTAGTCAGGTACATTCTTAGGCATTTAATATGCGGTGTTGAGTCCATTTCGTTGAGCAAGGAGTAGCTCTTGTCTATTCCATATTTGGCTTAAGGAACTTTATCTGTGCTCATTTCAATCTCTGGTTTTATGCAGCACCCCAACTCACCTTTACCCTTAAGCAAGCATAAGTTGGTTTTCTAAATTTGAGACCCTGTTCTGTTCTGTAATTCAGTTCCTGTGTAGCCAAGTTTACATTCCGTGTATTACTGATATCTTATGATGTTTCTTTTTCTGTGTGACTTATTTCAGTTAGAATCATCATACCTGAATCCACTCATTGTGCTGCTAAGGGCCTGATGACATAGATTTCATTGCTGAGTGATATTGCTTTGTAAGTAAATACCACAACTTCTTTATCCATTTTTCACTTTCTGCGATGTTGAACTTGTACTGTAAACGAGGTTCTTGTAAACAGAGGCGTCCCAAACTTTGGGGTGGCTGTGTCTTTTTGATTTTAATTTCCCTAAGCTATAGGACCATAAGTGGAAGTGCCCTAGCCTCTGTTGCTTTGTTTTTTAGATGTTTCAGGAAACACCATACACTTCTCCCGAGTGTCTGTTGGCAATTTACATCCCGCCCATCAGCATAACAAGGCTCCCAGTTCTCCATGGCCTGTCCTGCCTTTCTGGATTTTACACTTTTTTCAGATGGCCCTTTTGACCGGGGGGAAGTGAGACTTCATTGTAGTGCAGATTTCCTTTGCAAGCTTGCTTGGTTGGCCAAAAAGGGCGTATGCGTTTTTTCCTGAATATATTCAGGAAAAAACGCATACGCCCTTTATGGCCAAGTGCATCATTGTGGACGTTCTGCCTCTTTTCCTATGCTTTCAATGCAATTCCAGTCTACCTCCTGAAATCGGTTTCCTGCAATTCTGCCCCGCTTTCAAGTCCTCTTGGCAGCCTTACTTCAGTATATTTTTGGACGATAGCTGTCATTTATAACTCTGCAGGTTTGTGAATTACAGTGCCCCTGAGCTCCTTTCTTCAACTCGCTTTCTTTTGAGCTGGCCGCAACACCGCAGGATGGCTTCAGGCCCTAATCTGGTTCCGGCACAGCACGCTGAGCCTTTGGTTAATTCCTCTTCCTGGTGGGAAATGAGAGTTAAATTTGCCCGTCCAGACACCTCCAGCTAGTCTCTCATTGGTTCTCGCTATTCCTGTTCATCTTCCGCAGAAATTGCAAACTGGGCCAAACAGGAGGTTAAAGGGACTGACTCTCCAAGTCGGGAGGGTGTTAGTAAAGCGTCTGGAATGTTGCACCCGAGTACCAGGGTACGAAAACTGAGACATATTTGAACATGTCTCCCGATCACATGGTTGATCATACTCTAGGTTCCACATGCATGTTTTAGCTGAAGGAAGAATACCTTAAACCTGGGTAGTTGAAACCCGTGGAATGGGTACCATGCAATATGTGTAGCCAAGTTTACATTCCATGTATTACTGATATCTTATGATGTTTCTTTTTCTGTGTGACTTATTTCAGTTAGAATCATCATACCTGAATCCACTCATTGTGCTGCTAAGGGCCTGATGACATAGATTTCATTGCTGAGTGATATTGCTTTGTAAGTAAATACCACAACTTCTTTATCCATTTTTCACTTTCTGCGATGTTGAACTTGTACTGTAAACGAGGTTCTTGTAAACAGAGGCGTCCCAAACTTTGGGGTGGCTGTGTCTTTTTGATTTTAATTTCCCTAAGCTATAGGACCATAAGTGGAAGTGCCCTAGGCTCTGTTGCTTTGTTTTTTAGATGTTTCAGGAAACACCATACACTTCTTCCGAGTGTCTGTTGGCAATTTACATCCCGCCCATCAGCATAACAAGGCTCCCAGTTCTCCATGGCCTGTCCTGCCTTTCTGGATTTTACACTTTTTTCAGATGGCCCTTTTGACCGGGGGGAAGTGAGACTTCATTGTAGTGCAGATTTCCTTTGCAAGCTTGCTTGGTTGGCCAAAAAGGGTGTATGCGTTTTTTCCTGAATATATTCAGGAAAAAACGCATACGCCCTTTTTGGCCAAGTGCATCATGGTGGACGTTCTGCCTCTTTTCCTATGCTTTCAATGCAATTCCAGTCTACCTCCTGAAATCGGTTTCCTGCAATTCTGCCCCGCTTTCAAGTCCTCTTGGCAGCCTTACTTCAGTATATTTTTGGACGATAGCTGTCATTTATAACTCTGCAGGTTTGTGAATTACAGTGCCCCTGAGCTCCTTTCTTCAACTCGCTTTCTTTTGAGCTGGCCGCAACACCGCAGGATGGCTTCAGGCCCTAATCTGGTTCCGGCACGGCACGCTGAGCCTTTGGTTAATTCCTCTTCCTGGTGGGAAATGAGAGTTAAATTTGCCCGTCCAGACACCTCCAGCTAGTCTCTCATTGGTTCTCGCTATTCCTGTTCATCTTCCGCAGAAATTGCAAACTGGGCCAAACAGGAGGTTAAAGGGACTGACTCTCCAAGTCGGGAGGGTGTTAGTAAAGCGTCTGGAATGTTGCACCCGAGTACCAGGGTACGAAAACTGAGACATATTTGAACACGTCTCCCGATCACATGGTTGATCATACTCTAGGTTCCACATGCATGTTTTAGCTGAAGGAAGAATACCTTAAACCTGGGTAGTTGAAACCCGTGGAATGGGTACCATGCAATATGACTTCAAAGGGTCTTCATTTGCTCACCGAACCTCTCCAATCCTATCACTGCTGCGTTTATGCCCCTGTACACATGCTTGATTCTCTTTCGGAGACATAGCAATCCATAGGTTTTAAGATACTTACTAGTCAGGTACATTCTTAGGCATTTAATATGCGGTGTTGAGTCCATTTCGTTGAGCAAGGAGTAGCTCTTGTCTATTCCATATTTGGCTTAAGGAACTTTATCTGTGCTCATTTCAATCTCTGGTTTTATGCAGCACCCCAACTCACCTTTCCCCTTAAGCAAGCATAAGTTGGTTTTCTAAATTTGAGACCCTGTTCTGTTCTGTAATTCAGTTCCTGTGTAGTCAAGTTTACATTCCGTGTATTACTGATATCTTATGATGTTTCTTTTTCTGTGTGACTTATTTCAGTTAGAATCATCATACCTGAATCCACTCATTGTGCTGCTAAGGGCCTGATGACATAGATTTCATTGCTGAGTGATATTGCTTTGTAAGTAAATACCACAACTTCTTTATCCATTTTTCACTTTCTGCGATGTTGAACTTGTACTGTAAACGAGGTTCTTGTAAACAGAGGCGTCCCAAACTTTGGGGTGGCTGTGTCTTTTTGATTTTAATTTCCCTAAGCTATAGGACCATAAGTGGAAGTGCCCTAGGCTCTGTTGCTTTGTTTTTTAGATGTTTCAGGAAACACCATACACTTCTCCCGAGTGTCTGTTGGCAATTTACATCCCGCCCATCAGCATAACAAGGCTCCCAGTTCTCCATGGCCTGTCCTGCCTTTCTGGATTTTACACTTTTTTCAGATGGCCCTTTTGACCGGGGGGAAGTGAGACTTCATTGTAGTGCAGATTTCCTTTGCAAGCTTGCTTGGTTGGCCAAAAAGGGCGTATGCGTTTTTTCCTGAATATATTCAGGAAAAAACGCATACGCCCTTTTTGGCCAAGTGCATCATGGTGGACGTTCTGCCTCTTTTCCTATGCTTTCAATGCAATTCCAGTCTACCTCCTGAAATCGGTTTCCTGCAATTCTGCCCCGCTTTCAAGTCCTCTTGGCAGCCTTACTTCAGTATATTTTTGGACGATAGCTGTCATTTATAACTCTGCAGGTTTGTGAATTACAGTGCCCCTGAGCTCCTTTCTTCAACTCGCTTTCTTGTGACCTGGCCGCAACACCGCAGGATGGCTTCAGGCCCTAATCTGGTTACGGCACGGCACGCTGAGCCTTTGGTTAATTCCTCTTCCTGGTGGGAAATGAGAGTTAAATTTGCCCGTCCAGACACCTCCAGCTAGTCTCTCATTGGTTCTCGCTATTCCTGTTCATCTTCCGCAGAAATTGCAAACTGGGCCAAACAGGAGGTTAAAGGGACTGACTCTCCAAGTTGGGAGGGTGTTAGTAAAGCGTCTGGAATGTTGCACCCGAGTACCAGGGTACGAAAACTGAGACATATTTGAACACGTCTCCCGATCACATGGTTGATCATACTCTAGGTTCCACATGCATGTTTTAGCTGAAGGAAGAATACCTTAAACCTGGGTAGTTGAAACCCGTGGAATGGGTACCATGCAATATGACTTCAAAGGGTCTTCATTTGCTCACCGAACCTCTCCAATCCTATCACTGCTGCGTTTATGCCCCTGTACACATGCTTGATTCTCTTTCGGAGACATAGCAATCCATAGGTTTTAAGATACTTACTAGTCAGGTACATTCTTAGGCATTTAATATGCGGTGTTGAGTCCATTTCGTTGAGCAAGGAGTAGCTCTTGTCTATTCCATATTTGGCTTAAGGAACTTTATCTGTGCTCATTTCAATCTCTGGTTTTATGCAGCACCCCAACTCACCTTTCCCCTTAAGCAAGCATAAGTTGGTTTTCTAAATTTGAGACCCTGTTCTGTTCTGTAATTCAGTTCCTGTGTAGTCAAGTTTACATTCCGTGTATTACTGATATCTTATGATGTTTCTTTTTCTGTGTGACTTATTTCAGTTAGAATCATCATACCTGAATCCACTCATTGTGCTGCTAAGGGCCTGATGACATAGATTTCATTGCTGAGTGATATTGCTTTGTAAGTAAATACCACAACTTCTTTATCCATTTTTCACTTTCTGCGATGTTGAACTTGTACTGTAAACGAGGTTCTTGTAAACAGAGGCGTCCCAAACTTTGGGGTGGCTGTGTCTTTTTGATTTTAATTTCCCTAAGCTATAGGACCATAAGTGGAAGTGCCCTAGGCTCTGTTGCTTTGTTTTTTAGATGTTTCAGGAAACACCATACACTTCTCCCGAGTGTCTGTTGGCAATTTACATCCCGCCCATCAGCATAACAAGGCTCCCAGTTCTCCATGGCCTGTCCTGCCTTTCTGGATTTTACACTTTTTTCAGATGGCCCTTTTGACCGGGGGGAAGTGAGACTTCATTGTAGTGCAGATTTCCTTTGCAAGCTTGCTTGGTTGGCCAAAAAGGGCGTATGCGTTTTTTCCTGAATATATTCAGGATAAAACGCATACGCCCTTTTTGGCCAAGTGCATCATTGTGGACGTTCTGCCTCTTTTCCTATGCTTTCACTGCAATTCCAGTCTATCTCCTGAAATCGGTTTCCTGCAATTCTGCCCCGCTTTCAAGTCCTCTTGGCAGCCTTACTTCAGTATATTTTTGGACGATAGCTGTCATTTATAAGTCTGCAGGTTTGTGAATTACAGTGCCCCTGAGCTCCTTTCTTCAACTCGCTTTCTTGTGACCTGGCCGCAACACCGCAGGATGGCTTCAGGCCCTAATCTGGTTCCGGCACGGCACGCTGAGCCTTTGGTTAATTCCTCTTCCTGGTGGGAAATGAGAGTTAAATTTGCCCGTCCAGACACCTCCAGCTAGTCTCTCATTGGTTCTCGCTATTCCTGTTCATCTTCCGCAGAAATTGCAAACTGGGCCAAACAGGAGGTTAAAGGGACTGACTCTCCAAGTCGGGAGGGTGTTAGTAAAGCGTCTGGAATGTTGCACCCGAGTACCAGGGTACGAAAACTGAGACATATTTGAACAGGTCTCCCGATCACATGGTTGATCATACTCTAGGTTCCACATGCATGTTTTAGCTGAAGGAAGAATACCTTAAACCTGGGTAGTTGAAACCCGTGGAATGGGTACCATGCAATATGACTTCAAAGGGTCTTCATTTGCTCACCGAACCTCTCCAATCCTATCACTGCTGCGTTTATGCCCCTGTACACATGCTTGATTCTCTTTCGGAGACATAGCAATCCATAGGTTTTAAGATACTTACTAGTCAGGTACATTCTTAGGCATTTAATATGCGGTGTTGAGTCCATTTCGTTGAGCAAGGAGTAGCTCTTGTCTATTCCATATTTGGCTTAAGGAACTTTATCTGTGCTCATTTCAATCTCTGGTTTTATGCAGCACCCCAACTCACCTTTCCCCTTAAGCAAGCATAAGTTGGTTTTCTAAATTTGAGACCCTGTTCTGTTCTGTAATTCAGTTCCTGTGTAGTCAAGTTTACATTCCGTGTATTACTGATATCTTATGATGTTTCTTTTTCTGTGTGACTTATTTCAGTTAGAATCATCATACCTGAATCCACTCATTGTGCTGCTAAGGGCCTGATGACATAGATTTCATTGCTGAGTGATATTGCTTTGTAAGTAACTACCACAACTTCTTTATCCATTTTTCACTTTCTGCGATGTTGAACTTGTACTGTAAACGAGGTTCTTGTAAACAGAGGCGTCCCAAACTTTGGGGTGGCTGTGTCTTTTTGATTTTAATTTCCCTAAGCTATAGGACCATAAGTGGAAGTGCCCTAGGCTCTGTTGCTTTGTTTTTTAGATGTTTCAGGAAACACCATACACTTCTCCCGAGTGTCTGTTGGCAATTTACATCCCGCCCATCAGCATAACAAGGCTCCCAGTTCTCCATGGCCTGTCCTGCCTTTCTGGATTTTACACTTTTTTCAGATGGCCCTTTTGACCGGGGGGAAGTGAGACTTCATTGTAGTGCAGATTTCCTTTGCAAGCTTGCTTGGTTGGCCAAAAAGGGCGTATGCGTTTTTTCCTGAATATATTCAGGAAAAAACGCATACGCCCTTTTTGGCCAAGTGCATCATTGTGGACGTTCTGCCTCTTTTCCTATGCTTTCACTGCAATTCCAGTCTATCTCCTGAAATCGGTTTCCTGCAATTCTGCCCCGCTTTCAAGTCCTCTTGGCAGCCTTACTTCAGTATATTTTTGGACGATAGCTGTCATTTATAAGTCTGCAGGTTTGTGAATTACAGTGCCCCTGAGCTCCTTTCTTCAACTCGCTTTCTTGTGACCTGGCCGCAACACCGCAGGATGGCTTCAGGCCCTAATCTGGTTCCGGCACGGCACGCTGAGCCTTTGGTTAATTCCTCTTCCTGGTGGGAAATGAGAGTTAAATTTGCCCGTCCAGACACCTCCAGCTAGTCTCTCATTGGTTCTCGCTATTCCTGTTCATCTTCCGCAGAAATTGCAAACTGGGCCAAACAGGAGGTTAAAGGGACTGACTCTCCAAGTCGGGAGGGTGTTAGTAAAGCGTCTGGAATGTTGCACCCGAGTACCAGGGTACGAAAACTGAGACATATTTGAACACGTCTCCCGATCACATGGTTGATCATACTCTAGGTTCCACATGCATGTTTTAGCTGAAGGAAGAATACCTTAAACCTGGGTAGTTGAAACCCGTGGAATGGGTACCATGCAATATGACTTCAGAGGGTCTTCATTTGCTCACCGAACCTCTCCAATCCTATCACTGCTGCATTTATGCCCCTGTACACATGCTTGATTCTCTTTCGGAGACATAGCAATCCATAGGTTTTAAGATACTTACTAGTCAGGTACATTCTTAGGCGTTTAATATGCGGTGTTGAGCCCATTTCGTTGAGCAAGGAGTAGCTCTTGTCTATTCCATATTTGGCTTAAGGAACTTTATCTGTGCTCATTTCAATCTATGGTTTTATGCAGCACCCCAACTCACCTTTACCCTTAAGCAAGCATAAGTTGGTTTTCTAAATTTGAGACCCTATTCTGTTCTGTAATCCAGTTCCTGTGTAGCCAAGTTTACATTCCGTGTATTACTGATATCTTATGATGTTTCTTTTTCTGTGTGACTTATTTCAGTTAGAATCATCATACCTGAATCCACTCATTGTGCTGCTAAGGGCCTGATGACATAGATTTCATTGCTGAGTGATATTGCTTTGTAAGTAAATACCACAACTTCTTTATCCATTTTTCACTTTCTGCGATGTTGAACTTGTACTGTAAACGAGGTTCTTGTAAACAGAGGCGTCCCAATGTTTGGGGTGGCTGTGTCTTTTTGATTTTAATTTCCCTAAGCTATAGGACCATAAGTGGAAGTGCCCTAGGCTCTGTTGCTTTGTTTTTTAGATGTTTCAGGAAACACCATACACTTCTCCCGAGTGTCTGTTGGCAATTTACATCCCGCCCATCAGCATAACAAGGCTCCCAGTTCTCCATGGCCTGTCCTGCCTTTCTGGATTTTACACTTTTTTCAGATGGCCCTTTTGACCGGGGGGAAGTGAGACTTCATTGTAGTGCAGATTTCCTTTGCAAGCTTGCTTGGTTGGCCAAAAAGGGCGTATGCGTTTTTTCCTGAATATATTCAGGAAAAAACGCATACGCCCTTTTTGGCCAAGTGCATCATTGTGGACGTTCTGCCTCTTTTCCTATGCTTTCAATGCAATTCCAGTCTACCTCCTGAAATCGGTTTCCTGCAATTCTGCCCCGCTTTCAAGTCCTCTTGGCAGCCTTACTTCAGTATATTTTTGGACGATAGCTGTCATTTATAACTCTGCAGGTTTGTGAATTACAGTGCCCCTGAGCTCCTTTCTTCAACTCGCTTTCTTTTGAGCTGGCCGCAACACCGCAGGATGGCTTCAGGCCCTAATCTGGTTCCGGCACGGCACGCTGAGCCTTTGGTTAATTCCTCTTCCTGGTGGGAAATGAGAGTTAAATTTGCCCGTCCAGACACCTCCAGCTAGTCTCTCATTGGTTCTCGCTATTCCTGTTCATCTTCCGCAGAAATTGCAAACTGGGCCAAACAGGAGGTTAAAGGGACTGACTCTCCAAGTCGGGAGGGTGTTAGTAAAGCGTCTGGAATGTTGCACCCGAGTACCAGGGTACGAGAACTGAGACATATTTGAACACGTTTCCCGATCACATGGTTGATCATACTCTAGGTTCCACATGCATGTTTTAGCTGAAGGAAGAATACCTTAAACCTGGGTAGTTGAAACCCGTGGAATGGGTACCATGCAATATGACTTCAAAGGGTCTTCATTTGCTCACCGAACCTCTCCAATCCTATCACTGCTGCGTTTATGCCCCTGTACACATGCTTGATTCTCTTTCGGAGACATAGCAATCCATAGGTTTTAAGATACTTACTAGTCAGGTACATTCTTAGGCATTTAATATGCGGTGTTGAGTCCATTTCGTTGAGCAAGGAGTAGCTCTTGTCTATTCCATATTTGGCTTAAGGAACTTTATCTGTGCTCATTTCAATCTCTGGTTTTATGCAGCACCCCAACTCACCTTTCCCCTTAAGCAAGCATAAGTTGGTTTTCTAAATTTGAGACCCTGTTCTGTTCTGTAATTCAGTTCCTGTGTAGCCAAGTTTACATTCCGTGTATTACTGATATCTTATGATGTTTCTTTTTCTGTGTGACTTATTTCAGTTAGAATCATCATACCTGAATCCACTCATGGTGCTGCTAAGGGCCTGATGACATAGATTTCATTGCTGAGTGATATTGCTTTGTAAGTAAATACCACAACTTCTTTATCCATTTTTCACTTTCTGCGATGTTGAACTTGTACTGTAAACGAGGTTCTTGTAAACAGAGGCGTCCCAATGTTTGGGGTGGCTGTGTCTTTTTGATTTTAATTTCCCTAAGCTATAGGACCATAAGTGCAAGTGCCCTAGGCTCTGTTGCTTTGTTTTTTAGATGTTTCAGGAAACACCATACACTTCTCCCGAGTGTCTTTTGGCAATTTACATCCCGCCCATCAGCATAACAAGGCTCCCAGTTCTCCATGGCCTGTCCTGCCTTTCTGGATTTTACACTTTTTTCAGATGGCCCTTTTGACCGGGGGGAAGTGAGACTTCATTGTAGTGCAGATTTCCTTTGCAAGCTTGCTTGGTTGGCCAAAAAGGGCGTATGCGTTTTTTCCTGAATATATTCAGGAAAAAACGCATACGCCCTTTTTGGCCAAGTGCATCATTGTGGACGTTCTGCCTCTTTTCCTATGCTTTCAATGCAATTCCAGTCTGCCTCCTGAAATCGGTTTCCTGCAATTCTGCCCCGCTTTCAAGTCCTCTTGGCAGCCTTACTTCAGTATATTTTTGGACGATAGCTGTCATTTATAACTCTGCAGGTTTGTGAATTACAGTGCCCCTGAGCTCCTTTCTTCAACTCGCTTTCTTTTGAGCTGGCCGCAACACCGCAGGATGGCTTCAGGCCCTAATCTGGTTCCGGCACGGCACGCTGAGCCTTTGGTTATTTCCTCTTCCTGGTGGGAAATGAGAGTTAAATTTGCCCGTCCAGACACCTCCAGCTAGTCTCTCATTGGTTCTCGCTATTCCTGTTCATCTTCCGCAGAAATTGCAAACTGGGCCAAACAGGAGGTTAAAGGGACTGACTCTCCAAGTCGGGAGGGTGTTAGTAAAGCGTCTGGAATGTTGCACCCGAGTACCAGGGTACGAAAACTGAGACATATTTGAACACGTCTCCCGATCACATGGTTGATCATACTCTAGGTTCCACATGCATGTTTTAGCTGAAGGAAGAATACCTTAAACCTGGGTAGTTGAAACCCGTGGAATGGGTACCATGCAATATGACTTCAAAGGGTCTTCATTTGCTCACCGAACCTCTCCAATCCTATCACTGCTGCGTTTATGCCCCTGTACACATGCTTGATTCTCTTTCGGAGACATAGCAATCCATAGGTTTTAAGATACTTACTAGTCAGGTACATTCTTAGGCGTTTAATATGCGGTGTTGAGTCCATTTCGTTGAGCAAGGAGTAGCTCTTGTCTATTCCATATTTGGCTTAAGGAACTTTATCTGTGCTCATTTCAATCTCTGGTTTTATGCAGCACCCCAACTCACCTTTCCCCTTAAGCAAGCATAAGTTGGTTTTCTAAATTTGAGACCCTGTTCTGTTCTGTAATTCAGTTCCTGTGTAGCCAAGTTTACATTCCGTGTATTACTGATATCTTATGATGTTTCTTTTTCTGTGTGACTTATTTCAGTTAGAATCATCATACCTGAATCCACTCATTGTGCTGCTAAGGGCCTGATGACATAGATTTCATTGCTGAGTGATATTGCTTTGTAAGTAAATACCACAACTTCTTTATCCATTTTTCACTTTCTGCGATGTTGAACTTGTACGGTAAACGAGGTTCTTGTAAACAGAGGCGTCCCAAACTTTGGGGTGGCTGTGTCTTTTTGATTTTAATTTCCCTAAGCTATAGGACCATAAGTGGAAGTGCCCTAGGCTCTGTTGCTTTGTTTTTTAGATGTTTCAGGAAACACCATACACTTCTCCCGAGTGTCTGTTGGCAATTTACATCCCGCCCATCAGCATAACAAGGCTCCCAGTTCTCCATGGCCTGTCCTGTCTTTCTGGATTTTACACTTTTTTCAGATGGCCCTTTTGCCCGGGGGGAAGTGAGACTTCATTGTAGTGCAGATTTCCTTTGCAAGCTTGCTTGGTTGGCCAAAAAGGGCGTATGCGTTTCTTCCTGAATATATTCAGGAAAAAACGCATACGCCCTTTTTGGCCAAGTGCATCATTGTGGACGTTCTGCCTCTTTTCCTATGCTTTCAATGCAATTCCAGTCTGCCTCCTGAAATCGGTTTCCTGCAATTCTGCCCCGCTTTCAAGTCCTCTTGGCAGCCTTACTTCAGTATATTTTTGGACGATAGCTGTCATTTATAACTCTGCAGGTTTGTGAATTACAGTGCCCCTGAGCTCCTTTCTTCAACTCGCTTTCTTTTGAGCTGGCCGCAACACCGCAGGATGGCTTCAGGCCCTAATCTGGTTCCGGCACGGCACGCTGAGCCTTTGGTTATTTCCTCTTCCTGGTGGGAAATGAGAGTTAAATTTGCCCGTCCAGACACCTCCAGCTAGTCTCTCATTGGTTCTCGCTATTCCTGTTCATCTTCCGCAGAAATTGCAAACTGGGCCAAACAGGAGGTTAAAGGGACTGACTCTCCAAGTCGGGAGGGTGTTAGTAAAGCGTCTGGAATGTTGCACCCGAGTACCAGGGTACGAAAACTGAGACATATTTGAACACGTCTCCCGATCACATGGTTGATCATACTCTAGGTTCCACATGCATGTTTTAGCTGAAGGAAGAATACCTTAAACCTGGGTAGTTGAAACCCGTGGAATGGGTACCATGCAATATGACTTCAAAGGGTCTTCATTTGCTCACCGAACCTCTCCAATCCTATCACTGCTGCGTTTATGCCCCTGTACACATGCTTGATTCTCTTTCGGAGACATAGCAATCCATAGGTTTTAAGATACTTACTAGTCAGGTACATTCTTAGGCATTTAATATGCGGTGTTGAGTCCATTTCGTTGAGCAAGGAGTAGCTCTTGTCTATTCCATATTTGGCTTAAGGAACTTTATCTGTGCTCATTTCAATCTCTGGTTTTATGCAGCACCCCAACTCACCTTTCCCCTTAAGCAAGCATAAGTTGGTTTTCTAAATTTGAGACCCTGTTCTGTTCTGTAATTCAGTTCCTGTGTAGCCAAGTTTACATTCCGTGTATTACTGATATCTTATGATGTTTCTTTTTCTGTGTGACTTATTTCAGTTAGAATCATCATACCTGAATCCACTCATTGTGCTGCTAAGGGCCTGATGACATAGATTTCATTGCTGAGTGATATTGCTTTGTAAGTAAATACCACAACTTCTTTATCCATTTTTCACTTTCTGCGATGTTGAACTTGTACGGTAAACGAGGTTCTTGTAAACAGAGGCGTCCCAAACTTTGGGGTGGCTGTGTCTTTTTGATTTTAATTTCCCTAAGCTATAGGACCATAAGTGGAAGTGCCCTAGGCTCTGTTGCTTTGTTTTTTAGATGTTTCAGGAAACACCATACACTTCTCCCGAGTGTCTGTTGGCAATTTACATCCCGCCCATCAGCATAACAAGGCTCCCAGTTCTCCATGGCCTGTCCTGTCTTTCTGGATTTTACACTTTTTTCAGATGGCCCTTTTGCCCGGGGGGAAGTGAGACTTCATTGTAGTGCAGATTTCCTTTGCAAGCTTGCTTGGTTGGCCAAAAAGGGCGTATGCGTTTCTTCCTGAATATATTCAGGAAAAAACGCATACGCCCTTTTTGGCCAAGTGCATCATTGTGGACGTTCTGCCTCTTTTCCTATGCTTTCAATGCAATTCCAGTCTACCTCCTGAAATCGGTTTCCTGCAATTCTGCCCCGCTTTCAAGTCCTCTTGGCAGCCTTACTTCAGTATATTTTTGGACGATAGCTGTCATTTATAACTCTGCAGGTTTGTGAATTACAGTGCCCCTGAGCTCCTTTCTTCAACTCGCTTTCTTTTGAGCTGGCCGCAACACCGCAGGATGGCTTCAGGCCCTAATCTGGTTCCGGCACGGCACGCTGAGCCTTTGGTTAATTCCTCTTCCTGGTGGGAAATGAGAGTTAAATTTGCCCGTCCAGACACCTCCAGCTAGTCTCTCATTGGTTCTCGCTATTCCTGTTCATCTTCCGCAGAAATTGCAAACTGGGCCAAACAGGAGGTTAAAGGGACTGACTCTCCAAGTCGGGAGGGTGTTAGTAAAGCGTCTGGAATGTTGCACCCGAGTACCAGGGTACGAAAACTGAGACATATTTGAACACGTCTCCCGATCACATGGTTGATCATACTCTAGGTTCCACATGCATGTTTTAGCTGAAGGAAGAATACCTTAAACCTGGGTAGTTGAAACCCGTGGAATGGGTACCATGCAATATGACTTCAAAGGGTCTTCATTTGCTCACCGAACCTCTCCAATCCTATCACTGCTGCGTTTATGCCCCTGTACACATGCTTGATTCTCTTTCGGAGACATAGCAATCCATAGGTTTTAAGATACTTACTAGTCAGGTACATTCTTAGGCATTTAATATGCGGTGTTGAGTCCATTTCGTTGAGCAAGGAGTAGCTCTTGTCTATTCCATATTTGGCTTAAGGAACTTTATCTGTGCTCATTTCAATCTCTGGTTTTATGCAGCACCCCAACTCACCTTTACCCTTAAGCAAGCATAAGTTGGTTTTCTAAATTTGAGACCCTGTTCTGTTCTGTAATTCAGTTCCTGTGTAGCCAAGTTTACATTCCGTGTATTACTGATATCTTATGATGTTTCTTTTTCTGTGTGACTTATTTCAGTTAGAATCATCATACCTGAATCCACTCATTGTGCTACTAAGGGCCTGATGACATAGATTTCATTGCTGAGTGATATTGCTTTGTAAGTAAATACCACAACTTCTTTATCCATTTTTCACTTTCTGTGATGTTGAACTTGTACTGTAAACGAGGTTCTTGTAAACAGAGGCATCCCAAACTTTGGGGTGGCTGTGTCTTTTTGATTTTAATTTCCCTAAGCTATAGGACCATAAGTGGAAGTGCCCTAGGCTCTGTTGCTTTGTTTTTTAGATGTTTCAGGAAACACCATACACTTCTCCTGAGTGTCTTTTGGCAATTTACATCCCGCCCATCAGCATAACAAGGCTCCCAGTTCTCCATGGCCTGTCCTGCCTTTCTGGATTTTACACTTTTTTCAGATGGCCCTTTTGACCGGGGGGAAGTGAGACTTCATTGTAGTGCAGATTTCCTTTGCAAGCTTGCTTGGTTGGCCAAAAAGGGCGTATGCGTTTTTTCCTGAATATATTCAGGAAAAAACGCATACGCCCTTTTTGGCCAAGTGCATCATTGTGGACGTTCTGCCTCTTTTCCTATGCTTTCAATGCAATTCCAGTCTGCCTCCTGAAATCGGTTTCCTGCAATTCTGCCCCGCTTTCAAGTCCTCTTGGCAGCCTTACTTCAGTATATTTTTGGACGATAGCTGTCATTTATAACTCTGCAGGTTTGTGAATTACAGTGCCCCTGAGCTCCTTTCTTCAACTCGCTTTCTTTTGAGCTGGCCGCAACACCGCAGGATGGCTTCAGGCCCTAATCTGGTTCCGGCACGGCACACTGAGCCTTTGGTTAATTCCTCTTCCTGGTGGGAAATGAGAGTTAAATTTGCCCGTCCAGACACCTCCAGCTAGTCTCTCATTGGTTCTCGCTATTCCTGTTCATCTTCCGCAGAAATTGCAAACTGGGCCAAACAGGAGGTTAAAGGGACTGACTCTCCAAGTCGGGAGGGTGTTAGTAAAGCGTCTGGAATGTTGCATCCGAGTACCAGGGTACGAAATCTGAGACATATTTGAACACGTCTCCCGATCACATGGTTGATCATACTCTAGGTTCCACATGCATGTTTTACCGGAAGGAAGAATACCTTAAACCTGGGTAGTTGAAACCCGTGGAATGGGTACCATGCAATATGACTTCAAAGGGTCTTCATTTGCTCACCGAACCTCTCCAATCCTATCACTGCTGCGTTTATGCCCCTGTACACATGCTTGATTCTCTTTCGGAGACATAGCAATCCATAGGTTTTAAGATACTTACTAGTCAGGTACATTCTTAGGCATTTAATATGCGGTGTTGAGTCCATTTCGTTGAGCAAGAGGTAGCTCTTGTCTATTCCATATTTGGCTTAAGGAACTTTATCTGTGCTCATTTCAATCTCTGGTTTTATGCAGCACCCCAACTCACCTTTCCCCTTAAGCAAGCATAAGTTGGTTTTCTAAATTTGAGACCCTGTTCTGTTCTGTAATTCAGTTCCTGTGTAGCCAAGTTTACATTCCGTGTATTACTGATATCTTATGATGTTTCTTTTTCTGTGTGACTTATTTCAGTTAGAATCATCATAGCTGAATCCACTCATTGTGCTGCTAAGGGCCTGATGACATAGATTTCATTGCTGAGTGATATTGCTTTGTAAGTAAATACCACAACTTCTTTATCCATTTTTCACTTTCTGCGATGTTGAACTTGTACTGTAAACGAGGTTCTTGTAAACAGAGGCGTCCCAAACTTTGAGGTGGCTGTGTCTTTTTGATTTTAATTTCCCTAAGCTATAGGACCATAAGTGGAAGTGCCCTAGGCTCTGTTGCTTTGTTTTTTAGATGTTTCAGGAAACACCATACACTTCTCCCGAGTGTCTGTTGGCAATTTACATCCCGCCCATCAGCATAACAAGGCTCCCAGTTCTCCATGGCCTGTCCTGTCTTTCTGGATTTTACACTTTTTTCAGATGGCCCTTTTGACCGGGGGGAAGTGAGACTTCATTGTAGTGCAGATTTCCTTTGCAAGCTTGCTTGGTTGGCCAAAAAGGGCGTATGCCTTTTTTCCTGAATATATTCAGGAAAAAACGCATACGCCCTTTTTGGCCAAGTGCATCATTGTGGACGTTCTGCCTCTTTTCCTATGCTTTCAATGCAATTCCAGTCTACCTCCTGAAATCGGTTTCCTGCAATTCTGCCCCGCTTTCAAGTCCTCTTGGCAGCCTTACTTCAGTATATTTTTGGACGATAGCTGTCATTTATAACTCTGCAGGTTTGTGAATTACAGTGCCCCTGAGCTCCTTTCTTCAACTCGCTTTCTTTTGAGCTGGCCGCAACACCGCAGGATGGCTTCAGGCCCTAATCTGGTTCCGGCACGGCACGCTGAGCCTTTGGTTAATTCCTCTTCCTGGTGGGAAATGAGAGTTAAATTTGCCCGTCCAGACACCTCCAGCTAGTCTCTCATTGGTTCTCGCTATTCCTGTTCATCTTCCGCAGAAATTGCAAACTGGGCCAAACAGGAGGTTAAAGGGACTGACTCTCCAAGTCGGGAGGGTGTTAGTAAAGCATCTGGAATGTTGCACCCGAGTACCAGGGTACGAAAACTGAGACATATTTGAACACGTCTCCCGATCACATGGTTGATCATACTCTAGGTTCCACATGCATGTTTTACCTGAAGGAAGAATACCTTAAACCTGGGTAGTTGAAACCCGTGGAATGGGTACCATGCAATATGACTTCAAAGGGTCTTCATTTGCTCACCGAACCTCTCCAATCCTATCACTGCTGCGTTTATGCCCCTGTACACATGCTTGATTCTCTTTTGGAGACATAGCAATCCATAGGTTTTAAGATACTTACTAGTCAGGTACATTCTTAGGCGTTTAATATGCGGTGTTGAGTCCATTTCGTTGAGCAAGGAGTAGCTCTTGTTTATTCCATATTTGGCTTAAGGAACTTTATCTGTGCTCATTTCAATCTCTGGTTTTATGCAGCACCCCAACTCACCTTTCCCCTTAAGCAAGCATAAGTTGGTTTTCTAAATTTGAGACCCTGTTCTGTTCTGTAATTCAGTTCCTGTGTAGCCAAGTTTACATTCCGTGTATTACTGATATCTTATGATGTTTCTTTTTCTGTGTGACTTATTTCAGTTAGAATCATCATACCTGAATCCACTCATTGTGCTGCTAAGGGCCTGATGACATAGATTTCATTGCTGAGTGATATTGCTTTGTAAGTAAATACCACAGCTTCTTTATCCATTTTTCATTTTCTGCAATGTTGAACTTGTACTGTAAACGAGGTTCTTGTAAACAGAGGCGTCCCAAACTTTGGGGTGGCTGTGTCTTTTTGATTTTAATTTCCCTAAGCTATAGGACCATAAGTGGAAGTGCCCTAGGCTCTGTTGCTTTGTTTTTTAGATGTTTCAGGAAACACCATACACTTCTCCCGAGTGTCTGTTGGCAATTTACATCCCGCCCATCAGCATAACAAGGCTCCCAGTTCTCCATGGCCTGTCCTGCCTTTCTGGATTTTACACTTTTTTCAGATGGCCCTTTTGACCGGGGGGAAGTGAGACTTCATTGTAGTGCAGATTTCCTTTGCAAGCTTGCTTGGTTGGCCAAAACGGGCGTATGCGTTTCTTCCTGAATATATTCAGGAAGAAACGCATACGCCCTTTATGGCCAAGTGCATCATTGTGGACGTTCTGCCTCTTTTCCTATGCTTTCAATGCAATTCCAGTCTACCTCCTGAAATCGGTTTCCTGCAATTCTGCCCCGCTTTCAAGTCCTCTTGGCAGCCTTACTTCAGTATATTTTTGGACGATAGCTGTCATTTATAACTCTGCAGGTTTGTGAATTACAGTGCCCCTGAGCTCCTTTCTTCAACTCGCTTTCTTGTGACCTGGCCGCAACACCGCAGGATGGCTTCAGGAATTAATCTGGTTCCGGCACGGCACGCTGAGCCTTTGGTTAATTCCTCTTCCTGGTGGGAAATGAGAGTTAAATTTGCCCGTCCAGACACCTCCAGCTAGTCTCTCATTGGTTCTCGCTATTCCTGTTCATCTTCCGCAGAAATTGCAAACTGGGCCAAACAGGAGGTTAAAGGGACTGACTCTCCAAGTCGGGAGGGTGTTAGTAAAGCGTCTGGAATATTGCACCCGAGTACCAGGGTACGAAAACTGAGACATATTTGAACACGTCTCCCGATCACATGGTTGATCATACTCTAGGTTCCACATGCATGTTTTACCTGAAGGAAGAATACCTTAAACCTGGGTAGTTGAAACCCGTGGAATGGGTACCATGCAATATGACTTCAAAGGGTCTTCATTTGCTCACCGAACCTCTCCAATCCTATCACTGCTGTGTTTATGCCCCTGTACACATGCTTGATTCTCTTTCAGAGACATAGCAATCCATAGGTTTTAAGATACTTACTAGTCAGGTACATTCTTAGGCGTTTAATATGCGGTGTTGAGTCCATTTCGTTGAGCAAGGAGTAGCTCTTGTCTATTCCATATTTGGCTTAAGGAACTTTATCTGTGCTCATTTCAATCTCTGGTTTTATGCAGCACCCCAACTCACCTTTCCCCTTAAGCAAGCATAAGTTGGTTTTCTAAATTTGAGACCCTGTTCTGTTCTGTAATTCAGTTCCTGTGTAGCCAAGTTTACATTCCGTGTATTACTGATATCTTATGATGTTTCTTTTTCTGTGTGACTTATTTCAGTTAGAATCATCATACCTGAATCCACTCATTGTGCTGCTAAGGGCCTGATGACATAGATTTCATTGCTGAGTGATATTGCTTTGTAAGTAAATACCACAACTTCTTTATCCATTTTTCACTTTCTGCGATGTTGAACTTGTACTGTAAACGAGGTTCTTGTAAACAGAGGCGTCCCAAACTTTGAGGTGGCTGTGTCTTTTTGATTTTAATTTCCCTAAGCTATAGGACCATAAGTGGAAGTGCCCTAGGCTCTGTTGCTTTGTTTTTTAGATGTTTCAGGAAACACCATACACTTCTCCCGAGTGTCTGTTGGCAATTTACATCCCGCCCATCAGCATAACAAGGCTCCCAGTTCTCCATGGCCTGTCCTGTCTTTCTGGATTTTACACTTTTTTCAGATGGCCCTTTTGACCGGGGGGAAGTGAGACTTCATTGTAGTGCAGATTTCCTTTGCAAGCTTGCTTGGTTGGCCAAAAAGGGCGTATGCGTTTTTTCCTGAATATATTCAGGAAAAAACGCATACGCCCTTTTTGGCCAAGTGCATCATTGTGGACGTTCTGCCTCTTTTCCTATGCTTTCAATGCAATTCCAGTCTACCTCCTGAAATCGGTTTCCTGCAATTCTGCCCCGCTTTCAAGTCCTCTTGGCAGCCTTACTTCAGTATATTTTTGGACGATAGCTGTCATTTATAACTCTGCAGGTTTGTGAATTACAGTGCCCCTGAGCTCCTTTCTTCAACTCGCTTTCTTGTGACCTGGCCGCAACACCGCAGGATGGCTTCAGGCCCTAATCTGGTTCCGGCACGGCACGCTGAGCCTTTGGTTAATTCCTCTTCCTGGTGGGAAATGAGAGTTAAATTTGCCCGTCCAGACACCTCCAGCTAGTCTCTCATTGGTTCTCGCTATTCCTGTTCATCTTCCGCAGAAATTGCAAACTGGGCCAAACAGGAGGTTAAAGGGACTGACTCTCCAAGTCGGGAGGGTGTTAGTAAAGCGTCTGGAATGTTGCACCCGAGTACCAGGGTACGAAAACTGAGACATATTTGAACACGTCTCCCGATCACATGGTTGATCATACTCTAGGTTCCACATGCATGTTTTAGCTGAAGGAAGAATACCTTAAACCTGGGTAGTTGAAACCCGTGGAATGGGTACCATGCAATATGACTTCAAAGGGTCTTCATTTGCTCACCGAACCTCTCCAATCCTATCACTGCTGCGTTTATGCCCCTGTACACATGCTTGATTCTCTTTCGGAGACATAGCAATCCATAGGTTTTAAGATACTTACTAGTCAGGTACATTCTTAGGCATTTAATATGCGGTGTTGAGTCCATTTCGTTGAGCAAGGAGTAGCTCTTGTCTATTCCATATTTGGCTTAAGGAACTTTATCTGTGCTCATTTCAATCTCTGGTTTTATGCAGCACCCCAACTCACCTTTCCCCTTAAGCAAGCATAAGTTGGTTTTCTAAATTTGAGACCCTGTTCTGTTCTGTAATTCAGTTCCTGTGTAGCCAAGTTTACATTCCGTGTATTACTGATATCTTATGATGTTTCTTTTTCTGTGTGACTTATTTCAGTTAGAATCATCATACCTGAATCCACTCATTGTGCTGCTAAGGGCCTGATGACATAGATTTCATTGCTGAGTGATATTGCTTTGTAAGTAAATACCACAACTTCTTTATCCATTTTTCACTTTCTGCGATGTTGAACTTGTACTGTAAACGAGGTTCTTGTAAACAGAGACGTCCCAAACTTTGGGGTGGCTGTGTCTTTTTGATTTTAATTTCCCTAAGCTATAGGACCATAAGTGGAAGTGCCCTAGGCTCTGTTGCTTTGTTTTTTAGATGTTTCAGGAAACACCATACACTTCTCCCGAGTGTCTGTTGGCAATTTACATCCCGCCCATCAGCATAACAAGGCTCCCAGTTCTCCATGGCCTGTCCTGCCTTTCTGGATTTTACACATTTTTCAGATGGCCCTTTTGACCGGGGGGAAGTGAGACTTCATTGTAGTGCAGATTTCCTTTGCAAGCTTGCTTGGTTGGCCAAAAAGGGCGTATGCGTTTTTTCCTGAATATATTCAGGAAAAAACGCATACGCCCTTTTTGGCCAAGTGCATCATTGTGGACGTTCTGCCTCTTTTCCTATGCTTTCAATGCAATTCCAGTCTGCCTCCTGAAATCGGTTTCCTGCAATTCTGCCCCGCTTTCAAGTCCTCTTGGCAGCCTTACTTCAGTATATTTTTGGACGATAGCTGTCATTTATAACTCTGCAGGTTTGTGAATTACAGTGCCCCTGAGCTCCTTTCTTCAACTCGCTTTCTTTTGAGCTGGCCGCAACACCGCAGGATGGCTTCAGGCCCTAATCTGGTTCCGGCACGGCACGCTGAGCCTTTGGTTAATTCCTCTTCCTGGTGGGAAATGAGAGTTAAATTTGCCCGTCCAGACACCTCCAGCTAGTCTCTCATTGGTTCTCGCTATTCCTGTTCATCTTCCGCAGAAATTGCAAACTGGGCCAAACAGGAGGTTAAAGGGACTGACTCTCCAAGTCGGGAGGGTGTTAGTAAAGCGTCTGGAATGTTGCACCCGAGTACCAGGGTACGAAAACTGAGACATATTTGAACACATCTCCCGATCACATGGTTGATCATACTCTAGGTTCCACATGCATGTTTTAGCTGAAGGAAGAATACCTTAAACCTGGGTAGTTGAAACCCGTGGAATGGGTACCATGCAATATGACTTCAAAGGGTCTTCATTTGCTCACCGAACCTCTCCAATCCTATCACTGCTGTGTTTATGCCCCTGTACACATGCTTGATTCTCTTTCAGAGACATAGCAATCCATAGGTTTTAAGATACTTACTAGTCAGGTACATTCTTAGGCGTTTAATATGCGGTGTTGAGTCCATTTCGTTGAGCAAGGAGTAGCTCTTGTCTATTCCATATTTGGCTTAAGGAACTTTATCTGTGCTCATTTCAATCTCTGGTTTTATGCAGCACCCCAACTCACCTTTCCCCTTAAGCAAGCATAAGTTGGTTTTCTAAATTTGAGACCCTGTTCTGTTCTGTAATTCAGTTCCTGTGTAGCCAAGTTTACATTCCGTGTATTACTGATATCTTATGATGTTTCTTTTTCTGTGTGACTTATTTCAGTTAGAATCATCATACCTGAATCCACTCATTGTGCTGCTAAGGGCCTGATGACATAGATTTCATTGCTGAGTGATATTGCTTTGTAAGTAAATACCACAACTTCTTTATCCATTTTTCACTTTCTGCGATGTTGAACTTGTACGGTAAACGAGGTTCTTGTAAACAGAGGCGTCCCAATGTTTGGGGTGGCTGTGTCTTTTTGATTTTAATTTCCCTAAGCTATAGGACCATAAGTGGAAGTGCCCTAGGCTCTGTTGCTTTGTTTTTTAGATGTTTCAGGAAACACCATACACTTCTCCCGAGTGTCTGTTGGCAATTTACATCCCGCCCATCAGCATAACAAGGCTCCCAGTTCTCCATGGCCTGTCCTGCCTTTCTGGATTTTACACTTTTTTCAGATGGCCCTTTTGACCGGGGGGAAGTGAGACTTCATTGTAGTGCAGATTTCCTTTGCAAGCTTGCTTGGTTGGCCAAAAAGGGCGTATGCGTTTTTTCCTGAATATATTCAGGAAAAAACGCATACGCCCTTTTTGGCCAAGTGCATCATTGTGGACGTTCTGCCTCTTTTCCTATGCTTTCAATGCAATTCCAGTCTACCTCCTGAAATCGGTTTCCTGCAATTCTGCCCCGCTTTCAAGTCCTCTTGGCAGCCTTACTTCAGTATATTTTTGGACGATAGCTGTCATTTATAACTCTGCAGGTTTGTGAATTACAGTGCCCCTGAGCTCCTTTCTTCAACTTGCTTTCTTGTGACCTGGCCGCAACACCGCAGGATGGCTTCAGGCCCTAATCTGGTTCCGGCACGGCACGCTGAGCCTTTGGTTAATTCCTCTTCCTGGTGGGAAATGAGAGTTAAATTTGCCCATCCAGACACCTCCAGCTAGTCTCTCATTGGTTCTCGCTATTCCTGTTCATCTTCCACAGAAATTGCAAACTGGGCCAAACAGGAGGTTAAAGGGACTGACTCTCCAAGTCGGGAGGGTGTTAGTAAAGCGTCTGGAATGTTGCACCCGAGTACCAGGGTACGAAAACTGAGACATATTTGAACACGTCTCCCGATCACATGGTTGATCATACTCTAGGTTCCACATGCATGTTTTAGCTGAAGGAAGAATACCTTAAACCTGGGTAGTTGAAACCCGTGGAATGGGTACCATGCAATATGACTTCAAAGGGTCTTCATTTGCTCACCGAACCTCTCCAATCCTATCACTGCTGCGTTTATGCCCCTGTACACATGCTTGATTCTCTTTCGGAGACATAGCAATCCATAGGTTTTAAGATACTTACTAGTCAGGTACATTCTTAGGCATTTAATATGCGGTGTTGAGTCCATTTCGTTGAGCAAGGAGTAGCTCTTGTCTATTCCATATTTGGCTTAAGGAACTTTATCTGTGCTCATTTCAATCTCTGGTTTTATGCAGCACCCCAACTCACCTTTCCCCTTAAGCAAGCATAAGTTGGTTTTCTAAATTTGAGACCCTGTTCTGTTCTGTAATTCAGTTCCTGTGTAGCCAAGTTTACATTCCGTGTATTACTGATATCTTATGATGTTTCTTTTTCTGTGTGACTTATTTCAGTTAGAATCATCATACCTGAATCCACTCATTGTGCTGCTAAGGGCCTGATGACATAGATTTCATTGCTGAGTGATATTGCTTTGTAAGTAAATACCACAACTTCTTTATCCATTTTTCACTTTCTGCGATGTTGAACTTGTACTGTAAACGAGGTTCTTGTAAACAGAGACGTCCCAAACTTTGGGGTGGCTGTGTCTTTTTGATTTTAATTTCCCTAAGCTATAGGACCATAAGTGGAAGTGCCCTAGGCTCTGTTGCTTTGTTTTTTAGATGTTTCAGGAAACACCATACACTTCTCCCGAGTGTCTGTTGGCAATTTACATCCCGCCCATCAGCATAACAAGGCTCCCAGTTCTCCATGGCCTGTCCTGTCTTTCTGGATTTTACACTTTTTTCAGATGGCCCTTTTGACCGGGGGGAAGTGAGACTTCATTGTAGTGCAGATTTCCTTTGCAAGCTTGCTTGGTTGGCCAAAAAGGGCGTATGCGTTTTTTCCTGAATATATTCAGGAAAAAACGCATACGCCCTTTTTGGCCAAGTGCATCATTGTGGACGTTCTGCCTCTTTTCCTATGCTTTCAATGCAATTCCAGTCTACCTCCTGAAATCGGTTTCCTGCCATTCTGCCCCGCTTTCAAGTCCTCTTGGCAGCCTTACTTCAGTATATTTTTGGACGATAGCTGTCATTTATAACTCTGCAGGTTTGTGAATTACAGTGCCCCTGAGCTCCTTTCTTCAACTCGCTTTCTTTTGAGCTGGCCGCAACACCGCAGGATGGCTTCAGGCCCTAATCTGGTTCCGGCACGGCACGCTGAGCCTTTGGTTAATTCCTCTTCCTGGTGGGAAATGAGAGTTAAATTTGCCCGTCCAGACACCTCCAGCTAGTCTCTCATTGATTCTCGCTATTCCTGTTCATCTTCCGCAGAAATTGCAAACTGGGCCAAACAGGAGGTTAAAGGGACTGACTCTCCAAGTCGGGAGGGTGTTAGTAAAGCGTCTGGAATATTGCACCCGAGTACCAGGGTACGAAAACTGAGACATATTTGAACACGTCTCCCGATCACATGGTTGATCATACTCTAGGTTCCACATGCATGTTTTACCTGAAGGAAGAATACCTTAAACCTGGGTAGTTGAAACCCGTGGAATGGGTACCATGCAATATGACTTCAAAGGGTCTTCATTTGCTCACCGAACCTCTCCAATCCTATCACTGCTGTGTTTATGCCCCTGTACACATGCTTGATTCTCTTTCAGAGACATAGCAATCCATAGGTTTTAAGATACTTACTAGTCAGGTACATTCTTAGGCGTTTAATATGCGGTGTTGAGTCCATTTCGTTGAGCAAGGAGTAGCTCTTGTCTATTCCATATTTGGCTTAAGGAACTTTATCTGTGCTCATTTCAATCTCTGGTTTTATGCAGCACCCCAACTCACCTTTACCCTTAAGCAAGCATAAGTTGGTTTTCTAAATTTGAGACCCTGTTCTGTTCTGTAATTCTGTTCCTGTGTAGCCAAGTTTACATTCCGTGTATTACTGATATCTTATGATGTTTCTTTTTCTGTGTGACTTATTTCAGTTAGAATCATCATACCTGAATCCACTCATTGTGCTGCTAAGGGCCTGATGACATAGATTTCATTGCTGAGTGATATTGCTTTGTAAGTAAATACCACAACTTCTTTATCCATTTTTCACTTTCTGCGATGTTGAACTTGTACTGTAAACGAGGTTCTTGTAAACAGAGGCGTCCCAAACTTTGGGGTGGCTGTGTCTTTTTGATTTTAATTTCCCTAAGCTATAGGACCATAAGTGGAAGTGCCCTAGGCTCTGTTGCTTTGTTTTTTAGATGTTTCAGGAAACACCATACACTTCTCCCGAGTGTCTGTTGGCAATTTACATCCCGCCCATCAGCATAACAAGGCTCCCAGTTCTCCATGGCCTGTCCTGCCTTTCTGGATTTTACACTTTTTTCAGATGGCCCTTTTGACCGGGGGGAAGTGAGACTTCATTGTAGTGCAGATTTCCTTTGCAAGCTTGCTTGGTTGGCCAAAAAGGGCGTATGCGTTTTTTCCTGAATATATTCAGGAAAAAACGCATACGCCCTTTTTGGCCAAGTGCATCATTGTGGACGTTCTGCCTCTTTTCCTATGCTTTCAATGCAATTCCAGTCTACCTCCTGAAATCGGTTTCCTGCAATTCTGCCCCGCTTTCAAGTCCTCTTGGCAGCCTTACTTCAGTATATTTTTGGACGATAGCTGTCATTTATAACTCTGCAGGTTTGTGAATTACAGTGCCCCTGAGCTCCTTTCTTCAACTCGCTTTCTTGTGACCTGGCCGCAACACCGCAGGATGGCTTCAGGCCCTAATCTGGTTCCGGCACGGCACGCTGAGCCTTTGGTTAATTCCTCTTCCTGGTGGGAAATGAGAGTTAAATTTGCCCGTCCAGACACCTCCAGCTAGTCTCTCATTGGTTCTCGCTATTCCTGTTCATCTTCCGCAGAAATTGCAAACTGGGCCAAACAGGAGGTTAAAGGGACTGACTCTCCAAGTCGGGAGGGTGTTAGTAAAGCGTCTGGAATGTTGCACCCGAGTACCAGGGTACGAAAACTGAGACATATTTGAACACGTCTCCCGATCACATGGTTGATCATACTCTAGGTTCCACATGCATGTTTTAGCTGAAGGAAGAATACCTTAAACCTGGGTAGTTGAAACCCGTGGAATGGGTACCATGCAATATGACTTCAAAGGGTCTTCATTTGCTCACCGAACCTCTCCAATCCTATCACTGCTGCGTTTATGCCCCTGTACACATGCTTGATTCTCTTTCGGAGACATAGCAATCCATAGGTTTTAAGATACTTACTAGTCAGGTACATTCTTAGGCATTTAATATGCGGTGTTGAGTCCATTTCGTTGAGCAAGAGGTAGCTCTTGTCTATTCCATATTTGGCTTAAGGATCTTTATCTGTGCTCATTTCAATCTCTGGTTTTATGCAGCACCCCAACTCACCTTTCCCCTTAAGCAAGCATAAGTTGGTTTTCTAAATTTGAGACCCTGTTCTGTTCTGTAATTCAGTTCCTGTGTAGCCAAGTTTACATTCCGTGTATTACTGATATCTTATGATGTTTCTTTTTCTGTGTGACTTATTTCAGTTAGAATCATCATACCTGAATCCACTCATTGTGCTGCTAAGGGCCTGATGACATAGATTTCATTGCTGAGTGATATTGCTTTGTAAGTAAATACCACAACTTCTTTATCCATTTTTCACTTTCTGCGATGTTGAACTTGTACTGTAAACGAGGTTCTTGTAAACAGAGGCGTCCCAAACTTTGGGGTGGCTGTGTCTTTTTGATTTTAATTTCCCTAAGCTATAGGACCATAAGTGGAAGTGCCCTAGGCTCTGTTGCTTTGTTTTTTAGATGTTTCAGGAAACACCATACACTTCTCCCGAGTGTCTGTTGGCAATTTACATCCCGCCCATCAGCATAACAAGGCTCCCAGTTCTCCATGGCCTGTCCTGCCTTTCTGGATTTTACACTTTTTTCAGATGGCCCTTTTGACCGGGGGGAAGTGAGACTTCATTGTAGTGCAGATTTCCTTTGCAAGCTTGCTTGGTTGGCCAAAAAGGGCGTATGCGTTTTTTCCTGAATATATTCAGGAAAAAACGCATACGCCCTTTTTGGCCAAGTGCATCATTGTGGACGTTCTGCCTCTTTTCCTATGCTTTCAATGCAATTCCAGTCTACCTCCTGAAATCGGTTTCCTGCAATTCTGCCCCGCTTTCAAGTCCTCTTGGCAGCCTTACTTCAGTATATTTTTGGACGATAGCTGTCATTTATAACTCTGCAGGTTTGTGAATTACAGTGCCCCTGAGCTCCTTTCTTCAACTCGCTTTCTTTTGAGCTGACCGCAACACCGCAGGATGGCTTCAGGCCCTAATCTGGTTCCGGCACGGCACGCTGAGCCTTTGGTTAATTCCTCTTCCTGGTGGGAAATGAGAGTTAAATTTGCCCGTCCAGACACCTCCAGCTAGTCTCTCATTGGTTCTCGCTATTCCTGTTCATCTTCCGCAGAAATTGCAAACTGGGCCAAACAGGAGGTTAAAGGGACTGACTCTCCAAGTCGGGAGGGTGTTAGTAAAGCGTCTGGAATGTTGCACCCGAGTACCAGGGTACGAAAACTGAGACATATTTGAACACGTCTCCCGATCACATGGTTGATCATACTCTAGGTTCCACATGCATGTTTTAGCTGAAGGAAGAATACCTTAAACCTGGGTAGTTGAAACCCGTGGAATGGGTACCATGCAATATGACTTCAAAGGGTCTTCATTTGCTCACCGAACCTCTCCAATCCTATCACTGCTGCGTTTATGCCCCTGTACACATGCTTGATTCTCTTTCGGAGACATAGCAATCCATAGGTTTTAAGATACTTACTAGTCAGGTACATTCTTAGGCATTTAATATGCGGTGTTGAGTCCATTTCGTTGAGCAAGGAGTAGCTCTTGTCTATTCCATATTTGGCTTAAGGAACTTTATCTGTGCTCATTTCAATCTCTGGTTTTATGCAGCACCCCAACTCACCTTTACCCTTAAGCAAGCATAAGTTGGTTTTCTAAATTTGAGACCCTGTTCTGTTCTGTAATTCAGTTCCTGTGTAGCCAAGTTTACATTCCGTGTATTACTGATATCTTATGATGTTTCTTTTTCTGTGTGACTTATTTCAGTTAGAATCATCATACCTGAATCCACTCATTGTGCTGCTAAGGGCCTGATGACATAGATTTCATTGCTGAGTGATATTGCTTTGTAAGTAAATACCACAACTTCTTTATCCATTTTTCACTTTCTGCGATGTTGAACTTGTACGGTAAACGAGGTTCTTGTAAACAGAGGCGTCCCAAACTTTGGGGTGGCTGTGTCTTTTTGATTTTAATTTCCCTAAGCTATAGGACCATAAGTGGAAGTGCCCTAGGCTCTGTTGCTTTGTTTTTTAGATGTTTCAGGAAACACCATACACTTCTCCCGAGTGTCTGTTGGCAATTTACATCCCGCCCATCAGCATAACAAGGCTCCCAGTTCTCCATGGCCTGTCCTGCCTTTCTGGATTTTACACTTTTTTCAGATGGCCCTTTTGACCGGGGGGAAGTGAGACTTCATTGTAGTGCAGATTTCCTTTGCAAGCTTGCTTGGTTGGCCAAAAAGGGCGTATGCGTTTTTTCCTGAATATATTCAGGAAAAAACGCATACGCCCTTTTTGGCCAAGTGCATCATTGTGGACGTTCTGCCTCTTTTCCTATGCTTTCAATGCAATTCCAGTCTACCTCCTGAAATCGGTTTCCTGCAATTCTGCCCCGCTTTCAAGTCCTCTTGGCAGCCTTACTTCAGTATATTTTTGGACGATAGCTGTCATTTATAACTCTGCAGGTTTGTGAATTACAGTGCCCCTGAGCTCCTTTCTTCAACTCGCTTTCTTTTGAGCTGGCCGCAACACCGCAGGATGGCTTCAGGCCCTAATCTGGTTCCGGCACGGCACGCTGAGCCTTTGGTTAATTCCTCTTCCTGGTGGGAAATGAGAGTTAAATTTGCCCGTCCAGACACCTCCAGCTAGTCTCTCATTGGTTCTCGCTATTCCTGTTCATCTTCCGCAGAAATTGCAAACTGGGCCAAACAGGAGGTTAAAGGGACTGACTCTCCAAGTCGGGAGGGTGTTAGTAAAGCGTCTGGAATGTTGCACCCGAGTACCAGGGTACGAAAACTGAGACATATTTGAACACGTCTCCCGATCACATGGTTGATCATACTCTAGGTTCCACATGCATGTTTTAGCTGAAGGAAGAATACCTTAAACCTGGGTAGTTGAAACCCGTGGAATGGGTACCATGCGATATGACTTCAAAGGGTCTTCATTTGCTCACCGAACCTCTCCAATCCTATCACTGCTGCGTTTATGCCCCTGTACACATGCTTGATTCTCTTTCGGAGACATAGCAATCCATAGGTTTTAAGATACTTACTAGTCAGGTACATTCTTAGGCATTTAATATGCGGTGTTGAGTCCATTTCGTTGAGCAAGGAGTAGCTCTTGTCTATTCCATATTTGGCTTAAGGAACTTTATCTGTGCTCATTTCAATCTCTGGTTTTATGCAGCACCCCAACTCACCTTTCCTCTTAAGCAAGCATAAGTTGGTTTTCTAAATTTGAGACCCTGTTCTGTTCTGTAATTCAGTTCCTGTGTAGCCAAGTTTACATTCCGTGTATTACTGATATCTTATGATGTTTCTTTTTCTGTGTGACTTATTTCAGTTAGAATCATCATACCTGAATCCACTCATTGTGCTGCTAAGGGCCTGATGACATAGATTTCATTGCTGAGTGATATTGCTTTGTAAGTAAATACCACAACTTCTTTATCCATTTTTCACTTTCTGCGATGTTGAACTTGTACTGTAAACGAGGTTCTTGTAAACAGAGGCGTCCCAAACTTTGGGGTGGCTGTGTCTTTTTGATTTTAATTTCCCTAAGCTATAGGACCATAAGTGGAAGTGCCCTAGCCTCTGTTGCTTTGTTTTTTAGATGTTTCAGGAAACACCATACACTTCTCCCGAGTGTCTGTTGGCAATTTACATCCCGCCCATCAGCATAACAAGGCTCCCAGTTCTCCATGGCCTGTCCTGCCTTTCTGGATTTTACACTTTTTTCAGATGGCCCTTTTGACCGGGGGGAAGTGAGACTTCATTGTAGTGCAGATTTCCTTTGCAAGCTTGCTTGGTTGGCCAAAAAGGGCGTATGCGTTTTTTCCTGAATATATTCAGGAAAAAACGCATACGCCCTTTTTGGCCAAGTGCATCATTGTGGACGTTCTGCCTCTTTTCCTATGCTTTCAATGCAATTCCAGTCTACCTCCTGAAATCGGTTTCCTGAAATTCTGCCCCGCTTTCAAGTCCTCTTGGCAGCCTTACTTCATTATATTTTTGGACGATAGCTGTCATTTATAACTCTGCAGGTTTGTGAATTACAGTGCCCCTGAGCTCCTTTCTTCAACTCGCTTTCTTTTGAGCTGGCCGCAACACCGCAGGATGGCTTCAGGCCCTAATCTGGTTCCGGCACGGCACGCTGAGCCTTTGGTTAATTCCTCTTCCTGGTGGGAAATGAGAGTTAAATTTGCCCGTCCAGACACCTCCAGCTAGTCTCTCATTGGTTCTCGCTATTCCTGTTCATCTTCCGCAGAAATTGCAAACTGGGCCAAACAGGAGGTTAAAGGGACTGACTCTCCAAGTCGGGAGGGTGTTAGTAAAGCGTCTGGAATGTTGCACCCGAGTACCAGGGTACGAAAACTGAGACATATTTGAACACGTCTCCCGATCACATGGTTGATCATACTCTAGGTTCCACATGCATGTTTTAGCTGAAGGAAGAATACCTTAAACCTGGGTAGTTGAAACCCGTGGAATGGGTACCATGCAATATGACTTCAAAGGGTCTTCATTTGCTCACCGAACCTCTCCAATCCTATCACTGCTGCGTTTATGCCCCTGTACACATGCTTGATTCTCTTTCGGAGACATAGCAATCCATAGGTTTTAAGATACTTACTAGTCAGGTACATTCTTAGGCATTTAATATGCGGTGTTGAGTCCATTTCGTTGAGCAAGGAGTAGCTCTTGTCTATTCCATATTTGGCTTAAGGAACTTTATCTGTGCTCATTTCAATCTCTGGTTTTATGCAGCACCCCAACTCACCTTTCCCCTTAAGCAAGCATAAGTTGGTTTTCTAAATTTGAGACCCTGTTCTGTTCTGTAATTCAGTTCCTGTGTAGCCAAGTTTACATTCCGTGTATTACTGATATCTTATGATGTTTCTTTTTCTGTGTGACTTATTTCAGTTAGAATCATCATACCTGAATCCACTCATTGTGCTGCTAAGGGCCTGAGGACATAGATTTCATTGCTGAGTGATATTGCTTTGTAAGTAAATACCACAACTTCTTTATCCATTTTTCACTTTCTGCGATGTTGAACTTGTACGGTAAACGAGGTTCTTGTAAACAGAGGCGTCCCAAACTTTGGGGTGGCTGTGTCTTTTTGATTTTAATTTCCCTAAGCTATAGGACCATAAGTGGAAGTGCCCTAGGCTCTGTTGCTTTGTTTTTTAGATGTTTCAGGAAACACCATACACTTCTCCCGAGTGTCTGTTGGCAATTTACATCCCGCCCATCAGCATAACAAGGCTCCCAGTTCTCCATGGCCTGTCCTGCCTTTCTGGATTTTACACTTTTTTCAGATGGCCCTTTTGACCGGGGGGAAGTGAGACTTCATTGTAGTGCAGATTTCCTTTGCAAGCTTGCTTGGTTGGCCAAAAAGGGCGTATGCGTTTTTTCCTGAATATATTCAGGAAAAAACGCATACGCCCTTTTTGGCCAAGTGCATCATTGTGGACGTTCTGCCTCTTTTCCTATGCTTTCAATGCAATTCCAGTCTACCTCCTGAAATCGGTTTCCTGCAATTCTGCCCCGCTTTCAAGTCCTCTTGGCAGCCTTACTTCATTATATTTTTGGACGATAGCTGTCATTTATAACTCTGCAGGTTTGTGAATTACAGTGCCCCTGAGCTCCTTTCTTCAACTCGCTTTCTTTTGAGCTGGCCGCAACACCGCAGGATGGCTTCAGGCCCTAATCTGGTTCCGGCACGGCACGCTGAGCCTTTGGTTAATTCCTCTTCCTGGTGGGAAATGAGAGTTAAATTTGCCCGTCCAGACACCTCCAGCTAGTCTCTCATTGGTTCTCGCTATTCCTGTTCATCTTCCGCAGAAATTGCAAACTGGGCCAAACAGGAGGTTAAAGGGACTGACTCTCCAAGTCGGGAGGGTGTTAGTAAAGCGTCTGGAATGTTGCACCCGAGTACCAGGGTACGAAAACTGAGACATATTTGAACACGTCTCCCGATCACATGGTTGATCATACTCTAGGTTCCACATGCATGTTTTAGCTGAAGGAAGAATACCTTAAACCTGGGTAGTTGAAACCCGTGGAATGGGTACCATGCAATATGACTTCAAAGGGTCTTCATTTGCTCACCGAACCTCTCCAATCCTATCACTGCTGCGTTTATGCCCCTGTACACATGCTTGATTCTCTTTCGGAGACATAGCAATCCATAGGTTTTAAGATACTTACTAGTCAGGTACATTCTTAGGCATTTAATATGCGGTGTTGAGTCCATTTCGTTGAGCAAGGAGTAGCTCTTGTCTATTCCATATTTGGCTTAAGGAACTTTATCTGTGCTCATTTCAATCTCTGGTTTTATGCAGCACCCCAACTCACCTTTACCCTTAAGCAAGCATAAGTTGGTTTTCTAAATTTGAGACCCTGTTCTGTTCTGTAATTCAGTTCCTGTGTAGCCAAGTTTACATTCCGTGTATTACTGATATCTTATGATGTTTCTTTTTCTGTGTGACTTATTTCAGTTAGAATCATCATACCTGAATCCACTCATTGTGCTGCTAAGGGCCTGATGACATAGATTTCATTGCTGAGTGATATTGCTTTGTAAGTAAATACCACAACTTCTTTATCCATTTTTCACTTTCTGCGATGTTGAACTTGTACTGTAAACGAGGTTCTTGTAAACAGAGGCGTCCCAAACTTTGGGGTGGCTGTGTCTTTTTGATTTTAATTTCCCTAAGCTATAGGACCATAAGTGGAAGTGCCCTAGCCTCTGTTGCTTTGTTTTTTAGATGTTTCAGGAAACACCATACACTTCTCCCGAGTGTCTGTTGGCAATTTACATCCCGCCCATCAGCATAACAAGGCTCCCAGTTCTCCATGGCCTGTCCTGCCTTTCTGGATTTTACACTTTTTTCAGATGGCCCTTTTGACCGGGGGGAAGTGAGACTTCATTGTAGTGCAGATTTCCTTTGCAAGCTTGCTTGGTTGGCCAAAAAGGGCGTATGCGTTTTTTCCTGAATATATTCAGGAAAAAACGCATACGCCCTTTATGGCCAAGTGCATCATTGTGGACGTTCTGCCTCTTTTCCTATGCTTTCAATGCAATTCCAGTCTACCTCCTGAAATCGGTTTCCTGCAATTCTGCCCCGCTTTCAAGTCCTCTTGGCAGCCTTACTTCAGTATATTTTTGGACGATAGCTGTCATTTATAACTCTGCAGGTTTGTGAATTACAGTGCCCCTGAGCTCCTTTCTTCAACTCGCTTTCTTTTGAGCTGGCCGCAACACCGCAGGATGGCTTCAGGCCCTAATCTGGTTCCGGCACAGCACGCTGAGCCTTTGGTTAATTCCTCTTCCTGGTGGGAAATGAGAGTTAAATTTGCCCGTCCAGACACCTCCAGCTAGTCTCTCATTGGTTCTCGCTATTCCTGTTCATCTTCCGCAGAAATTGCAAACTGGGCCAAACAGGAGGTTAAAGGGACTGACTCTCCAAGTCGGGAGGGTGTTAGTAAAGCGTCTGGAATGTTGCACCCGAGTACCAGGGTACGAAAACTGAGACATATTTGAACATGTCTCCCGATCACATGGTTGATCATACTCTAGGTTCCACATGCATGTTTTAGCTGAAGGAAGAATACCTTAAACCTGGGTAGTTGAAACCCGTGGAATGGGTACCATGCAATATGTGTAGCCAAGTTTACATTCCATGTATTACTGATATCTTATGATGTTTCTTTTTCTGTGTGACTTATTTCAGTTAGAATCATCATACCTGAATCCACTCATTGTGCTGCTAAGGGCCTGATGACATAGATTTCATTGCTGAGTGATATTGCTTTGTAAGTAAATACCACAACTTCTTTATCCATTTTTCACTTTCTGCGATGTTGAACTTGTACTGTAAACGAGGTTCTTGTAAACAGAGGCGTCCCAAACTTTGGGGTGGCTGTGTCTTTTTGATTTTAATTTCCCTAAGCTATAGGACCATAAGTGGAAGTGCCCTAGGCTCTGTTGCTTTGTTTTTTAGATGTTTCAGGAAACACCATACACTTCTTCCGAGTGTCTGTTGGCAATTTACATCCCGCCCATCAGCATAACAAGGCTCCCAGTTCTCCATGGCCTGTCCTGCCTTTCTGGATTTTACACTTTTTTCAGATGGCCCTTTTGACCGGGGGGAAGTGAGACTTCATTGTAGTGCAGATTTCCTTTGCAAGCTTGCTTGGTTGGCCAAAAAGGGTGTATGCGTTTTTTCCTGAATATATTCAGGAAAAAACGCATACGCCCTTTTTGGCCAAGTGCATCATGGTGGACGTTCTGCCTCTTTTCCTATGCTTTCAATGCAATTCCAGTCTACCTCCTGAAATCGGTTTCCTGCAATTCTGCCCCGCTTTCAAGTCCTCTTGGCAGCCTTACTTCAGTATATTTTTGGACGATAGCTGTCATTTATAACTCTGCAGGTTTGTGAATTACAGTGCCCCTGAGCTCCTTTCTTCAACTCGCTTTCTTTTGAGCTGGCCGCAACACCGCAGGATGGCTTCAGGCCCTAATCTGGTTCCGGCACGGCACGCTGAGCCTTTGGTTAATTCCTCTTCCTGGTGGGAAATGAGAGTTAAATTTGCCCGTCCAGACACCTCCAGCTAGTCTCTCATTGGTTCTCGCTATTCCTGTTCATCTTCCGCAGAAATTGCAAACTGGGCCAAACAGGAGGTTAAAGGGACTGACTCTCCAAGTCGGGAGGGTGTTAGTAAAGCGTCTGGAATGTTGCACCCGAGTACCAGGGTACGAAAACTGAGACATATTTGAACACGTCTCCCGATCACATGGTTGATCATACTCTAGGTTCCACATGCATGTTTTAGCTGAAGGAAGAATACCTTAAACCTGGGTAGTTGAAACCCGTGGAATGGGTACCATGCAATATGACTTCAAAGGGTCTTCATTTGCTCACCGAACCTCTCCAATCCTATCACTGCTGCGTTTATGCCCCTGTACACATGCTTGATTCTCTTTCGGAGACATAGCAATCCATAGGTTTTAAGATACTTACTAGTCAGGTACATTCTTAGGCATTTAATATGCGGTGTTGAGTCCATTTCGTTGAGCAAGGAGTAGCTCTTGTCTATTCCATATTTGGCTTAAGGAACTTTATCTGTGCTCATTTCAATCTCTGGTTTTATGCAGCACCCCAACTCACCTTTCCCCTTAAGCAAGCATAAGTTGGTTTTCTAAATTTGAGACCCTGTTCTGTTCTGTAATTCAGTTCCTGTGTAGTCAAGTTTACATTCCGTGTATTACTGATATCTTATGATGTTTCTTTTTCTGTGTGACTTATTTCAGTTAGAATCATCATACCTGAATCCACTCATTGTGCTGCTAAGGGCCTGATGACATAGATTTCATTGCTGAGTGATATTGCTTTGTAAGTAAATACCACAACTTCTTTATCCATTTTTCACTTTCTGCGATGTTGAACTTGTACTGTAAACGAGGTTCTTGTAAACAGAGGCGTCCCAAACTTTGGGGTGGCTGTGTCTTTTTGATTTTAATTTCCCTAAGCTATAGGACCATAAGTGG
The DNA here is from genome assembly GCF_039906515.1 of Pseudorca crassidens. Lineage (NCBI taxonomy): Eukaryota > Metazoa > Chordata > Mammalia > Artiodactyla > Delphinidae > Pseudorca > Pseudorca crassidens. Next base: position 210,540 of record NW_027136046.1, on the reverse strand, counting down.
AAGTGCCCTAGGCTCTGTTGCTTTGTTTTTTAGATGTTTCAGGAAACACCATACACTTCTCCCGAGTGTCTGTTGGCAATTTACATCCCGCCCATCAGCATAACAAGGCTCCCAGTTCTCCATGGCCTGTCCTGCCTTTCTGGATTTTACACTTTTTTCAGATGGCCCTTTTGACCGGGGGGAAGTGAGACTTCATTGTAGTGCAGATTTCCTTTGCAAGCTTGCTTGGTTGGCCAAAAAGGGCGTATGCGTTTTTTCCTGAATATATTCAGGAAAAAACGCATACGCCCTTTTTGGCCAAGTGCATCATGGTGGACGTTCTGCCTCTTTTCCTATGCTTTCAATGCAATTCCAGTCTACCTCCTGAAATCGGTTTCCTGCAATTCTGCCCCGCTTTCAAGTCCTCTTGGCAGCCTTACTTCAGTATATTTTTGGACGATAGCTGTCATTTATAACTCTGCAGGTTTGTGAATTACAGTGCCCCTGAGCTCCTTTCTTCAACTCGCTTTCTTGTGACCTGGCCGCAACACCGCAGGATGGCTTCAGGCCCTAATCTGGTTACGGCACGGCACGCTGAGCCTTTGGTTAATTCCTCTTCCTGGTGGGAAATGAGAGTTAAATTTGCCCGTCCAGACACCTCCAGCTAGTCTCTCATTGGTTCTCGCTATTCCTGTTCATCTTCCGCAGAAATTGCAAACTGGGCCAAACAGGAGGTTAAAGGGACTGACTCTCCAAGTTGGGAGGGTGTTAGTAAAGCGTCTGGAATGTTGCACCCGAGTACCAGGGTACGAAAACTGAGACATATTTGAACACGTCTCCCGATCACATGGTTGATCATACTCTAGGTTCCACATGCATGTTTTAGCTGAAGGAAGAATACCTTAAACCTGGGTAGTTGAAACCCGTGGAATGGGTACCATGCAATATGACTTCAAAGGGTCTTCATTTGCTCACCGAACCTCTCCAATCCTATCACTGCTGCGTTTATGCCCCTGTACACATGCTTGATTCTCTTTCGGAGACATAGCAATCCATAGGTTTTAAGATACTTACTAGTCAGGTACATTCTTAGGCATTTAATATGCGGTGTTGAGTCCATTTCGTTGAGCAAGGAGTAGCTCTTGTCTATTCCATATTTGGCTTAAGGAACTTTATCTGTGCTCATTTCAATCTCTGGTTTTATGCAGCACCCCAACTCACCTTTCCCCTTAAGCAAGCATAAGTTGGTTTTCTAAATTTGAGACCCTGTTCTGTTCTGTAATTCAGTTCCTGTGTAGTCAAGTTTACATTCCGTGTATTACTGATATCTTATGATGTTTCTTTTTCTGTGTGACTTATTTCAGTTAGAATCATCATACCTGAATCCACTCATTGTGCTGCTAAGGGCCTGATGACATAGATTTCATTGCTGAGTGATATTGCTTTGTAAGTAAATACCACAACTTCTTTATCCATTTTTCACTTTCTGCGATGTTGAACTTGTACTGTAAACGAGGTTCTTGTAAACAGAGGCGTCCCAAACTTTGGGGTGGCTGTGTCTTTTTGATTTTAATTTCCCTAAGCTATAGGACCATAAGTGGAAGTGCCCTAGGCTCTGTTGCTTTGTTTTTTAGATGTTTCAGGAAACACCATACACTTCTCCCGAGTGTCTGTTGGCAATTTACATCCCGCCCATCAGCATAACAAGGCTCCCAGTTCTCCATGGCCTGTCCTGCCTTTCTGGATTTTACACTTTTTTCAGATGGCCCTTTTGACCGGGGGGAAGTGAGACTTCATTGTAGTGCAGATTTCCTTTGCAAGCTTGCTTGGTTGGCCAAAAAGGGCGTATGCGTTTTTTCCTGAATATATTCAGGATAAAACGCATACGCCCTTTTTGGCCAAGTGCATCATTGTGGACGTTCTGCCTCTTTTCCTATGCTTTCACTGCAATTCCAGTCTATCTCCTGAAATCGGTTTCCTGCAATTCTGCCCCGCTTTCAAGTCCTCTTGGCAGCCTTACTTCAGTATATTTTTGGACGATAGCTGTCATTTATAAGTCTGCAGGTTTGTGAATTACAGTGCCCCTGAGCTCCTTTCTTCAACTCGCTTTCTTGTGACCTGGCCGCAACACCGCAGGATGGCTTCAGGCCCTAATCTGGTTCCGGCACGGCACGCTGAGCCTTTGGTTAATTCCTCTTCCTGGTGGGAAATGAGAGTTAAATTTGCCCGTCCAGACACCTCCAGCTAGTCTCTCATTGGTTCTCGCTATTCCTGTTCATCTTCCGCAGAAATTGCAAACTGGGCCAAACAGGAGGTTAAAGGGACTGACTCTCCAAGTCGGGAGGGTGTTAGTAAAGCGTCTGGAATGTTGCACCCGAGTACCAGGGTACGAAAACTGAGACATATTTGAACAGGTCTCCCGATCACATGGTTGATCATACTCTAGGTTCCACATGCATGTTTTAGCTGAAGGAAGAATACCTTAAACCTGGGTAGTTGAAACCCGTGGAATGGGTACCATGCAATATGACTTCAAAGGGTCTTCATTTGCTCACCGAACCTCTCCAATCCTATCACTGCTGCGTTTATGCCCCTGTACACATGCTTGATTCTCTTTCGGAGACATAGCAATCCATAGGTTTTAAGATACTTACTAGTCAGGTACATTCTTAGGCATTTAATATGCGGTGTTGAGTCCATTTCGTTGAGCAAGGAGTAGCTCTTGTCTATTCCATATTTGGCTTAAGGAACTTTATCTGTGCTCATTTCAATCTCTGGTTTTATGCAGCACCCCAACTCACCTTTCCCCTTAAGCAAGCATAAGTTGGTTTTCTAAATTTGAGACCCTGTTCTGTTCTGTAATTCAGTTCCTGTGTAGTCAAGTTTACATTCCGTGTATTACTGATATCTTATGATGTTTCTTTTTCTGTGTGACTTATTTCAGTTAGAATCATCATACCTGAATCCACTCATTGTGCTGCTAAGGGCCTGATGACATAGATTTCATTGCTGAGTGATATTGCTTTGTAAGTAACTACCACAACTTCTTTATCCATTTTTCACTTTCTGCGATGTTGAACTTGTACTGTAAACGAGGTTCTTGTAAACAGAGGCGTCCCAAACTTTGGGGTGGCTGTGTCTTTTTGATTTTAATTTCCCTAAGCTATAGGACCATAAGTGGAAGTGCCCTAGGCTCTGTTGCTTTGTTTTTTAGATGTTTCAGGAAACACCATACACTTCTCCCGAGTGTCTGTTGGCAATTTACATCCCGCCCATCAGCATAACAAGGCTCCCAGTTCTCCATGGCCTGTCCTGCCTTTCTGGATTTTACACTTTTTTCAGATGGCCCTTTTGACCGGGGGGAAGTGAGACTTCATTGTAGTGCAGATTTCCTTTGCAAGCTTGCTTGGTTGGCCAAAAAGGGCGTATGCGTTTTTTCCTGAATATATTCAGGAAAAAACGCATACGCCCTTTTTGGCCAAGTGCATCATTGTGGACGTTCTGCCTCTTTTCCTATGCTTTCACTGCAATTCCAGTCTATCTCCTGAAATCGGTTTCCTGCAATTCTGCCCCGCTTTCAAGTCCTCTTGGCAGCCTTACTTCAGTATATTTTTGGACGATAGCTGTCATTTATAAGTCTGCAGGTTTGTGAATTACAGTGCCCCTGAGCTCCTTTCTTCAACTCGCTTTCTTGTGACCTGGCCGCAACACCGCAGGATGGCTTCAGGCCCTAATCTGGTTCCGGCACGGCACGCTGAGCCTTTGGTTAATTCCTCTTCCTGGTGGGAAATGAGAGTTAAATTTGCCCGTCCAGACACCTCCAGCTAGTCTCTCATTGGTTCTCGCTATTCCTGTTCATCTTCCGCAGAAATTGCAAACTGGGCCAAACAGGAGGTTAAAGGGACTGACTCTCCAAGTCGGGAGGGTGTTAGTAAAGCGTCTGGAATGTTGCACCCGAGTACCAGGGTACGAAAACTGAGACATATTTGAACACGTCTCCCGATCACATGGTTGATCATACTCTAGGTTCCACATGCATGTTTTAGCTGAAGGAAGAATACCTTAAACCTGGGTAGTTGAAACCCGTGGAATGGGTACCATGCAATATGACTTCAGAGGGTCTTCATTTGCTCACCGAACCTCTCCAATCCTATCACTGCTGCGTTTATGCCCCTGTACACATGCTTGATTCTCTTTCGGAGACATAGCAATCCATAGGTTTTAAGATACTTACTAGTCAGGTACATTCTTAGGCGTTTAATATGCGGTGTTGAGCCCATTTCGTTGAGCAAGGAGTAGCTCTTGTCTATTCCATATTTGGCTTAAGGAACTTTATCTGTGCTCATTTCAATCTATGGTTTTATGCAGCACCCCAACTCACCTTTACCCTTAAGCAAGCATAAGTTGGTTTTCTAAATTTGAGACCCTATTCTGTTCTGTAATCCAGTTCCTGTGTAGCCAAGTTTACATTCCGTGTATTACTGATATCTTATGATGTTTCTTTTTCTGTGTGACTTATTTCAGTTAGAATCATCATACCTGAATCCACTCATTGTGCTGCTAAGGGCCTGATGACATAGATTTCATTGCTGAGTGATATTGCTTTGTAAGTAAATACCACAACTTCTTTATCCATTTTTCACTTTCTGCGATGTTGAACTTGTACTGTAAACGAGGTTCTTGTAAACAGAGGCGTCCCAATGTTTGGGGTGGCTGTGTCTTTTTGATTTTAATTTCCCTAAGCTATAGGACCATAAGTGGAAGTGCCCTAGGCTCTGTTGCTTTGTTTTTTAGATGTTTCAGGAAACACCATACACTTCTCCCGAGTGTCTGTTGGCAATTTACATCCCGCCCATCAGCATAACAAGGCTCCCAGTTCTCCATGGCCTGTCCTGCCTTTCTGGATTTTACACTTTTTTCAGATGGCCCTTTTGACCGGGGGGAAGTGAGACTTCATTGTAGTGCAGATTTCCTTTGCAAGCTTGCTTGGTTGGCCAAAAAGGGCGTATGCGTTTTTTCCTGAATATATTCAGGAAAAAACGCATACGCCCTTTTTGGCCAAGTGCATCATTGTGGACGTTCTGCCTCTTTTCCTATGCTTTCAATGCAATTCCAGTCTACCTCCTGAAATCGGTTTCCTGCAATTCTGCCCCGCTTTCAAGTCCTCTTGGCAGCCTTACTTCAGTATATTTTTGGACGATAGCTGTCATTTATAACTCTGCAGGTTTGTGAATTACAGTGCCCCTGAGCTCCTTTCTTCAACTCGCTTTCTTTTGAGCTGGCCGCAACACCGCAGGATGGCTTCAGGCCCTAATCTGGTTCCGGCACGGCACGCTGAGCCTTTGGTTAATTCCTCTTCCTGGTGGGAAATGAGAGTTAAATTTGCCCGTCCAGACACCTCCAGCTAGTCTCTCATTGGTTCTCGCTATTCCTGTTCATCTTCCGCAGAAATTGCAAACTGGGCCAAACAGGAGGTTAAAGGGACTGACTCTCCAAGTCGGGAGGGTGTTAGTAAAGCGTCTGGAATGTTGCACCCGAGTACCAGGGTACGAGAACTGAGACATATTTGAACACGTTTCCCGATCACATGGTTGATCATACTCTAGGTTCCACATGCATGTTTTAGCTGAAGGAAGAATACCTTAAACCTGGGTAGTTGAAACCCGTGGAATGGGTACCATGCAATATGACTTCAAAGGGTCTTCATTTGCTCACCGAACCTCTCCAATCCTATCACTGCTGCGTTTATGCCCCTGTACACATGCTTGATTCTCTTTCGGAGACATAGCAATCCATAGGTTTTAAGATACTTACTAGTCAGGTACATTCTTAGGCATTTAATATGCGGTGTTGAGTCCATTTCGTTGAGCAAGGAGTAGCTCTTGTCTATTCCATATTTGGCTTAAGGAACTTTATCTGTGCTCATTTCAATCTCTGGTTTTATGCAGCACCCCAACTCACCTTTCCCCTTAAGCAAGCATAAGTTGGTTTTCTAAATTTGAGACCCTGTTCTGTTCTGTAATTCAGTTCCTGTGTAGCCAAGTTTACATTCCGTGTATTACTGATATCTTATGATGTTTCTTTTTCTGTGTGACTTATTTCAGTTAGAATCATCATACCTGAATCCACTCATGGTGCTGCTAAGGGCCTGATGACATAGATTTCATTGCTGAGTGATATTGCTTTGTAAGTAAATACCACAACTTCTTTATCCATTTTTCACTTTCTGCGATGTTGAACTTGTACTGTAAACGAGGTTCTTGTAAACAGAGGCGTCCCAATGTTTGGGGTGGCTGTGTCTTTTTGATTTTAATTTCCCTAAGCTATAGGACCATAAGTGCAAGTGCCCTAGGCTCTGTTGCTTTGTTTTTTAGATGTTTCAGGAAACACCATACACTTCTCCCGAGTGTCTTTTGGCAATTTACATCCCGCCCATCAGCATAACAAGGCTCCCAGTTCTCCATGGCCTGTCCTGCCTTTCTGGATTTTACACTTTTTTCAGATGGCCCTTTTGACCGGGGGGAAGTGAGACTTCATTGTAGTGCAGATTTCCTTTGCAAGCTTGCTTGGTTGGCCAAAAAGGGCGTATGCGTTTTTTCCTGAATATATTCAGGAAAAAACGCATACGCCCTTTTTGGCCAAGTGCATCATTGTGGACGTTCTGCCTCTTTTCCTATGCTTTCAATGCAATTCCAGTCTGCCTCCTGAAATCGGTTTCCTGCAATTCTGCCCCGCTTTCAAGTCCTCTTGGCAGCCTTACTTCAGTATATTTTTGGACGATAGCTGTCATTTATAACTCTGCAGGTTTGTGAATTACAGTGCCCCTGAGCTCCTTTCTTCAACTCGCTTTCTTTTGAGCTGGCCGCAACACCGCAGGATGGCTTCAGGCCCTAATCTGGTTCCGGCACGGCACGCTGAGCCTTTGGTTATTTCCTCTTCCTGGTGGGAAATGAGAGTTAAATTTGCCCGTCCAGACACCTCCAGCTAGTCTCTCATTGGTTCTCGCTATTCCTGTTCATCTTCCGCAGAAATTGCAAACTGGGCCAAACAGGAGGTTAAAGGGACTGACTCTCCAAGTCGGGAGGGTGTTAGTAAAGCGTCTGGAATGTTGCACCCGAGTACCAGGGTACGAAAACTGAGACATATTTGAACACGTCTCCCGATCACATGGTTGATCATACTCTAGGTTCCACATGCATGTTTTAGCTGAAGGAAGAATACCTTAAACCTGGGTAGTTGAAACCCGTGGAATGGGTACCATGCAATATGACTTCAAAGGGTCTTCATTTGCTCACCGAACCTCTCCAATCCTATCACTGCTGCGTTTATGCCCCTGTACACATGCTTGATTCTCTTTCGGAGACATAGCAATCCATAGGTTTTAAGATACTTACTAGTCAGGTACATTCTTAGGCGTTTAATATGCGGTGTTGAGTCCATTTCGTTGAGCAAGGAGTAGCTCTTGTCTATTCCATATTTGGCTTAAGGAACTTTATCTGTGCTCATTTCAATCTCTGGTTTTATGCAGCACCCCAACTCACCTTTCCCCTTAAGCAAGCATAAGTTGGTTTTCTAAATTTGAGACCCTGTTCTGTTCTGTAATTCAGTTCCTGTGTAGCCAAGTTTACATTCCGTGTATTACTGATATCTTATGATGTTTCTTTTTCTGTGTGACTTATTTCAGTTAGAATCATCATACCTGAATCCACTCATTGTGCTGCTAAGGGCCTGATGACATAGATTTCATTGCTGAGTGATATTGCTTTGTAAGTAAATACCACAACTTCTTTATCCATTTTTCACTTTCTGCGATGTTGAACTTGTACGGTAAACGAGGTTCTTGTAAACAGAGGCGTCCCAAACTTTGGGGTGGCTGTGTCTTTTTGATTTTAATTTCCCTAAGCTATAGGACCATAAGTGGAAGTGCCCTAGGCTCTGTTGCTTTGTTTTTTAGATGTTTCAGGAAACACCATACACTTCTCCCGAGTGTCTGTTGGCAATTTACATCCCGCCCATCAGCATAACAAGGCTCCCAGTTCTCCATGGCCTGTCCTGTCTTTCTGGATTTTACACTTTTTTCAGATGGCCCTTTTGCCCGGGGGGAAGTGAGACTTCATTGTAGTGCAGATTTCCTTTGCAAGCTTGCTTGGTTGGCCAAAAAGGGCGTATGCGTTTCTTCCTGAATATATTCAGGAAAAAACGCATACGCCCTTTTTGGCCAAGTGCATCATTGTGGACGTTCTGCCTCTTTTCCTATGCTTTCAATGCAATTCCAGTCTACCTCCTGAAATCGGTTTCCTGCAATTCTGCCCCGCTTTCAAGTCCTCTTGGCAGCCTTACTTCAGTATATTTTTGGACGATAGCTGTCATTTATAACTCTGCAGGTTTGTGAATTACAGTGCCCCTGAGCTCCTTTCTTCAACTCGCTTTCTTTTGAGCTGGCCGCAACACCGCAGGATGGCTTCAGGCCCTAATCTGGTTCCGGCACGGCACGCTGAGCCTTTGGTTAATTCCTCTTCCTGGTGGGAAATGAGAGTTAAATTTGCCCGTCCAGACACCTCCAGCTAGTCTCTCATTGGTTCTCGCTATTCCTGTTCATCTTCCGCAGAAATTGCAAACTGGGCCAAACAGGAGGTTAAAGGGACTGACTCTCCAAGTCGGGAGGGTGTTAGTAAAGCGTCTGGAATGTTGCACCCGAGTACCAGGGTACGAAAACTGAGACATATTTGAACACGTCTCCCGATCACATGGTTGATCATACTCTAGGTTCCACATGCATGTTTTAGCTGAAGGAAGAATACCTTAAACCTGGGTAGTTGAAACCCGTGGAATGGGTACCATGCAATATGACTTCAAAGGGTCTTCATTTGCTCACTGAACCTCTCCAATCCTATCACTGCTGCGTTTATGCCCCTGTACACATGCTTGATTCTCTTTCGGAGACATAGCAATCCATAGGTTTTAAGATACTTACTAGTCAGGTACATTCTTAGGCATTTAATATGCGGTGTTGAGTCCATTTCGTTGAGCAAGGAGTAGCTCTTGTCTATTCCATATTTGGCTTAAGGAACTTTATCTGTGCTCATTTCAATCTCTGGTTTTATGCAGCACCCCAACTCACCTTTACCCTTAAGCAAGCATAAGTTGGTTTTCTAAATTTGAGACCCTGTTCTGTTCTGTAATTCAGTTCCTGTGTAGCCAAGTTTACATTCCGTGTATTACTGATATCTTATGATGTTTCTTTTTCTGTGTGACTTATTTCAGTTAGAATCATCATACCTGAATCCACTCATTGTGCTGCTAAGGGCCTGATGACATAGATTTCATTGCTGAGTGATATTGCTTTGTAAGTAAATACCACAACTTCTTTATCCATTTTTCACTTTCTGTGATGTTGAACTTGTACTGTAAACGAGGTTCTTGTAAACAGAGGCGTCCCAAACTTTGGGGTGGCTGTGTCTTTTTGATTTTAATTTCCCTAAGCTATAGGACCATAAGTGGAAGTGCCCTAGGCTCTGTTGCTTTGTTTTTTAGATGTTTCAGGAAACACCATACACTTCTCCCCAGTGTCTTTTGGCAATTTACATCCCGCCCATCAGCATAACAAGGCTCCCAGTTCTCCATGGCCTGTCCTGCCTTTCTGGATTTTACACTTTTTTCAGATGGCCCTTTTGACCGGGGGGAAGTGAGACTTCATTGTAGTGCAGATTTCCTTTGCAAGCTTGCTTGGTTGGCCAAAAAGGGCGTATGCGTTTTTTCCTGAATATATTCAGGAAAAAACGCATACGCCCTTTTTGGCCAAGTGCATCATTGTGGACGTTCTGCCTCTTTTCCTATGCTTTCAATGCAATTCCAGTCTGCCTCCTGAAATCGGTTTCCTGCAATTCTGCCCCGCTTTCAAGTCCTCTTGGCAGCCTTACTTCAGTATATTTTTGGACGATAGCTGTCATTTATAACTCTGCAGGTTTGTGAATTACAGTGCCCCTGAGCTCCTTTCTTCAACTCGCTTTCTTTTGAGCTGGCCGCAACACTGCAGGATGGCTTCAGGCCCTAATCTGGTTCCGGCACGGCACGCTGAGCCTTTGGTTAATTCCTCTTCCTGGTGGGAAATGAGAGTTAAATTTGCCCGTCCAGACACCTCCAGCTAGTCTCTCATTGGTTCTCGCTATTCCTGTTCATCTTCCGCAGAAATTGCAAACTGGGCCAAACAGGAGGTTAAAGGGACTGACTCTCCAAGTCGGGAGGGTGTTAGTAAAGCGTCTGGAATGTTGCACCCGAGTACCAGGGTACGAAATCTGAGACATATTTGAACACGTCTCCCGATCACATGGTTGATCATACTCTAGGTTCCACATGCATGTTTTACCGGAAGGAAGAATACCTTAAACCTGGGTAGTTGAAACCCGTGGAATGGGTACCATGCAATATGACTTCAAAGGGTCTTCATTTGCTCACCGAACCTCTCCAATCCTATCACTGCTGCGTTTATGCCCCTGTACACATGCTTGATTCTCTTTCGGAGACATAGCAATCCATAGGTTTTAAGATACTTACTAGTCAGGTACATTCTTAGGCATTTAATATGCGGTGTTGAGTCCATTTCGTTGAGCAAGAGGTAGCTCTTGTCTATTCCATATTTGGCTTAAGGAACTTTATCTGTGCTCATTTCAATCTCTGGTTTTATGCAGCACCCCAACTCACCTTTCCCCTTAAGCAAGCATAAGTTGGTTTTCTAAATTTGAGACCCTGTTCTGTTCTGTAATTCAGTTCCTGTGTAGCCAAGTTTACATTCCGTGTATTACTGATATCTTATGATGTTTCTTTTTCTGTGTGACTTATTTCAGTTAGAATCATCATACCTGAATCCACTCATTGTGCTGCTAAGGGCCTGATGACATAGATTTCATTGCTGAGTGATATTGCTTTGTAAGTAAATACCACAACTTCTTTATCCATTTTTCACTTTCTGCGATGTTGAACTTGTACTGTAAACGAGGTTCTTGTAAACAGAGGCGTCCCAAACTTTGGGGTGGCTGTGTCTTTTTGATTTTAATTTCCCTAAGCTATAGGACCATAAGTGGAAGTGCCCTAGGCTCTGTTGCTTTGTTTTTTAGATGTTTCAGGAAACACCATACACTTCTCCCGAGTGTCTGTTGGCAATTTACATCCCGCCCATCAGCATAACAAGGCTCCCAGTTCTCCATGGCCTGTCCTGCCTTTCTGGATTTTACACTTTTTTCAGATGGCCCTTTTGACCGGGGGGAAGTGAGACTTCATTGTAGTGCAGATTTCCTTTGCAAGCTTGCTTGGTTGGCCAAAAAGGGCGTATGCGTTTTTTCCTGAATATATTCAGGAAAAAACGCATACGCCCTTTATGGCCAAGTGCATCATTGTGGACGTTCTGCCTCTTTTCCTATGCTTTCAATGCAATTCCAGTCTACCTCCTGAAATCGGTTTCCTGCAATTCTGCCCCGCTTTCAAGTCCTCTTGGCAGCCTTACTTCAGTATATTTTTGGACGATAGCTGTCATTTATAACTCTGCAGGTTTGTGAATTACAGTGCCCCTGAGCTCCTTTCTTCAACTCGCTTTCTTTTGAGCTGGCCGCAACACCGCAGGATGGCTTCAGGCCCTAATCTGGTTCCGGCACAGCACGCTGAGCCTTTGGTTAATTCCTCTTCCTGGTGGGAAATGAGAGTTAAATTTGCCCGTCCAGACACCTCCAGCTAGTCTCTCATTGGTTCTCGCTATTCCTGTTCATCTTCCGCAGAAATTGCAAACTGGGCCAAACAGGAGGTTAAAGGGACTGACTCTCCAAGTCGGGAGGGTGTTAGTAAAGCGTCTGGAATGTTGCACCCGAGTACCAGGGTACGAAAACTGAGACATATTTGAACATGTCTCCCGATCACATGGTTGATCATACTCTAGGTTCCACATGCATGTTTTAGCTGAAGGAAGAATACCTTAAACCTGGGTAGTTGAAACCCGTGGAATGGGTACCATGCAATATGTGTAGCCAAGTTTACATTCCATGTATTACTGATATCTTATGATGTTTCTTTTTCTGTGTGACTTATTTCAGTTAGAATCATCATACCTGAATCCACTCATTGTGCTGCTAAGGGCCTGATGACATAGATTTCATTGCTGAGTGATATTGCTTTGTAAGTAAATACCACAACTTCTTTATCCATTTTTCACTTTCTGCGATGTTGAACTTGTACTGTAAACGAGGTTCTTGTAAACAGAGGCGTCCCAAACTTTGGGGTGGCTGTGTCTTTTTGATTTTAATTTCCCTAAGCTATAGGACCATAAGTGGAAGTGCCCTAGGCTCTGTTGCTTTGTTTTTTAGATGTTTCAGGAAACACCATACACTTCTTCCGAGTGTCTGTTGGCAATTTACATCCCGCCCATCAGCATAACAAGGCTCCCAGTTCTCCATGGCCTGTCCTGCCTTTCTGGATTTTACACTTTTTTCAGATGGCCCTTTTGACCGGGGGGAAGTGAGACTTCATTGTAGTGCAGATTTCCTTTGCAAGCTTGCTTGGTTGGCCAAAAAGGGTGTATGCGTTTTTTCCTGAATATATTCAGGAAAAAACGCATACGCCCTTTTTGGCCAAGTGCATCATGGTGGACGTTCTGTCTCTTTTCCTATGCTTTCAATGCAATTCCAGTCTACCTCCTGAAATCGGTTTCCTGCAATTCTGCCCCGCTTTCAAGTCCTCTTGGCAGCCTTACTTCAGTATATTTTTGGACGATAGCTGTCATTTATAACTCTGCAGGTTTGTGAATTACAGTGCCCCTGAGCTCCTTTCTTCAACTCGCTTTCTTTTGAGCTGGCCGCAACACCGCAGGATGGCTTCAGGCCCTAATCTGGTTCCGGCACGGCACGCTGAGCCTTTGGTTAATTCCTCTTCCTGGTGGGAAATGAGAGTTAAATTTGCCCGTCCAGACACCTCCAGCTAGTCTCTCATTGGTTCTCGCTATTCCTGTTCATCTTCCGCAGAAATTGCAAACTGGGCCAAACAGGAGGTTAAAGGGACTGACTCTCCAAGTCGGGAGGGTGTTAGTAAAGCGTCTGGAATGTTGCACCCGAGTACCAGGGTACGAAAACTGAGACATATTTGAACACGTCTCCCGATCACATGGTTGATCATACTCTAGGTTCCACATGCATGTTTTAGCTGAAGGAAGAATACCTTAAACCTGGGTAGTTGAAACCCGTGGAATGGGTACCATGCAATATGACTTCAAAGGGTCTTCATTTGCTCACCGAACCTCTCCAATCCTATCACTGCTGCGTTTATGCCCCTGTACACATGCTTGATTCTCTTTCAGAGACATAGCAATCCATAGGTTTTAAGATACTTACTAGTCAGGTACATTCTTAGGCATTTAATATGCGGTGTTGAGTCCATTTCGTTGAGCAAGGAGTAGCTCTTGTCTATTCCATATTTGGCTTAAGGAACTTTATCTGTGCTCATTTCAATCTCTGGTTTTATGCAGCACCCCAACTCACCTTTCCCCTTAAGCAAGCATAAGTTGGTTTTCTAAATTTGAGACCCTGTTCTGTTCTGTAATTCAGTTCCTGTGTAGTCAAGTTTACATTCCGTGTATTACTGATATCTTATGATGTTTCTTTTTCTGTGTGACTTATTTCAGTTAGAATCATCATACCTGAATCCACTCATTGTGCTGCTAAGGGCCTGATGACATAGATTTCATTGCTGAGTGATATTGCTTTGTAAGTAAATACCACAACTTCTTTATCCATTTTTCACTTTCTGCGATGTTGAACTTGTACTGTAAACGAGGTTCTTGTAAACAGAGGCGTCCCAAACTTTGGGGTGGCTGTGTCTTTTTGATTTTAATTTCCCTAAGCTATAGGACCATAAGTGGAAGTGCCCTAGGCTCTGTTGCTTTGTTTTTTAGATGTTTCAGGAAACACCATACACTTCTCCCGAGTGTCTGTTGGCAATTTACATCCCGCCCATCAGCATAACAAGGCTCCCAGTTCTCCATGGCCTGTCCTGCCTTTCTGGATTTTACACTTTTTTCAGATGGCCCTTTTGACCGGGGGGAAGTGAGACTTCATTGTAGTGCAGATTTCCTTTGCAAGCTTGCTTGGTTGGCCAAAAAGGGCGTATGCGTTTTTTCCTGAATATATTCAGGAAAAAACGCATACGCCCTTTTTGGCCAAGTGCATCATGGTGGACGTTCTGCCTCTTTTCCTATGCTTTCAATGCAATTCCAGTCTGCCTCCTGAAATCGGTTTCCTGCAATTCTGCCCCGCTTTCAAGTCCTCTTGGCAGCCTTACTTCAGTATATTTTTGGACGATAGCTGTCATTTATAACTCTGCAGGTTTGTGAATTACAGTGCCCCTGAGCTCCTTTCTTCAACTCGCTTTCTTGTGACCTGGCCGCAACACCGCAGGATGGCTTCAGGCCCTAATCTGGTTACGGCACGGCACGCTGAGCCTTTGGTTAATTCCTCTTCCTGGTGGGAAATGAGAGTTAAATTTGCCCGTCCAGACACCTCCAGCTAGTCTCTCATTGGTTCTCGCTATTCCTGTTCATCTTCCGCAGAAATTGCAAACTGGGCCAAACAGGAGGTTAAAGGGACTGACTCTCCAAGTTGGGAGGGTGTTAGTAAAGCGTCTGGAATGTTGCACCCGAGTACCAGGGTACGAAAACTGAGACATATTTGAACACGTCTCCCGATCACATGGTTGATCATACTCTAGGTTCCACATGCATGTTTTAGCTGAAGGAAGAATACCTTAAACCTGGGTAGTTGAAACCCGTGGAATGGGTACCATGCAATATGACTTCAAAGGGTCTTCATTTGCTCACCGAACCTCTCCAATCCTATCACTGCTGCGTTTATGCCCCTGTACACATGCTTGATTCTCTTTCGGAGACATAGCAATCCATAGGTTTTAAGATACTTACTAGTCAGGTACATTCTTAGGCATTTAATATGCGGTGTTGAGTCCATTTCGTTGAGCAAGGAGTAGCTCTTGTCTATTCCATATTTGGCTTAAGGAACTTTATCTGTGCTCATTTCAATCTCTGGTTTTATGCAGCACCCCAACTCACCTTTCCCCTTAAGCAAGCATAAGTTGGTTTTCTAAATTTGAGACCCTGTTCTGTTCTGTAATTCAGTTCCTGTGTAGTCAAGTTTACATTCCGTGTATTACTGATATCTTATGATGTTTCTTTTTCTGTGTGACTTATTTCAGTTAGAATCATCATACCTGAATCCACTCATTGTGCTGCTAAGGGCCTGATGACATAGATTTCATTGCTGAGTGATATTGCTTTGTAAGTAAATACCACAACTTCTTTATCCATTTTTCACTTTCTGCGATGTTGAACTTGTACTGTAAACGAGGTTCTTGTAAACAGAGGCGTCCCAAACTTTGGGGTGGCTGTGTCTTTTTGATTTTAATTTCCCTAAGCTATAGGACCATAAGTGGAAGTGCCCTAGGCTCTGTTGCTTTGTTTTTTAGATGTTTCAGGAAACACCATACACTTCTCCCGAGTGTCTGTTGGCAATTTACATCCCGCCCATCAGCATAACAAGGCTCCCAGTTCTCCATGGCCTGTCCTGCCTTTCTGGATTTTACACTTTTTTCAGATGGCCCTTTTGACCGGGGGGAAGTGAGACTTCATTGTAGTGCAGATTTCCTTTGCAAGCTTGCTTGGTTGGCCAAAAAGGGCGTATGCGTTTTTTCCTGAATATATTCAGGATAAAACGCATACGCCCTTTTTGGCCAAGTGCATCATTGTGGACGTTCTGCCTCTTTTCCTATGCTTTCACTGCAATTCCAGTCTATCTCCTGAAATCGGTTTCCTGCAATTCTGCCCCGCTTTCAAGTCCTCTTGGCAGCCTTACTTCAGTATATTTTTGGACGATAGCTGTCATTTATAAGTCTGCAGGTTTGTGAATTACAGTGCCCCTGAGCTCCTTTCTTCAACTCGCTTTCTTGTGACCTGGCCGCAACACCGCAGGATGGCTTCAGGCCCTAATCTGGTTCCGGCACGGCACGCTGAGCCTTTGGTTAATTCCTCTTCCTGGTGGGAAATGAGAGTTAAATTTGCCCGTCCAGACACCTCCAGCTAGTCTCTCATTGGTTCTCGCTATTCCTGTTCATCTTCCGCAGAAATTGCAAACTGGGCCAAACAGGAGGTTAAAGGGACTGACTCTCCAAGTCGGGAGGGTGTTAGTAAAGCGTCTGGAATGTTGCACCCGAGTACCAGGGTACGAAAACTGAGACATATTTGAACAGGTCTCCCGATCACATGGTTGATCATACTCTAGGTTCCACATGCATGTTTTAGCTGAAGGAAGAATACCTTAAACCTGGGTAGTTGAAACCCGTGGAATGGGTACCATGCAATATGACTTCAAAGGGTCTTCATTTGCTCACCGAACCTCTCCAATCCTATCACTGCTGCGTTTATGCCCCTGTACACATGCTTGATTCTCTTTCGGAGACATAGCAATCCATAGGTTTTAAGATACTTACTAGTCAGGTACATTCTTAGGCATTTAATATGCGGTGTTGAGTCCATTTCGTTGAGCAAGGAGTAGCTCTTGTCTATTCCATATTTGGCTTAAGGAACTTTATCTGTGCTCATTTCAATCTCTGGTTTTATGCAGCACCCCAACTCACCTTTCCCCTTAAGCAAGCATAAGTTGGTTTTCTAAATTTGAGACCCTGTTCTGTTCTGTAATTCAGTTCCTGTGTAGTCAAGTTTACATTCCGTGTATTACTGATATCTTATGATGTTTCTTTTTCTGTGTGACTTATTTCAGTTAGAATCATCATACCTGAATCCACTCATTGTGCTGCTAAGGGCCTGATGACATAGATTTCATTGCTGAGTGATATTGCTTTGTAAGTAACTACCACAACTTCTTTATCCATTTTTCACTTTCTGCGATGTTGAACTTGTACTGTAAACGAGGTTCTTGTAAACAGAGGCGTCCCAAACTTTGGGGTGGCTGTGTCTTTTTGATTTTAATTTCCCTAAGCTATAGGACCATAAGTGGAAGTGCCCTAGGCTCTGTTGCTTTGTTTTTTAGATGTTTCAGGAAACACCATACACTTCTCCCGAGTGTCTGTTGGCAATTTACATCCCGCCCATCAGCATAACAAGGCTCCCAGTTCTCCATGGCCTGTCCTGCCTTTCTGGATTTTACACTTTTTTCAGATGGCCCTTTTGACCGGGGGGAAGTGAGACTTCATTGTAGTGCAGATTTCCTTTGCAAGCTTGCTTGGTTGGCCAAAAAGGGCGTATGCGTTTTTTCCTGAATATATTCAGGAAAAAACGCATACGCCCTTTTTGGCCAAGTGCATCATTGTGGACGTTCTGCCTCTTTTCCTATGCTTTCACTGCAATTCCAGTCTATCTCCTGAAATCGGTTTCCTGCAATTCTGCCCCGCTTTCAAGTCCTCTTGGCAGCCTTACTTCAGTATATTTTTGGACGATAGCTGTCATTTATAAGTCTGCAGGTTTGTGAATTACAGTGCCCCTGAGCTCCTTTCTTCAACTCGCTTTCTTGTGACCTGGCCGCAACACCGCAGGATGGCTTCAGGCCCTAATCTGGTTCCGGCACGGCACGCTGAGCCTTTGGTTAATTCCTCTTCCTGGTGGGAAATGAGAGTTAAATTTGCCCGTCCAGACACCTCCAGCTAGTCTCTCATTGGTTCTCGCTATTCCTGTTCATCTTCCGCAGAAATTGCAAACTGGGCCAAACAGGAGGTTAAAGGGACTGACTCTCCAAGTCGGGAGGGTGTTAGTAAAGCGTCTGGAATGTTGCACCCGAGTACCAGGGTACGAAAACTGAGACATATTTGAACACGTCTCCCGATCACATGGTTGATCATACTCTAGGTTCCACATGCATGTTTTAGCTGAAGGAAGAATACCTTAAACCTGGGTAGTTGAAACCCGTGGAATGGGTACCATGCAATATGACTTCAGAGGGTCTTCATTTGCTCACCGAACCTCTCCAATCCTATCACTGCTGCGTTTATGCCCCTGTACACATGCTTGATTCTCTTTCGGAGACATAGCAATCCATAGGTTTTAAGATACTTACTAGTCAGGTACATTCTTAGGCGTTTAATATGCGGTGTTGAGCCCATTTCGTTGAGCAAGGAGTAGCTCTTGTCTATTCCATATTTGGCTTAAGGAACTTTATCTGTGCTCATTTCAATCTATGGTTTTATGCAGCACCCCAACTCACCTTTACCCTTAAGCAAGCATAAGTTGGTTTTCTAAATTTGAGACCCTATTCTGTTCTGTAATCCAGTTCCTGTGTAGCCAAGTTTACATTCCGTGTATTACTGATATCTTATGATGTTTCTTTTTCTGTGTGACTTATTTCAGTTAGAATCATCATACCTGAATCCACTCATTGTGCTGCTAAGGGCCTGATGACATAGATTTCATTGCTGAGTGATATTGCTTTGTAAGTAAATACCACAACTTCTTTATCCATTTTTCACTTTCTGCGATGTTGAACTTGTACTGTAAACGAGGTTCTTGTAAACAGAGGCGTCCCAATGTTTGGGGTGGCTGTGTCTTTTTGATTTTAATTTCCCTAAGCTATAGGACCATAAGTGGAAGTGCCCTAGGCTCTGTTGCTTTGTTTTTTAGATGTTTCAGGAAACACCATACACTTCTCCCGAGTGTCTGTTGGCAATTTACATCCCGCCCATCAGCATAACAAGGCTCCCAGTTCTCCATGGCCTGTCCTGCCTTTCTGGATTTTACACTTTTTTCAGATGGCCCTTTTGACCGGGGGGAAGTGAGACTTCATTGTAGTGCAGATTTCCTTTGCAAGCTTGCTTGGTTGGCCAAAAAGGGCGTATGCGTTTTTTCCTGAATATATTCAGGAAAAAACGCATACGCCCTTTTTGGCCAAGTGCATCATTGTGGACGTTCTGCCTCTTTTCCTATGCTTTCAATGCAATTCCAGTCTACCTCCTGAAATCGGTTTCCTGCAATTCTGCCCCGCTTTCAAGTCCTCTTGGCAGCCTTACTTCAGTATATTTTTGGACGATAGCTGTCATTTATAACTCTGCAGGTTTGTGAATTACAGTGCCCCTGAGCTCCTTTCTTCAACTCGCTTTCTTTTGAGCTGGCCGCAACACCGCAGGATGGCTTCAGGCCCTAATCTGGTTCCGGCACGGCACGCTGAGCCTTTGGTTAATTCCTCTTCCTGGTGGGAAATGAGAGTTAAATTTGCCCGTCCAGACACCTCCAGCTAGTCTCTCATTGGTTCTCGCTATTCCTGTTCATCTTCCGCAGAAATTGCAAACTGGGCCAAACAGGAGGTTAAAGGGACTGACTCTCCAAGTCGGGAGGGTGTTAGTAAAGCGTCTGGAATGTTGCACCCGAGTACCAGGGTACGAGAACTGAGACATATTTGAACACGTTTCCCGATCACATGGTTGATCATACTCTAGGTTCCACATGCATGTTTTAGCTGAAGGAAGAATACCTTAAACCTGGGTAGTTGAAACCCGTGGAATGGGTACCATGCAATATGACTTCAAAGGGTCTTCATTTGCTCACCGAACCTCTCCAATCCTATCACTGCTGCGTTTATGCCCCTGTACACATGCTTGATTCTCTTTCGGAGACATAGCAATCCATAGGTTTTAAGATACTTACTAGTCAGGTACATTCTTAGGCATTTAATATGCGGTGTTGAGTCCATTTCGTTGAGCAAGGAGTAGCTCTTGTCTATTCCATATTTGGCTTAAGGAACTTTATCTGTGCTCATTTCAATCTCTGGTTTTATGCAGCACCCCAACTCACCTTTCCCCTTAAGCAAGCATAAGTTGGTTTTCTAAATTTGAGACCCTGTTCTGTTCTGTAATTCAGTTCCTGTGTAGCCAAGTTTACATTCCGTGTATTACTGATATCTTATGATGTTTCTTTTTCTGTGTGACTTATTTCAGTTAGAATCATCATACCTGAATCCACTCATTGTGCTGCTAAGGGCCTGATGACATAGATTTCATTGCTGAGTGATATTGCTTTGTAAGTAAATACCACAACTTCTTTATCCATTTTTCACTTTCTGCGATGTTGAACTTGTACGGTAAACGAGGTTCTTGTAAACAGAGGCGTCCCAAACTTTGGGGTGGCTGTGTCTTTTTGATTTTAATTTCCCTAAGCTATAGGACCATAAGTGGAAGTGCCCTAGGCTCTGTTGCTTTGTTTTTTAGATGTTTCAGGAAACACCATACACTTCTCCCGAGTGTCTGTTGGCAATTTACATCCCGCCCATCAGCATAACAAGGCTCCCAGTTCTCCATGGCCTGTCCTGTCTTTCTGGATTTTACACTTTTTTCAGATGGCCCTTTTGCCCGGGGGGAAGTGAGACTTCATTGTAGTGCAGATTTCCTTTGCAAGCTTGCTTGGTTGGCCAAAAAGGGCGTATGCGTTTCTTCCTGAATATATTCAGGAAAAAACGCATACGCCCTTTTTGGCCAAGTGCATCATTGTGGACGTTCTGCCTCTTTTCCTATGCTTTCAATGCAATTCCAGTCTACCTCCTGAAATCGGTTTCCTGCAATTCTGCCCCGCTTTCAAGTCCTCTTGGCAGCCTTACTTCAGTATATTTTTGGACGATAGCTGTCATTTATAACTCTGCAGGTTTGTGAATTACAGTGCCCCTGAGCTCCTTTCTTCAACTCGCTTTCTTTTGAGCTGGCCGCAACACCGCAGGATGGCTTCAGGCCCTAATCTGGTTCCGGCACGGCACGCTGAGCCTTTGGTTAATTCCTCTTCCTGGTGGGAAATGAGAGTTAAATTTGCCCGTCCAGACACCTCCAGCTAGTCTCTCATTGGTTCTCGCTATTCCTGTTCATCTTCCGCAGAAATTGCAAACTGGGCCAAACAGGAGGTTAAAGGGACTGACTCTCCAAGTCGGGAGGGTGTTAGTAAAGCGTCTGGAATGTTGCACCCGAGTACCAGGGTACGAAAACTGAGACATATTTGAACACGTCTCCCGATCACATGGTTGATCATACTCTAGGTTCCACATGCATGTTTTAGCTGAAGGAAGAATACCTTAAACCTGGGTAGTTGAAACCCGTGGAATGGGTACCATGCAATATGACTTCAAAGGGTCTTCATTTGCTCACCGAACCTCTCCAATCCTATCACTGCTGCGTTTATGCCCCTGTACACATGCTTGATTCTCTTTCGGAGACATAGCAATCCATAGGTTTTAAGATACTTACTAGTCAGGTACATTCTTAGGCATTTAATATGCGGTGTTGAGTCCATTTCGTTGAGCAAGGAATAGCTCTTGTCTATTCCATATTTGGCTTAAGGAACTTTATCTGTGCTCATTTCAATCTCTGGTTTTATGCAGCACCCCAACTCACCTTTCCCCTTAAGCAAGCATAAGTTGGTTTTCTAAATTTGAGACCCTGTTCTGTTCTGTAATTCAGTTCCTGTGTAGCCAAGTTTACATTCCGTGTATTACTGATATCTTATGATGTTTCTTTTTCTGTGTGACTTATTTCAGTTAGAATCATCATACCTGAATCCACTCATTGTGCTGCTAAGGGCCTGATGACATAGATTTCATTGCTGAGTGATATTGCTTTGTAAGTAAATACCACAACTTCTTTATCCATTTTTCACTTTCTGCGATGTTGAACTTGTACTGTAAACGAGGTTCTTGTAAACAGAGGCGTCCCAATGTTTGGGGTGGCTGTGTCTTTTTGATTTTAATTTCCCTAAGCTATAGGACCATAAGTGGAAGTGCCCTAGGCTCTGTTGCTTTGTTTTTTAGATGTTTCAGGAAACACCATACACTTCTCCCGAGTGTCTTTTGGCAATTTACATCCCGCCCATCAGCATAACAAGGCTCCCAGTTCTCCATGGCCTGTCCTGCCTTTCTGGATTTTACACTTTTTTCAGATGGCCCTTTTGACCGGGGGGAAGTGAGACTTCATTGTAGTGCAGATTTCCTTTGCAAGCTTGCTTGGTTGGCCAAAAAGGGCGTATGCGTTTTTTCCTGAATATATTCAGGAAAAAACGCATACGCCCTTTTTGGCCAAGTGCATCATTGTGGACGTTCTGCCTCTTTTCCTATGCTTTCAATGCAATTCCAGTCTACCTCCTGAAATCGGTTTCCTGCAATTCTGCCCCGCTTTCAAGTCCTCTTGGCAGCCTTACTTCAGTATATTTTTGGACGATAGCTGTCATTTATAACTCTGCAGGTTTGTGAATTACAGTGCCCCTGAGCTCCTTTCTTCAACTCGCTTTCTTTTGAGCTGGCCGCAACACCGCAGGATGGCTTCAGGCCCTAATCTGGTTCCGGCACGGCACGCTGAGCCTTTGGTTAATTCCTCTTCCTGGTGGGAAATGAGAGTTAAATTTGCCCGTCCAGACACCTCCAGCTAGTCTCTCATTGGTTCTCGCTATTCCTGTTCATCTTCCGCAGAAATTGCAAACTGGGCCAAACAGGAGGTTAAAGGGACTGACTCTCCAAGTCGGGAGGGTGTTAGTAAAGCGTCTGGAATGTTGCACCCGAGTACCAGGGTACGAAAACTGAGACATATTTGAACACGTCTCCCGATCACATGGTTGATCATACTCTAGGTTCCACATGCATGTTTTAGCTGAAGGAAGAATACCTTAAACCTGGGTAGTTGAAACCCGTGGAATGGGTACCATGCAACATGACTTCAAAGGGTCTTCATTTGCTCACCGAACCTCTCCAATCCTATCACTGCTGCGTTTATGCCCCTGTACACATGCTTGATTCTCTTTCGGAGACATAGCAATCCATAGGTTTTAAGATACTTACTAGTCAGGTACATTCTTAGGCGTTTAATATGCGGTGTTGAGTCCATTTCGTTGAGCAAGGAGTAGCTCTTGTCTATTCCATATTTGGCTTAAGGAACTTTATCTGTGCTCATTTGAATCTCTGGTTTTATGCAGCACCCCAACTCACCTTTACCCTTAAGCAAGCATAAGTTGGTTTTCTAAATTTGAGACCCTGTTCTGTTCTCTACTACAGTTCCTGTGTAGCCAAGTTTACATTCCGTGTATTACTGATATCTTATGATGTTTCTTTTTCTGTGTGACTTATTTCAGTTAGAATCATCATACCTGAATCCACTCATTGTGCTGCTAAGGGCCTGATGACATAGATTTCATTGCTGAGTGATATTGCTTTGTAAGTAAATACCACAACTTCTTTATCCATTTTTCACTTTCTGCGATGTTGAACTTGTACTGTAAACGAGGTTCTTGTAAACAGAGGCGTCCCAAACTTTGGGGTGGCTGTGTCTTTTTGATTTTAATTTCCCTAAGCTATAGGACCATAAGTGGAAGTGCCCTAGGCTCTGTTGCTTTGTTTTTTAGATGTTTCAGGAAACACCATACACTTCTCCCGAGTGTCTGTTGGCAATTTACATCCCGCCCATCAGCATAACAAGGCTCCCAGTTCTCCATGGCCTGTCCTGCCTTTCTGGATTTTACACTTTTTTCAGATGGCCCTTTTGACCGGGGGGAAGTGAGACTTCATTGTAGTGCAGATTTCCTTTGCAAGCTTGCTTGGTTGGCCAAAAAGGGCGTATGCGTTTTTTCCTGAATATATTCAGGAAAAAACGCATACGCCCTTTTTGGCCAAGTGCATCATTGTGGACGTTCTGCCTCTTTTCCTATGCTTTCAATGCAATTCCAGTCTACCTCCTGAAATCGGTTTCCTGCAATTCTACCCCGCTTTCAAGTCCTCTTGGCAGCCTTACTTCAGTATATTTTTGGACGATAGCTGTCATTTATAACTCTGCAGGTTTGTGAATTACAGTGCCCCTGAGCTCCTTTCTTCAACTCGCTTTCTTTTGAGCTGGCCGCAACACCGCAGGATGGCTTCAGGCCCTAATCTGGTTCCGGCACGGCACACTGAGCCTTTGGTTAATTCCTCTTCCTGGTGGGAAATGAGAGTTAAATTTGCCTGTCCAGACACCTCCAGCTAGTCTCTCATTGGTTCTCGCTATTCCTGTTCATCTTCCGCAGAAATTGCAAACTGGGCCAAACAGGAGGTTAAAGGGACTGACTCTCCAAGTCGGGAGGGTGTTAGTAAAGCGTCTGGAATGTTGCACCCGAGTACCAGGGTACGAAAACTGAGACATATTTGAACACGTCTCCCGATCACATGGTTGATCATACTCTAGGTTCCACATGCATGTTTTAGCTGAAGGAAGAATACCTTAAACCTGGGTAGTTGAAACCCGTGGAATGGGTACCATGCAATATGACTTCAAAGGGTCTTCATTTGCTCACCGAACCTCTCCAATCCTATCACTGCTGCGTTTATGCCCCTGTACACATGCTTGATTCTCTTTCGGAGACATAGCAATCCATAGGTTTTAAGATACTTACTAGTCAGGTACATTCTTAGGCATTTAATATGCGGTGTTGAGTCCATTTCGTTGAGCAAGGAGTAGCTCTTGTCTATTCCATATTTGGCTTAAGGAACTTTATCTGTGTTCATTTCAATCTCTGGTTTTATGCAGCACCCCAACTCACCTTTACCCTTAACCAAGCATAAGTTGGTTTTCTAAATTTGAGACCCTGTTCTGTTCTGTAATTCAGTTCCTGTGTAGCCAAGTTTACATTCCGTGTATTACTGATATCTTATGATGTTTCTTTTTCTGTGTGACTTATTTCAGTTAGAATCATCATACCTGAATCCACTCATTGTGCTGCTAAGGGCCTGATGACATAGATTTCATTGCTGAGTGATATTGCTTTGTAAGTAAATACCACAACTTCTTTATCCATTTTTCACTTTCTGCGATGTTGAACTTGTACGGTAAACGAGGTTCTTGTAAACAGAGGCGTCCCAAACTTTGGGGTGGCTGTGTCTTTTTGATTTTAATTTCCCTAAGCTATAGGACCATAAGTGGAAGTGCCCTAGGCTCTGTTGCTTTGTTTTTTAGATGTTTCAGGAAACACCATACACTTCTCCCGAGTGTCTGTTGGCAATTTACATCCCGCCCATCAGCATAACAAGGCTCCCAGTTCTCCATGACCTGTCCTGCCTTTCTGGATTTTACACTTTTTTCAGATGGCCCTTTTGACCGGGGGGAAGTGAGACTTCATTGTAGTGCAGATTTCCTTTGCAAGCTTGCTTGGTTGGCCAAAAAGGGCGTATGCGTTTCTTCCTGAATATATTCAGGAAAAAACGCATACGCCCTTTTTGGCCAAGTGCATCATTGTGGACGTTCTGCCTCTTTTCCTATGCTTTCAATGCAATTCCAGTCTACCTCCTGAAATCGGTTTCCTGCAATTCTGCCCCGCTTTCAAGTCCTCTTGGCAGCCTTACTTCAGTATATTTTTGGACGATAGCTGTCATTTATAACTCTGCAGGTTTGTGAATTACAGTGCCCCTGAGCTCCTTTCTTCAACTCGCTTTCTTTTGAGCTGGCCGCAACACCGCAGGATGGCTTCAGGCCCTAATCTGGTTCCGGCACGGCACGCTGAGCCTTTGGTTAATTCCTCTTCCTGGTGGGAAATGAGAGTTAAATTTGTCCGTCCAGACACCTCCAGCTAGTCTCTCATTGGTTCTCGCTATTCCTGTTCATCTTCCGCAGAAATTGCAAACTGGGCCAAACAGGAGGTTAAAGGGACTGACTCTCCAAGTCGGGAGGGTGTTAGTAAAGCGTCTGGAATGTTGCACCCGAGTACCAGGGTACGAAAACTGAGACATATTTGAACACGTCTCCCGATCACATGGTTGATCATACTCTAGGTTCCACATGCATGTTTTAGCTGAAGGAAGAATACCTTAAACCTGGGTAGTTGAAACCCGTGGAATGGGTACCATGCAATATGACTTCAAAGGGTCTTCATTTGCTCACCGAACCTCTCCAATCCTATCACTGCTGCGTTTATGCCCCTGTACACATGCTTGATTCTCTTTCGGAGACATAGCAATCCATAGGTTTTAAGATACTTACTAGTCAGGTACATTCTTAGGCATTTAATATGCGGTGTTGAGTCCATTTCGTTGAGCAAGGAGTAGCTCTTGTCTATTCCATATTTGGCTTAAGGAACTTTATCTGTGCTCATTTCAATCTCTGGTTTTATGCAGCACCCCAACTCACCTTTCCCCTTAAGCAAGCATAAGTTGGTTTTCTAAATTTGAGACCCTGTTCTGTTCTGTAATTCAGTTCCTGTGTAGCCAAGTTTACATTCCGTGTATTACTGATATCTTATGATGTTTCTTTTTCTGTGTGACTTATTTCAGTTAGAATCATCATACCTGAATCCACTCATTGTGCTGCTAAGGGCCTGATGACATAGATTTCATTGCTGAGTGATATTGCTTTGTAAGTAAATACCACAACTTCTTTATCCATTTTTCACTTTCTGCGATGTTGAACTTGTACTGTAAACGAGGTTCTTGTAAACAGAGGCGTCCCAATGTTTGGGGTGGCTGTGTCTTTTTGATTTTAATTTCCCTAAGCTATAGGACCATAAGTGGAAGTGCCCTAGGCTCTGTTGCTTTGTTTTTTAGATGTTTCAGGAAACACCATACACTTCTCCCGAGTGTCTGTTGGCAATTTACACCCCGCCCATCAGCATAACAAGGCTCCCAGTTCTCCATGGCCTGTCCTGTCTTTCTGGATTTTACACTTTTTTCAGATGGCCCTTTTGACCGGGGGGAAGTGAGACTTCATTGTAGTGCAGATTTCCTTTGCAAGCTTGCTTGGTTGGCCAAAAAGGGCGTATGCGTTTCTTCCTGAATATATTCAGGAAAAAACGCATACGCCCTTTTTGGCCAAGTGCATCATTGTGGACGTTCTGCCTCTTTTCCTATGCTTTCAATGCAATTCCAGTCTACCTCCTGAAATCGGTTTCCTGCAATTCTGCCCCGCTTTCAAGTCCTCTTGGCAGCCTTACTTCAGTATATTTTTGGACGATAGCTGTCATTTATAACTCTGCAGGTTTGTGAATTACAGTGCCCCTGAGCTCCTTTCTTCAACTCGCTTTCTTTTGAGCTGGCCGCAACACCGCAGGATGGCTTCAGGCCCTAATCTGGTTCCGGCACGGCACGCTGAGCCTTTGGTTAATTCCTCTTCCTCGTGGGAAATGAGAGTTAAATTTGCCCGTCCAGACACCTCCAGCTAGTCTCTCATTGGTTCTCGCTATTCCTGTTCATCTTCCGCAGAAATTGCAAACTGGGCCAAACAGGAGGTTAAAGGGACTGACTCTCCAAGTCGGGAGGGTGTTAGTAAAGCGTCTGGAATGTTGCACCCGAGTACCAGGGTACGAAAACTGAGACATATTTGAACACGTCTCCCGATCACATGGTTGATCATACTCTAGGTTCCACATGCATGTTTTAGCTGAAGGAAGAATACCTTAAACCTGGGTAGTTGAAACCCGTGGAATGGGTACCATGCAATATGACTTCAAAGGGTCTTCATTTGCTCACCGAACCTCTCCAATCCTATCACTGCTGCGTTTATGCCCCTGTACACATGCTTGATTCTCTTTCGGAGACATAGCAATCCATAGGTTTTAAGATACTTACTAGTCAGGTACATTCTTAGGCATTTAATATGCGGTGTTGAGTCCATTTCGTTGAGCAAGGAGTAGCTCTTGTCTATTCCATATTTGGCTTAAGGAACTTTATCTGTGCTCATTTCAATCTCTGGTTTTATGCAGCACCCCAACTCACCTTTCCCCTTAAGCAAGCATAAGTTGGTTTTCTAAATTTGAGACCCTGTTCTGTTCTGTAATTCAGTTCCTGTGTAGCCAAGTTTACATTCCGTGTATTACTGATATCTTATGATGTTTCTTTTTCTGTGTGACTTATTTCAGTTAGAATCATCATACCTGAATCCACTCATTGTGCTGCTAAGGGCCTGATGACATAGATTTCATTGCTGAGTGATATTGCTTTGTAAGTAAATACCACAACTTCTTTATCCATTTTTCACTTTCTGCGATGTTGAACTTGTACTGTAAACGAGGTTCTTGTAAACAGAGGCGTCCCAATGTTTGGGGTGGCTGTGTCTTTTTGATTTTAATTTCCCTAAGCTATAGGACCATAAGTGGAAGTGCCCTAGGCTCTGTTGCTTTGTTTTTTAGATGTTTCAGGAAACACCATACACTTCTCCCGAGTGTCTTTTGGCAATTTACATCCCGCCCATCAGCATAACAAGGCTCCCAGTTCTCCATGGCCTGTCCTGCCTTTCTGGATTTTACACTTTTTTCAGATGGCCCTTTTGACCGGGGGGAAGTGAGACTTCATTGTAGTGCAGATTTCCTTTGCAAGCTTGCTTGGTTGGCCAAAAAGTGCGTATGCGTTTTTTCCTGAATATATTCAGGAAAAAACGCATACGCCCTTTTTGGCCAAGTGCATCATTGTGGACGTTCTGCCTCTTTTCCTATGCTTTCAATGCAATTCCAGTCTACCTCCTGAAATCGGTTTCCTGCAATTCTGCCCCGCTTTCAAGTCCTCTTGGCAGCCTTACTTCAGTATATTTTTGGACGATAGCTGTCATTTATAACTCTGCAGGTTTGTGAATTACAGTGCCCCTGAGCTCCTTTCTTCAACTCGCTTTCTTTTGAGCTGGCCGCAACACCGCAGGATGGCTTCAGGCCCTAATCTGGTTCCGGCACGGCACGCTGAGCCTTTGGTTAATTCCTCTTCCTGGTGGGAAATGAGAGTTAAATTTGCCTGTCCAGACACCTCCAGCTAGTCTCTCATTGGTTCTCGCTATTCCTGTTCATCTTCCGCAGAAATTGCAAACTGGGCCAAACAGGAGGTTAAAGGGACTGACTCTCCAAGTCGGGAGGGTGTTAGTAAAGCGTCTGGAATGTTGCACCTGAGTACCAAGGTACGAAAACTGAGACATATTTGAACACGTCTCCCGATCACATGGTTGATCATACTCTAGGTTCCACATGCATGTTTTAGCTGAAGGAAGAATACCTTAAACCTGGGTAGTTGAAACCCGTGGAATGGGTACCATGCAATATGACTTCAAAGGGTCTTCATTTGCTCACCGAACCTCTCCAATCCTATCACTGCTGCGTTTATGCCCCTGTACACATGCTTGATTCTCTTTCGGAGACATAGCAATCCATAGGTTTTAAGATACTTACTAGTCAGGTACATTCTTAGGCATTTAATATGCGGTGTTGAGTCCATTTCGTTGAGCAAGGAGTAGCTCTTGTCTATTCCATATTTGGCTTAAGGAACTTTATCTGTGTTCATTTCAATCTCTGGTTTTATGCAGCACCCCAACTCACCTTTACCCTTAAGCAAGCATAAGTTGATTTTCTAAATTTGAGACCCTGTTCTGTTCTGTAATTCAGTTCCTGTGTAGCCAAGTTTACATTCCGTGTATTACTGATATCTTATGATGTTTCTTTTTCTGTGTGACTTATTTCAGTTAGAATCATCATACCTGAATCCACTCATTGTGCTGCTAAGGGCCTGATGACATAGATTTCATTGCTGAGTGATATTGCTTTGTAAGTAAATACCACAACTTCTTTATCCATTTTTCACTTTCTGCGATGTTGAACTTGTACTGTAAACGAGGTTCTTGTAAACAGAGGCGTCCCAATGTTTGGGGTGGCTGTGTCTTTTTGATTTTAATTTCCCTAAGCTATAGGACCATAAGTGGAAGTGCCCTAGGCTCTGTTGCTTTGTTTTTTAGATGTTTCAGGAAACACCATACACTTCTCCCGAGTGTCTGTTGGCAATTTACATCCCGCCCATCAGCATAACAAGGCTCCCAGTTCTCCATGGCCTGTCCTGCCTTTCTGGATTTTACACTTTTTTCAGATGGCCCTTTTGACCGGGGGGAAGTGAGACTTCATTGTAGTGCAGATTTCCTTTGCAAGCTTGCTTGGTTGGCCAAAAAGTGCGTATGCGTTTTTTCCTGAATATATTCAGGAAAAAACGCATACGCCCTTTTTGGCCAAGTGCATCATTGTGGACGTTCTGCCTCTTTTCCTATGCTTTCAATGCAATTCCAGTCTACCTCCTGAAATCGGTTTCCTGCAATTCTGCCCCGCTTTCAAGTCCTCTTGGCAGCCTTACTTCAGTATATTTTTGGACGATAGCTGTCATTTATAACTCTGCAGGTTTGTGAATTACAGTGCCCCTGAGCTCCTTTCTTCAACTCGCTTTCTTTTGAGCTGGCCGCAACACCGCAGGATGGCTTCAGGCCCTAATCTGGTTCCGGCACGGCACGCTGAGCCTTTGGTTAATTCCTCTTCCTGGTGGGAAATGAGAGTTAAATTTGCCCGTCCAGACACCTCCAGCTAGTCTCTCATTGGTTCTCGCTATTCCTGTTCATCTTCCGCAGAAATTGCAAACTGGGCCAAACAGGAGGTTAAAGGGACTGACTCTCCAAGTCGGGAGGGTGTTAGTAAAGCGTCTGGAATGTTGCACCCGAGTACCAGGGTACGAAAACTGAGACATATTTGAACACGTCTCCCGATCACATGGTTGATCATACTCTAGGTTCCACATGCATGTTTTAGCTGAAGGAAGAATACCTTAAACCTGGGTAGTTGAAACCCGTGGAATGGGTACCATGCAATATGACTTCAAAGGGTCTTCATTTGCTCACCGAACCTCTCCAATCCTATCACTGCTGCGTTTATGCCCCTGTACACATGCTTGATTCTCTTTCGGAGACATAGCAATCCATAGGTTTTAAGATACTTACTAGTCAGGTACATTCTTAGGCATTTAATATGCGGTGTTGAGTCCATTTCGTTGAGCAAGGAGTAGCTCTTGTCTATTCCATATTTGGCTTAAGGAACTTTATCTGTGTTCATTTCAATCTCTGGTTTTATGCAGCACCCCAACTCACCTTTACCCTTAAGCAAGCATAAGTTGATTTTCTAAATTTGAGACCCTGTTCTGTTCTGTAATTCAGTTCCTGTGTAGCCAAGTTTACATTCCGTGTATTACTGATATCTTATGATGTTTCTTTTTCTGTGTGACTTATTTCAGTTAGAATCATCATACCTGAATCCACTCATTGTGCTGCTAAGGGCCTGATGACATAGATTTCATTGCTGAGTGATATTGCTTTGTAAGTAAATACCACAACTTCTTTATCCATTTTTCACTTTCTGCGATGTTGAACTTGTACTGTAAACGAGGTTCTTGTAAACAGAGGCGTCCCAATGTTTGGGGTGGCTGTGTCTTTTTGATTTTAATTTCCCTAAGCTATAGGACCATAAGTGGAAGTGCCCTAGGCTCTGTTGCTTTGTTTTTTAGATGTTTCAGGAAACACCATACACTTCTCCCGAGTGTCTGTTGGCAATTTACATCCCGCCCATCAGCATAACAAGGCTCCCAGTTCTCCATGGCCTGTCCTGCCTTTCTGGATTTTACACTTTTTTCAGATGGCCCTTTTGACCGGGGGGAAGTGAGACTTCATTGTAGTGCAGATTTCCTTTGCAAGCTTGCTTGGTTGGCCAAAAAGTGCGTATGCGTTTTTTCCTGAATATATTCAGGAAAAAACGCATACGCCCTTTTTGGCCAAGTGCATCATTGTGGACGTTCTGCCTCTTTTCCTATGCTTTCAATGCAATTCCAGTCTACCTCCTGAAATCGGTTTCCTGCAATTCTGCCCCGCTTTCAAGTCCTCTTGGCAGCCTTACTTCAGTATATTTTTGGACGATAGCTGTCATTTATAACTCTGCAGGTTTGTGAATTACAGTGCCCCTGAGCTCCTTTCTTCAACTCGCTTTCTTTTGAGCTGGCCGCAACACCGCAGGATGGCTTCAGGCCCTAATCTGGTTCCGGCACGGCACGCTGAGCCTTTGGTTAATTCCTCTTCCTGGTGGGAAATGAGAGTTAAATTTGCCCGTCCAGACACCTCCAGCTAGTCTCTCATTGGTTCTCGCTATTCCTGTTCATCTTCCGCAGAAATTGCAAACTGGGCCAAACAGGAGGTTAAAGGGACTGACTCTCCAAGTCGGGAGGGTGTTAGTAAAGCGTCTGGAATGTTGCACCCGAGTACCAGGGTACGAAAACTGAGACATATTTGAACACGTCTCCCGATCACATGGTTGATCATACTCTAGGTTCCACATGCATGTTTTAGCTGAAGGAAGAATACCTTAAACCTGGGTAGTTGAAACCCGTGGAATGGGTACCATGCAATATGACTTCAAAGGGTCTTCATTTGCTCACCGAACCTCTCCAATCCTATCACTGCTGCGTTTATGCCCCTGTACACATGCTTGATTCTCTTTCGGAGACATAGCAATCCATAGGTTTTAAGATACTTACTAGTCAGGTACATTCTTAGGCATTTAATATGCGGTGTTGAGTCCATTTCGTTGAGCAAGGAGTAGCTCTTGTCTATTCCATATTTGGCTTAAGGAACTTTATCTGTGCTCATTTCAATCTCTGGTTTTATGCAGCACCCCAACTCACCTTTACCTTTAAGCAAGCATAAGTTGGTTTTCTAAATTTGAGACCCTGTTCTGTTCTGTAATTCAGTTCCTGTGTAGCCAAGTTTACATTCCGTGTATTACTGATATCTTATGATGTTTCTTTTTCTGTGTGACTTATTTCAGTTAGAATCATCATACCTGAATCCACTCATTGTGCTGCTAAGGGCCTGATGACATAGATTTCATTGCTGAGTGATATTGCTTTGTAAGTAAATACCACAACTTCTTTATCCATTTTTCACTTTCTGCGATGTTGAACTTGTACTGTAAACGAGGTTCTTGTAAACAGAGGCGTCCCAATGTTTGGGGTGGCTGTGTCTTTTTGATTTTAATTTCCCTAAGCTATAGGACCATAAGTGGAAGTGCCCTAGGCTCTGTTGCTTTGTTTTTTAGATGTTTCAGGAAACACCATACACTTCTCCCGAGTGTCTGTTGGCAATTTACACCCCGCCCATCAGCATAACAAGGCTCCCAGTTCTCCATGGCCTGTCCTGTCTTTCTGGATTTTACACTTTTTTCAGATGGCCCTTTTGACCGGGGGGAAGTGAGACTTCATTGTAGTGCAGATTTCCTTTGCAAGCTTGCTTGGTTGGCCAAAAAGGGCGTATGCGTTTTTTCCTGAATATATTCAGGAAAAAACGCATACGCCCTTTTTGGCCAAGTGCATCATTGTGGACGTTCTGCCTCTTTTCCTATGCTTTCAATGCAATTCCAGTCTGCCTCCTGAAATCGGTTTCCTGCAATTCTGCCCCGCTTTCAAGTCCTCTTGGCAGCCTTACTTCAGTATATTTTTGGACGATAGCTGTCATTTATAACTCTGCAGGTTTGTGAATTACAGTGCCCCTGAGCTCCTTTCTTCAACTCGCTTTCTTTTGAGCTGGCCGCAACACCGCAGGATGGCTTCAGGCCCTAATCTGGTTCCGGCACGGCACGCTGAGCCTTTGGTTAATTCCTCTTCCTCGTGGGAAATGAGAGTTAAATTTGCCCGTCCAGACACCTCCAGCTAGTCTCTCATTGGTTCTCGCTATTCCTGTTCATCTTCCGCAGAAATTGCAAACTGGGCCAAACAGGAGGTTAAAGGGACTGACTCTCCAAGTCGGGAGGGTGTTAGTAAAGCGTCTGGAATGTTGCACCCGAGTACCAGGGTACGAAAACTGAGACATATTTGAACACGTCTCCCGATCACATGGTTGATCATACTCTAGGTTCCACATGCATGTTTTAGCTGAAGGAAGAATACCTTAAACCTGGGTAGTTGAAACCCGTGGAATGGGTACCATGCAATATGACTTCAAAGGGTCTTCATTTGCTCACCGAACCTCTCCAATCCTATCACTGCTGCGTTTATGCCCCTGTACACATGCTTGATTCTCTTTCGGAGACATAGCAATCCATAGGTTTTAAGATACTTACTAGTCAGGTACATTCTTAGGCATTTAATATGCGGTGTTGAGTCCATTTCGTTGAGCAAGGAGTAGCTCTTGTCTATTCCATATTTGGCTTAAGGAACTTTATCTGTGCTCATTTCAATCTCTGGTTTTATGCAGCACCCCAACTCACCTTTCCCCTTAAGCAAGCATAAGTTGGTTTTCTAAATTTGAGACCCTGTTCTGTTCTGTAATTCAGTTCCTGTGTAGCCAAGTTTACATTCCGTGTATTACTGATATCTTATGATGTTTCTTTTTCTGTGTGACTTATTTCAGTTAGAATCATCATACCTGAATCCACTCATTGTGCTGCTAAGGGCCTGATGACATAGATTTCATTGCTGAGTGATATTGCTTTGTAAGTAAATACCACAACTTCTTTATCCATTTTTCACTTTCTGCGATGTTGAACTTGTACTGTAAACGAGGTTCTTGTAAACAGAGGCGTCCCAATGTTTGGGGTGGCTGTGTCTTTTTGATTTTAATTTCCCTAAGCTATAGGACCATAAGTGGAAGTGCCCTAGGCTCTGTTGCTTTGTTTTTTAGATGTTTCAGGAAACACCATACACTTCTCCCGAGTGTCTTTTGGCAATTTACATCCCGCCCATCAGCATAACAAGGCTCCCAGTTCTCCATGGCCTGTCCTGCCTTTCTGGATTTTACACTTTTTTCAGATGGCCCTTTTGACCGGGGGGAAGTGAGACTTCATTGTAGTGCAGATTTCCTTTGCAAGCTTGCTTGGTTGGCCAAAAAGTGCGTATGCGTTTTTTCCTGAATATATTCAGGAAAAAACGCATACGCCCTTTTTGGCCAAGTGCATCATTGTGGACGTTCTGCCTCTTTTCCTATGCTTTCAATGCAATTCCAGTCTGCCTCCTGAAATCGGTTTCCTGCAATTCTGCCCCGCTTTCAAGTCCTCTTGGCAGCCTTACTTCAGTATATTTTTGGACGATAGCTGTCATTTATAACTCTGCAGGTTTGTGAATTACAGTGCCCCTGAGCTCCTTTCTTCAACTCGCTTTCTTTTGAGCTGGCCGCAACACCGCAGGATGGCTTCAGGCCCTAATCTGGTTCCGGCACGGCACGCTGAGCCTTTGGTTAATTCCTCTTCCTGGTGGGAAATGAGAGTTAAATTTGCCTGTCCAGACACCTCCAGCTAGTCTCTCATTGGTTCTCGCTATTCCTGTTCATCTTCCGCAGAAATTGCAAACTGGGCCAAACAGGAGGTTAAAGGGACTGACTCTCCAAGTCGGGAGGGTGTTAGTAAAGCGTCTGGAATGTTGCACCTGAGTACCAAGGTACGAAAACTGAGACATATTTGAACACGTCTCCCGATCACATGGTTGATCATACTCTAGGTTCCACATGCATGTTTTAGCTGAAGGAAGAATACCTTAAACCTGGGTAGTTGAAACCCGTGGAATGGGTACCATGCAATATGACTTCAAAGGGTCTTCATTTGCTCACCGAACCTCTCCAATCCTATCACTGCTGCGTTTATGCCCCTGTACACATGCTTGATTCTCTTTCGGAGACATAGCAATCCATAGGTTTTAAGATACTTACTAGTCAGGTACATTCTTAGGCATTTAATATGCGGTGTTGAGTCCATTTCGTTGAGCAAGGAGTAGCTCTTGTCTATTCCATATTTGGCTTAAGGAACTTTATCTGTGTTCATTTCAATCTCTGGTTTTATGCAGCACCCCAACTCACCTTTACCCTTAAGCAAGCATAAGTTGATTTTCTAAATTTGAGACCCTGTTCTGTTCTGTAATTCAGTTCCTGTGTAGCCAAGTTTACATTCCGTGTATTACTGATATCTTATGATGTTTCTTTTTCTGTGTGACTTATTTCAGTTAGAATCATCATACCTGAATCCACTCATTGTGCTGCTAAGGGCCTGATGACATAGATTTCATTGCTGAGTGATATTGCTTTGTAAGTAAATACCACAACTTCTTTATCCATTTTTCACTTTCTGCGATGTTGAACTTGTACTGTAAACGAGGTTCTTGTAAACAGAGGCGTCCCAAACTTTGAGGTGGCTGTGTCTTTTTGATTTTAATTTCCCTAAGCTATAGGACCATAAGTGGAAGTGCCCTAGGCTCTGTTGCTTTGTTTTTTAGATGTTTCAGGAAACACCATACACTTCTCCCGAGTGTCTGTTGGCAATTTACATCCCGCCCATCAGCATAACAAGGCTCCCAGTTCTCCATGGCCTGTCCTGTCTTTCTGGATTTTACACTTTTTTCAGATGGCCCTTTTGCCCGGGGGGAAGTGAGACTTCATTGTAGTGCAGATTTCCTTTGCAAGCTTGCTTGGTTGGCCAAAAAGGGCGTATGCGTTTCTTCCTGAATATATTCAGGAAAAAACGCATACGCCCTTTTTGGCCAAGTGCATCATTGTGGACGTTCTGCCTCTTTTCCTATGCTTTCAATGCAATTCCAGTCTACCTCCTGAAATCGGTTTCCTGCAATTCTGCCCCGCTTTCAAGTCCTCTTGGCAGCCTTACTTCAGTATATTTTTGGACGATAGCTGTCATTTATAACTCTGCAGGTTTGTGAATTACAGTGCCCCTGAGCTCCTTTCTTCAACTCGCTTTCTTTTGAGCTGGCCGCAACACCGCAGGATGGCTTCAGGCCCTAATCTGGTTCCGGCACGGCACGCTGAGCCTTTGGTTAATTCCTCTTCCTGGTGGGAAATGAGAGTTAAATTTGCCCGTCCAGACACCTCCAGCTAGTCTCTCATTGGTTCTCGCTATTCCTGTTCATCTTCCGCAGAAATTGCAAACTGGGCCAAACAGGAGGTTAAAGGGACTGACTCTCCAAGTCGGGAGGGTGTTAGTAAAGCGTCTGGAATGTTGCACCCGAGTACCAGGGTACGAAAACTGAGACATATTTGAACACGTCTCCCGATCACATGGTTGATCATACTCTAGGTTCCACATGCATGTTTTAGCTGAAGGAAGAATACCTTAAACCTGGGTAGTTGAAACCCGTGGAATGGGTACCATGCAATATGACTTCAAAGGGTCTTCATTTGCTCACCGAACCTCTCCAATCCTATCACTGCTGCGTTTATGCCCCTGTACACATGCTTGATTCTCTTTCGGAGACATAGCAATCCATAGGTTTTAAGATACTTACTAGTCAGGTACATTCTTAGGCATTTAATATGCGGTGTTGAGTCCATTTCGTTGAGCAAGGAGTAGCTCTTGTCTATTCCATATTTGGCTTAAGGAACTTTATCTGTGCTCATTTCAATCTCTGGTTTTATGCAGCACCCCAACTCACCTTTACCCTTAAGCAAGCATAAGTTGGTTTTCTAAATTTGAGACCCTGTTCTGTTCTGTAATTCAGTTCCTGTGTAGCCAAGTTTACATTCCGTGTATTACTGATATCTTATGATGTTTCTTTTTCTGTGTGACTTATTTCAGTTAGAATCATCATACCTGAATCCACTCATGGTGCTGCTAAGGGCCTGATGACATAGATTTCATTGCTGAGTGATATTGCTTTGTAAGTAAATACCACAACTTCTTTATCCATTTTTCACTTTCTGCGATGTTGAACTTGTACTGTAAACGAGGTTCTTGTAAACAGAGGCGTCCCAATGTTTGGGGTGGCTGTGTCTTTTTGATTTTAATTTCCCTAAGCTATAGGACCATAAGTGCAAGTGCCCTAGGCTCTGTTGCTTTGTTTTTTAGATGTTTCAGGAAACACCATACACTTCTCCCGAGTGTCTTTTGGCAATTTACATCCCGCCCATCAGCATAACAAGGCTCCCAGTTCTCCATGGCCTGTACTGCCTTTCTGGATTTTACACTTTTTTCAGATGGCCCTTTTGACCGGGGGGAAGTGAGACTTCATTGTAGTGCAGATTTCCTTTGCAAGCTTGCTTGGTTGGCCAAAAAGGGCGTATGCGTTTTTTCCTGAATATATTCAGGAAAAAACGCATACGCCCTTTTTGGCCAAGTGCATCATTGTGGACGTTCTGCCTCTTTTCCTATGCTTTCAATGCAATTCCAGTCTGCCTCCTGAAATCGGTTTCCTGCAATTCTGCCCCGCTTTCAAGTCCTCTTGGCAGCCTTACTTCAGTATATTTTTGGACGATAGCTGTCATTTATAACTCTGCAGGTTTGTGAATTACAGTGCCCCTGAGCTCCTTTCTTCAACTCGCTTTCTTTTGAGCTGGCCGCAACACCGCAGGATGGCTTCAGGCCCTAATCTGGTTCCGGCACGGCACGCTGAGCCTTTGGTTATTTCCTCTTCCTGGTGGGAAATGAGAGTTAAATTTGCCCGTCCAGACACCTCCAGCTAGTCTCTCATTGGTTCTCGCTATTCCTGTTCATCTTCCGCAGAAATTGCAAACTGGGCCAAACAGGAGGTTAAAGGGACTGACTCTCCAAGTCGGGAGGGTGTTAGTAAAGCGTCTGGAATGTTGCACCCGAGTACCAGGGTACGAAAACTGAGACATATTTGAACACGTCTCCCGATCACATGGTTGATCATACTCTAGGTTCCACATGCATGTTTTAGCTGAAGGAAGAATACCTTAAACCTGGGTAGTTGAAACCCGTGGAATGGGTACCATGCAATATGACTTCAAAGGGTCTTCATTTGCTCACCGAACCTCTCCAATCCTATCACTGCTGCGTTTATGCCCCTGTACACATGCTTGATTCTCTTTCGGAGACATAGCAATCCATAGGTTTTAAGATACTTACTAGTCAGGTACATTCTTAGGCATTTAATATGCGGTGTTGAGTCCATTTCGTTGAGCAAGGAGTAGCTCTTGTCTATTCCATATTTGGCTTAAGGAACTTTATCTGTGCTCATTTCAATCTCTGGTTTTATGCAGCACCCCAACTCACCTTTACCCTTAAGCAAGCATAAGTTGGTTTTCTAAATTTGAGACCCTGTTCTGTTCTGTAATTCAGTTCCTGTGTAGCCAAGTTTACATTCCGTGTATTACTGATATCTTATGATGTTTCTTTTTCTGTGTGACTTATTTCAGTTAGAATCATCATACCTGAATCCACTCATTGTGCTGCTAAGGGCCTGATGACATAGATTTCATTGCTGAGTGATATTGCTTTGTAAGTAAATACCACAACTTCTTTATCCATTTTTCACTTTCTGCGATGTTGAACTTGTACGGTAAACGAGGTTCTTGTAAACAGAGGCGTCCCAAACTTTGGGGTGGCTGTGTCTTTTTGATTTTAATTTCCCTAAGCTATAGGACCATAAGTGGAAGTGCCCTAGGCTCTGTTGCTTTGTTTTTTAGATGTTTCAGGAAACACCATACACTTCTCCCGAGTGTCTGTTGGCAATTTACATCCCGCCCATCAGCATAACAAGGCTCCCAGTTCTCCATGGCCTGTCCTGTCTTTCTGGATTTTACACTTTTTTCAGATGGCCCTTTTGCCCGGGGGGAAGTGAGACTTCATTGTAGTGCAGATTTCCTTTGCAAGCTTGCTTGGTTGGCCAAAAAGGGCGTATGCGTTTCTTCCTGAATATATTCAGGAAAAAACGCATACGCCCTTTTTGGCCAAGTGCATCATTGTGGACGTTCTGCCTCTTTTCCTATGCTTTCAATGCAATTCCAGTCTACCTCCTGAAATCGGTTTCCTGCAATTCTGCCCCGCTTTCAAGTCCTCTTGGCAGCCTTACTTCAGTATATTTTTGGACGATAGCTGTCATTTATAACTCTGCAGGTTTGTGAATTACAGTGCCCCTGAGCTCCTTTCTTCAACTCGCTTTCTTTTGAGCTGGCCGCAACACCGCAGGATGGCTTCAGGCCCTAATCTGGTTCCGGCACGGCATGCTGAGCCTTTGGTTAATTCCTCTTCCTGGTGGGAAATGAGAGTTAAATTTGCCCGTCCAGACACCTCCAGCTAGTCTCTCATTGGTTCTCGCTATTCCTGTTCATCTTCCGCAGAAATTGCAAACTGGGCCAAACAGGAGGTTAAAGGGACTGACTCTCCAAGTCGGGAGGGTGTTAGTAAAGCGTCTGGAATGTTGCACCCGAGTACCAGGGTACGAAAACTGAGACATATTTGAACACGTCTCCCGATCACATGGTTGATCATACTCTAGGTTCCACATGCATGTTTTAGCTGAAGGAAGAATACCTTAAACCTGGGTAGTTGAAACCCGTGGAATGGGTACCATGCAATATGACTTCAAAGGGTCTTCATTTGCTCACCGAACCTCTCCAATCCTATCACTGCTGCGTTTATGCCCCTGTACACATGCTTGATTCTCTTTCGGAGACATAGCAATCCATAGGTTTTAAGATACTTACTAGTCAGGTACATTCTTAGGCATTTAATATGCGGTGTTGAGTCCATTTCGTTGAGCAAGGAGTAGCTCTTGTCTATTCCATATTTGGCTTAAGGAACTTTATCTGTGCTCATTTCAATCTCTGGTTTTATGCAGCACCCCAACTCACCTTTACCCTTAAGCAAGCATAAGTTGGTTTTCTAAATTTGAGACCCTGTTCTGTTCTGTAATTCAGTTCCTGTGTAGCCAAGTTTACATTCCGTGTATTACTGATATCTTATGATGTTTCTTTTTCTGTGTGACTTATTTCAGTTAGAATCATCATACCTGAATCCACTCATTGTGCTACTAAGGGCCTGATGACATAGATTTCATTGCTGAGTGATATTGCTTTGTAAGTAAATACCACAACTTCTTTATCCATTTTTCACTTTCTGTGATGTTGAACTTGTACTGTAAACGAGGTTCTTGTAAACAGAGGCATCCCAAACTTTGGGGTGGCTGTGTCTTTTTGATTTTAATTTCCCTAAGCTATAGGACCATAAGTGGAAGTGCCCTAGGCTCTGTTGCTTTGTTTTTTAGATGTTTCAGGAAACACCATACACTTCTCCCGAGTGTCTTTTGGCAATTTACATCCCGCCCATCAGCATAACAAGGCTCCCAGTTCTCCATGGCCTGTCCTGCCTTTCTGGATTTTACACTTTTTTCAGATGGCCCTTTTGACCGGGGGGAAGTGAGACTTCATTGTAGTGCAGATTTCCTTTGCAAGCTTGCTTGGTTGGCCAAAAAGGGCGTATGCGTTTTTTCCTGAATATATTCAGGAAAAAACGCATACGCCCTTTTTGGCCAAGTGCATCATTGTGGACGTTCTGCCTCTTTTCCTATGCTTTCAATGCAATTCCAGTCTGCCTCCTGAAATCGGTTTCCTGCAATTCTGCCCCGCTTTCAAGTCCTCTTGGCAGCCTTACTTCAGTATATTTTTGGACGATAGCTGTCATTTATAACTCTGCAGGTTTGTGAATTACAGTGCCCCTGAGCTCCTTTCTTCAACTCGCTTTCTTTTGAGCTGGCCGCAACACCGCAGGATGGCTTCAGGCCCTAATCTGGTTCCGGCACGGCACACTGAGCCTTTGGTTAATTCCTCTTCCTGGTGGGAAATGAGAGTTAAATTTGCCCGTCCAGACACCTCCAGCTAGTCTCTCATTGGTTCTCGCTATTCCTGTTCATCTTCCGCAGAAATTGCAAACTGGGCCAAACAGGAGGTTAAAGGGACTGACTCTCCAAGTCGGGAGGGTGTTAGTAAAGCGTCTGGAATGTTGCACCCGAGTACCAGGGTACGAAATCTGAGACATATTTGAACACGTCTCCCGATCACATGGTTGATCATACTCTAGGTTCCACATGCATGTTTTACCGGAAGGAAGAATACCTTAAACCTGGGTAGTTGAAACCCGTGGAATGGGTACCATGCAATATGACTTCAAAGGGTCTTCATTTGCTCACCGAACCTCTCCAATCCTATCACTGCTGCGTTTATGCCCCTGTACACATGCTTGATTCTCTTTCGGAGACATAGCAATCCATAGGTTTTAAGATACTTACTAGTCAGGTACATTCTTAGGCATTTAATATGCGGTGTTGAGTCCATTTCGTTGAGCAAGAGGTAGCTCTTGTCTATTCCATATTTGGCTTAAGGAACTTTATCTGTGCTCATTTCAATCTCTGGTTTTATGCAGCACCCCAACTCACCTTTCCCCTTAAGCAAGCATAAGTTGGTTTTCTAAATTTGAGACCCTGTTCTGTTCTGTAATTCAGTTCCTGTGTAGCCAAGTTTACATTCCGTGTATTACTGATATCTTATGATGTTTCTTTTTCTGTGTGACTTATTTCAGTTAGAATCATCATACCTGAATCCACTCATTGTGCTGCTAAGGGCCTGATGACATAGATTTCATTGCTGAGTGATATTGCTTTGTAAGTAAATACCACAACTTCTTTATCCATTTTTCACTTTCTGCGATGTTGAACTTGTACTGTAAACGAGGTTCTTGTAAACAGAGGCGTCCCAAACTTTGGGGTGGCTGTGTCTT
This sequence comes from Pseudorca crassidens, assembly GCF_039906515.1. Classification (NCBI taxonomy): domain Eukaryota; kingdom Metazoa; phylum Chordata; class Mammalia; order Artiodactyla; family Delphinidae; genus Pseudorca; species Pseudorca crassidens. The sequence continues at coordinate 168,263 of NW_027136046.1, read as the reverse complement.
TTTGATTTTAATTTCCCTAAGCTATAGGACCATAAGTGGAAGTGCCCTAGGCTCTGTTGCTTTGTTTTTTAGATGTTTCAGGAAACACCATACACTTCTCCCGAGTGTCTGTTGGCAATTTACATCCCGCCCATCAGCATAACAAGGCTCCCAGTTCTCCATGGCCTGTCCTGCCTTTCTGGATTTTACACTTTTTTCAGATGGCCCTTTTGACCGGGGGGAAGTGAGACTTCATTGTAGTGCAGATTTCCTTTGCAAGCTTGCTTGGTTGGCCAAAAAGGTCGTATGCGTTTCTTCCTGAATATATTCAGGAAAAAACGCATACGCCCTTTTTGGCCAAGTGCATCATTGTGGACGTTCTGCCTCTTTTCCTATGCTTTCAATGCAATTCCAGTCTGCCTCCTGAAATCGGTTTCCTGCAATTCTGCCCCGCTTTCAAGTCCTCTTGGCAGCCTTACTTCAGTATATTTTTGGACGATAGCTGTCATTTATAACTCTGCAGGTTTGTGAATTACAGTGCCCCTGAGCTCCTTTCTTCAACTCGCTTTCTTTTGAGCTGGCCGCAACACCGCAGGATGGCTTCAGGCCCTAATCTGGTTCCGGCACGGCACGCTGAGCCTTTGGTTAATTCCTCTTCCTGGTGGGAAATGAGAGTTAAATTTGCCCGTCCAGACACCTCCAGCTAGTCTCTCATTGGTTCTCGCTATTCCTGTTCATCTTCCGCAGAAATTGCAAACTGGGCCAAACAGGAGGTTAAAGGGACTGACTCTCCAAGTCGGGAGGGTGTTAGTAAAGCGTCTGGAATGTTGCACCCGAGTACCAGGGTACGAAAACTGAGACATATTTGAACACGTCTCCCGATCACATGGTTGATCATACTCTAGGTTCCACATGCATGTTTTAGCTGAAGGAAGAATACCTTAAACCTGGGTAGTTGAAACCCGTGGAATGGGTACCATGCAATATGACTTCAAAGGGTCTTCATTTGCTCACCGAACCTCTCCAATCCTATCACTGCTGCGTTTATGCCCCTGTACACATGCTTGATTCTCTTTCGGAGACATAGCAATCCATAGGTTTTAAGATACTTACTAGTCAGGTACATTCTTAGGCGTTTAATATGCGGTGTTGAGTCCATTTCGTTGAGCAAGGAGTAGCTCTTGTCTATTCCATATTTGGCTTAAGGAACTTTATCTGTGCTCATTTGAATCTCTGGTTTTATGCAGCACCCCAACTCACCTTTACCCTTAAGCAAGCATAAGTTGGTTTTCTAAATTTGAGACCCTGTTCTGTTCTGTAATCCAGTTCCTGTGTAGCCAAGTTTACATTCCGTGTATTACTGATATCTTATGATGTTTCTTTTTCTGTGTGACTTATTTCAGTTAGAATCATCATACCTGAATCCACTCATTGTGCTGCTAAGGGCCTGATGACATAGATTTCATTGCTGAGTGATATTGCTTTGTAAGTAAATACCACAACTTCTTTATCCATTTTTCACTTTCTGCGATGTTGAACTTGTACTGTAAACGAGGTTCTTGTAAACAGAGGCGTCCCAATGTTTGGGGTGGCTGTGTCTTTTTGATTTTAATTTCCCTAAGCTATAGGACCATAAGTGGAAGTGCCCTAGGCTCTGTTGCTTTGTTTTTTAGATGTTTCAGGAAACACCATACACTTCTCCCGAGTGTCTGTTGGCAATTTACATCCCGCCCATCAGCATAACAAGGCTCCCAGTTCTCCATGGCCTGTCCTGCCTTTCTGGATTTTACACTTTTTTCAGATGGCCCTTTTGACCGGGGGGAAGTGAGACTTCATTGTAGTGCAGATTTCCTTTGCAAGCTTGCTTGGTTGGCCAAAAAGGGCGTATGCGTTTCTTCCTGAATATATTCAGGAAAAAACGCATACGCCCTTTTTGGCCAAGTGCATCATTGTGGACGTTCTGCCTCTTTTCCTATGCTTTCAATGCAATTCCAGTCTACCTCCTGAAATCGGTTTCCTGCAATTCTGCCCCGCTTTCAAGTCCTCTTGGCAGCCTTACTTCAGTATATTTTTGGACGATAGCTGTCATTTATAACTCTGCAGGTTTGTGAATTACAGTGCCCCTGAGCTCCTTTCTTCAACTCGCTTTCTTTTGAGCTGGCCGCAACACCGCAGGATGGCTTCAGGCCCTAATCTGGTTCCGGCACGGCACGCTGAGCCTTTGGTTAATTCCTCTTCCTGGTGGGAAATGAGAGTTAAATTTGTCCGTCCAGACACCTCCAGCTAGTCTCTCATTGGTTCTCGCTATTCCTGTTCATCTTCCGCAGAAATTGCAAACTGGGCCAAACAGGAGGTTAAAGGGACTGACTCTCCAAGTCGGGAGGGTGTTAGTAAAGCGTCTGGAATGTTGCACCCGAGTACCAGGGTACGAAAACTGAGACATATTTGAACACGTCTCCCGATCACATGGTTGATCATACTCTAGGTTCCACATGCATGTTTTAGCTGAAGGAAGAATACCTTAAACCTGGGTAGTTGAAACCCGTGGAATGGGTACCATGCAATATGACTTCAAAGGGTCTTCATTTGCTCACCGAACCTCTCCAATCCTATCACTGCTGCGTTTATGCCCCTGTACACATGCTTGATTCTCTTTCGGAGACATAGCAATCCATAGGTTTTAAGATACTTACTAGTCAGGTACATTCTTAGGCATTTAATATGCGGTGTTGAGTCCATTTCGTTGAGCAAGGAGTAGCTCTTGTCTATTCCATATTTGGCTTAAGGAACTTTATCTGTGCTCATTTCAATCTCTGGTTTTATGCAGCACCCCAACTCACCTTTCCCCTTAAGCAAGCATAAGTTGGTTTTCTAAATTTGAGACCCTGTTCTGTTCTGTAATTCAGTTCCTGTGTAGCCAAGTTTACATTCCGTGTATTACTGATATCTTATGATGTTTCTTTTTCTGTGTGACTTATTTCAGTTAGAATCATCATACCTGAATCCACTCATTGTGCTGCTAAGGGCCTGATGACATAGATTTCATTGCTGAGTGATATTGCTTTGTAAGTAAATACCACAACTTCTTTATCCATTTTTCACTTTCTGCGATGTTGAACTTGTACTGTAAACGAGGTTCTTGTAAACAGAGGCGTCCCAATGTTTGGGGTGGCTGTGTCCTTTTGATTTTAATTTCCCTAAGCTATAGGACCATAAGTGGAAGTGCCCTAGGCTCTGTTGCTTTGTTTTTTAGATGTTTCAGGAAACACCATACACTTCTCCCGAGTGTCTGTTGGCAATTTACACCCCGCCCATCAGCATAACAAGGCTCCCAGTTCTCCATGGCCTGTCCTGTCTTTCTGGATTTTACACTTTTTTCAGATGGCCCTTTTGACCGGGGGGAAGTGAGACTTCATTGTAGTGCAGATTTCCTTTGCAAGCTTGCTTGGTTGGCCAAAAAGGGCGTATGCGTTTCTTCCTGAATATATTCAGGAAAAAACGCATACGCCCTTTTTGGCCAAGTGCATCATTGTGGACGTTCTGCCTCTTTTCCTATGCTTTCAATGCAATTCCAGTCTACCTCCTGAAATCGGTTTCCTGCAATTCTGCCCCGCTTTCAAGTCCTCTTGGCAGCCTTACTTCAGTATATTTTTGGACGATAGCTGTCATTTATAACTCTGCAGGTTTGTGAATTACAGTGCCCCTGAGCTCCTTTCTTCAACTCGCTTTCTTTTGAGCTGGCCGCAACACCGCAGGATGGCTTCAGGCCCTAATCTGGTTCCGGCACGGCACGCTGAGCCTTTGGTTAATTCCTCTTCCTGGTGGGAAATGAGAGTTAAATTTGCCCGTCCAGACACCTCCAGCTAGTCTCTCATTGGTTCTCGCTATTCCTGTTCATCTTCCGCAGAAATTGCAAACTGGGCCAAACAGGAGGTTAAAGGGACTGACTCTCCAAGTCGGGAGGGTGTTAGTAAAGCGTCTGGAATGTTGCACCCGAGTACCAGGGTACGAAAACTGAGACATATTTGAACACGTCTCCCGATCACATGGTTGATCATACTCTAGGTTCCACATGCATGTTTTAGCTGAAGGAAGAATACCTTAAACCTGGGTAGTTGAAACCCGTGGAATGGGTACCATGCAATATGACTTCAAAGGGTCTTCATTTGCTCACCGAACCTCTCCAATCCTATCACTGCTGCGTTTATGCCCCTGTACACATGCTTGATTCTCTTTCGGAGACATAGCAATCCATAGGTTTTAAGATACTTACTAGTCAGGTACATTCTTAGGCATTTAATATGCGGTGTTGAGTCCATTTCGTTGAGCAAGGAGTAGCTCTTGTCTATTCCATATTTGGCTTAAGGAACTTTATCTGTGCTCATTTCAATCTCTGGTTTTATGCAGCACCCCAACTCACCTTTCCCCTTAAGCAAGCATAAGTTGGTTTTCTAAATTTGAGACCCTGTTCTGTTCTGTAATTCAGTTCCTGTGTAGCCAAGTTTACATTCCGTGTATTACTGATATCTTATGATGTTTCTTTTTCTGTGTGACTTATTTCAGTTAGAATCATCATACCTGAATCCACTCATTGTGCTGCTAAGGGCCTGATGACATAGATTTCATTGCTGAGTGATATTGCTTTGTAAGTAAATACCACAACTTCTTTATCCATTTTTCACTTTCTGCGATGTTGAACTTGTACTGTAAACGAGGTTCTTGTAAACAGAGGCGTCCCAATGTTTGGGGTGGCTGTGTCTTTTTGATTTTAATTTCCCTAAGCTATAGGACCATAAGTGGAAGTGCCCTAGGCTCTGTTGCTTTGTTTTTTAGATGTTTCAGGAAACACCATACACTTCTCCCGAGTGTCTTTTGGCAATTTACATCCCGCCCATCAGCATAACAAGGCTCCCAGTTCTCCATGGCCTGTCCTGCCTTTCTGGATTTTACACTTTTTTCAGATGGCCCTTTTGACCGGGGGGAAGTGAGACTTCATTGTAGTGCAGATTTCCTTTGCAAGCTTGCTTGGTTGGCCAAAAAGTGCGTATGCGTTTTTTCCTGAATATATTCAGGAAAAAACGCATATGCCCTTTTTGGCCAAGTGCATCATTGTGGACGTTCTGCCTCTTTTCCTATGCTTTCAATGCAATTCCAGTCTACCTCCTGAAATCGGTTTCCTGCAATTCTGCCCCGCTTTCAAGTCCTCTTGGCAGCCTTACTTCAGTATATTTTTGGACGATAGCTGTCATTTATAACTCTGCAGGTTTGTGAATTACAGTGCCCCTGAGCTCCTTTCTTCAACTCGCTTTCTTTTGAGCTGGCCGCAACACCGCAGGATGGCTTCAGGCCCTAATCTGGTTCCGGCACGGCACGCTGAGCCTTTGGTTAATTCCTCTTCCTGGTGGGAAATGAGAGTTAAATTTGCCTGTCCAGACACCTCCAGCTAGTCTCTCATTGGTTCTCGCTATTCCTGTTCATCTTCCGCAGAAATTGCAAACTGGGCCAAACAGGAGGTTAAAGGGACTGACTCTCCAAGTCGGGAGGGTGTTAGTAAAGCGTCTGGAATGTTGCACCTGAGTACCAAGGTACGAAAACTGAGACATATTTGAACACGTCTCCCGATCACATGGTTGATCATACTCTAGGTTCCACATGCATGTTTTAGCTGAAGGAAGAATACCTTAAACCTGGGTAGTTGAAACCCGTGGAATGGGTACCATGCAATATGACTTCAAAGGGTCTTCATTTGCTCACCGAACCTCTCCAATCCTATCACTGCTGCGTTTATGCCCCTGTACACATGCTTGATTCTCTTTCGGAGACATAGCAATCCATAGGTTTTAAGATACTTACTAGTCAGGTACATTCTTAGGCATTTAATATGCGGTGTTGAGTCCATTTCGTTGAGCAAGGAGTAGCTCTTGTCTATTCCATATTTGGCTTAAGGAACTTTATCTGTGTTCATTTCAATCTCTGGTTTTATGCAGCACCCCAACTCACCTTTACCCTTAAGCAAGCATAAGTTGATTTTCTAAATTTGAGACCCTGTTCTGTTCTGTAATTCAGTTCCTGTGTAGCCAAGTTTACATTCCGTGTATTACTGATATCTTATGATGTTTCTTTTTCTGTGTGACTTATTTCAGTTAGAATCATCATACCTGAATCCACTCATTGTGCTGCTAAGGGCCTGATGACATAGATTTCATTGCTGAGTGATATTGCTTTGTAAGTAAATACCACAACTTCTTTATCCATTTTTCACTTTCTGCGATGTTGAACTTGTACTGTAAACGAGGTTCTTGTAAACAGAGGCGTCCCAATGTTTGGGGTGGCTGTGTCTTTTTGATTTTAATTTCCCTAAGCTATAGGACCATAAGTGGAAGTGCCCTAGGCTCTGTTGCTTTGTTTTTTAGATGTTTCAGGAAACACCATACACTTCTCCCGAGTGTCTGTTGGCAATTTACATCCCGCCCATCAGCATAACAAGGCTCCCAGTTCTCCATGGCCTGTCCTGCCTTTCTGGATTTTACACTTTTTTCAGATGGCCCTTTTGACCGGGGGGAAGTGAGACTTCATTGTAGTGCAGATTTCCTTTGCAAGCTTGCTTGGTTGGCCAAAAAGTGCGTATGCGTTTTTTCCTGAATATATTCAGGAAAAAACGCATACGCCCTTTTTGGCCAAGTGCATCATTGTGGACGTTCTGCCTCTTTTCCTATGCTTTCAATGCAATTCCAGTCTACCTCCTGAAATCGGTTTCCTGCAATTCTGCCCCGCTTTCAAGTCCTCTTGGCAGCCTTACTTCAGTATATTTTTGGACGATAGCTGTCATTTATAACTCTGCAGGTTTGTGAATTACAGTGCCCCTGAGCTCCTTTCTTCAACTCGCTTTCTTTTGAGCTGGCCGCAACACCGCAGGATGGCTTCAGGCCCTAATCTGGTTCCGGCACGGCACGCTGAGCCTTTGGTTAATTCCTCTTCCTGGTGGGAAATGAGAGTTAAATTTGCCCGTCCAGACACCTCCAGCTAGTCTCTCATTGGTTCTCGCTATTCCTGTTCATCTTCCGCAGAAATTGCAAACTGGGCCAAACAGGAGGTTAAAGGGACTGACTCTCCAAGTCGGGAGGGTGTTAGTAAAGCGTCTGGAATGTTGCACCCGAGTACCAGGGTACGAAAACTGAGACATATTTGAACACGTCTCCCGATCACATGGTTGATCATACTCTAGGTTCCACATGCATGTTTTAGCTGAAGGAAGAATACCTTAAACCTGGGTAGTTGAAACCCGTGGAATGGGTACCATGCAATATGACTTCAAAGGGTCTTCATTTGCTCACCGAACCTCTCCAATCCTATCACTGCTGCGTTTATGCCCCTGTACACATGCTTGATTCTCTTTCGGAGACATAGCAATCCATAGGTTTTAAGATACTTACTAGTCAGGTACATTCTTAGGCATTTAATATGCGGTGTTGAGTCCATTTCGTTGAGCAAGGAGTAGCTCTTGTCTATTCCATATTTGGCTTAAGGAACTTTATCTGTGTTCATTTCAATCTCTGGTTTTATGCAGCACCCCAACTCACCTTTACCCTTAAGCAAGCATAAGTTGGTTTTCTAAATTTGAGACCCTGTTCTGTTCTGTAATTCAGTTCCTGTGTAGCCAAGTTTACATTCCGTGTATTACTGATATCTTATGATGTTTCTTTTTCTGTGTGACTTATTTCAGTTAGAATCATCATACCTGAATCCACTCATTGTGCTGCTAAGGGCCTGATGACATAGATTTCATTGCTGAGTGATATTGCTTTGTAAGTAAATACCACAACTTCTTTATCCATTTTTCACTTTCTGCGATGTTGAACTTGTACTGTAAACGAGGTTCTTGTAAACAGAGGCGTCCCAATGTTTGGGGTGGCTGTGTCTTTTTGATTTTAATTTCCCTAAGCTATAGGACCATAAGTGGAAGTGCCCTAGGCTCTGTTGCTTTGTTTTTTAGATGTTTCAGGAAACACCATACACTTCTCCCGAGTGTCTGTTGGCAATTTACACCCCGCCCATCAGCATAACAAGGCTCCCAGTTCTCCATGGCCTGTCCTGTCTTTCTGGATTTTACACTTTTTTCAGATGGCCCTTTTGACCGGGGGGAAGTGAGACTTCATTGTAGTGCAGATTTCCTTTGCAAGCTTGCTTGGTTGGCCAAAAAGGGCGTATGCGTTTCTTCCTGAATATATTCAGGAAAAAACGCATACGCCCTTTTTGGCCAAGTGCATCATTGTGGACGTTCTGCCTCTTTTCCTATGCTTTCAATGCAATTCCAGTCTACCTCCTGAAATCGGTTTCCTGCAATTCTGCCCCGCTTTCAAGTCCTCTTGGCAGCCTTACTTCAGTATATTTTTGGACGATAGCTGTCATTTATAACTCTGCAGGTTTGTGAATTACAGTGCCCCTGAGCTCCTTTCTTCAACTCGCTTTCTTTTGAGCTGGCCGCAACACCGCAGGATGGCTTCAGGCCCTAATCTGGTTCCGGCACGGCACGCTGAGCCTTTGGTTAATTCCTCTTCCTGGTGGGAAATGAGAGTTAAATTTGCCCGTCCAGACACCTCCAGCTAGTCTCTCATTGGTTCTCGCTATTCCTGTTCATCTTCCGCAGAAATTGCAAACTGGGCCAAACAGGAGGTTAAAGGGACTGACTCTCCAAGTCGGGAGGGTGTTAGTAAAGCGTCTGGAATGTTGCACCCGAGTACCAGGGTACGAAAACTGAGACATATTTGAACACGTCTCCCGATCACATGGTTGATCATACTCTAGGTTCCACATGCATGTTTTAGCTGAAGGAAGAATACCTTAAACCTGGGTAGTTGAAACCCGTGGAATGGGTACCATGCAATATGACTTCAAAGGGTCTTCATTTGCTCACCGAACCTCTCCAATCCTATCACTGCTGCGTTTATGCCCCTGTACACATGCTTGATTCTCTTTCGGAGACATAGCAATCCATAGGTTTTAAGATACTTACTAGTCAGGTACATTCTTAGGCATTTAATATGCGGTGTTGAGTCCATTTCGTTGAGCAAGGAGTAGCTCTTGTCTATTCCATATTTGGCTTAAGGAACTTTATCTGTGCTCATTTCAATCTCTGGTTTTATGCAGCACCCCAACTCACCTTTACCCTTAAGCAAGCATAAGTTGGTTTTCTAAATTTGAGACCCTGTTCTGTTCTGTAATTCAGTTCCTGTGTAGCCAAGTTTACATTCCGTGTATTACTGATATCTTATGATGTTTCTTTTTCTGTGTGACTTATTTCAGTTAGAATCATCATACCTGAATCCACTCATGGTGCTGCTAAGGGCCTGATGACATAGATTTCATTGCTGAGTGATATTGCTTTGTAAGTAAATACCACAACTTCTTTATCCATTTTTCACTTTCTGCGATGTTGAACTTGTACTGTAAACGAGGTTCTTGTAAACAGAGGCGTCCCAATGTTTGGGGTGGCTGTGTCTTTTTGATTTTAATTTCCCTAAGCTATAGGACCATAAGTGCAAGTGCCCTAGGCTCTGTTGCTTTGTTTTTTAGATGTTTCAGGAAACACCATACACTTCTCCCGAGTGTCTTTTGGCAATTTACATCCCGCCCATCAGCATAACAAGGCTCCCAGTTCTCCATGGCCTGTACTGCCTTTCTGGATTTTACACTTTTTTCAGATGGCCCTTTTGACCGGGGGGAAGTGAGACTTCATTGTAGTGCAGATTTCCTTTGCAAGCTTGCTTGGTTGGCCAAAAAGGGCGTATGCGTTTTTTCCTGAATATATTCAGGAAAAAACGCATACGCCCTTTTTGGCCAAGTGCATCATTGTGGACGTTCTGCCTCTTTTCCTATGCTTTCAATGCAATTCCAGTCTGCCTCCTGAAATCGGTTTCCTGCAATTCTGCCCCGCTTTCAAGTCCTCTTGGCAGCCTTACTTCAGTATATTTTTGGACGATAGCTGTCATTTATAACTCTGCAGGTTTGTGAATTACAGTGCCCCTGAGCTCCTTTCTTCAACTCGCTTTCTTTTGAGCTGGCCGCAACACCGCAGGATGGCTTCAGGCCCTAATCTGGTTCCGGCACGGCACGCTGAGCCTTTGGTTATTTCCTCTTCCTGGTGGGAAATGAGAGTTAAATTTGCCCGTCCAGACACCTCCAGCTAGTCTCTCATTGGTTCTCGCTATTCCTGTTCATCTTCCGCAGAAATTGCAAACTGGGCCAAACAGGAGGTTAAAGGGACTGACTCTCCAAGTCGGGAGGGTGTTAGTAAAGCGTCTGGAATGTTGCACCCGAGTACCAGGGTACGAAAACTGAGACATATTTGAACACGTCTCCCGATCACATGGTTGATCATACTCTAGGTTCCACATGCATGTTTTAGCTGAAGGAAGAATACCTTAAACCTGGGTAGTTGAAACCCGTGGAATGGGTACCATGCAATATGACTTCAAAGGGTCTTCATTTGCTCACCGAACCTCTCCAATCCTATCACTGCTGCGTTTATGCCCCTGTACACATGCTTGATTCTCTTTCGGAGACATAGCAATCCATAGGTTTTAAGATACTTACTAGTCAGGTACATTCTTAGGCATTTAATATGCGGTGTTGAGTCCATTTCGTTGAGCAAGGAGTAGCTCTTGTCTATTCCATATTTGGCTTAAGGAACTTTATCTGTGCTCATTTCAATCTCTGGTTTTATGCAGCACCCCAACTCACCTTTACCCTTAAGCAAGCATAAGTTGGTTTTCTAAATTTGAGACCCTGTTCTGTTCTGTAATTCAGTTCCTGTGTAGCCAAGTTTACATTCCGTGTATTACTGATATCTTATGATGTTTCTTTTTCTGTGTGACTTATTTCAGTTAGAATCATCATACCTGAATCCACTCATTGTGCTACTAAGGGCCTGATGACATAGATTTCATTGCTGAGTGATATTGCTTTGTAAGTAAATACCACAACTTCTTTATCCATTTTTCACTTTCTGTGATGTTGAACTTGTACTGTAAACGAGGTTCTTGTAAACAGAGGCATCCCAAACTTTGGGGTGGCTGTGTCTTTTTGATTTTAATTTCCCTAAGCTATAGGACCATAAGTGGAAGTGCCCTAGGCTCTGTTGCTTTGTTTTTTAGATGTTTCAGGAAACACCATACACTTCTCCCGAGTGTCTGTTGGCAATTTACATCCCGCCCATCAGCATAACAAGGCTCCCAGTTCTCCATGGCCTGTCCTGCCTTTCTGGATTTTACACTTTTTTCAGATGGCCCTTTTGACCGGGGGGAAGTGAGACTTCATTGTAGTGCAGATTTCCTTTGCAAGCTTGCTTGGTTGGCCAAAAAGGGCGTATGCGTTTTTTCCTGAATATATTCAGGAAAAAACGCATACGCCCTTTTTGGCCAAGTGCATCATTGTGGACGTTCTGCCTCTTTTCCTATGCTTTCAATGCAATTCCAGTCTGCCTCCTGAAATCGGTTTCCTGCAATTCTGCCCCGCTTTCAAGTCCTCTTGGCAGCCTTACTTCAGTATATTTTTGGACGATAGCTGTCATTTATAACTCTGCAGGTTTGTGAATTACAGTGCCCCTGAGCTCCTTTCTTCAACTCGCTTTCTTTTGAGCTGGCCGCAACACCGCAGGATGGCTTCAGGCCCTAATCTGGTTCCGGCACGGCACACTGAGCCTTTGGTTAATTCCTCTTCCTGGTGGGAAATGAGAGTTAAATTTGCCCGTCCAGACACCTCCAGCTAGTCTCTCATTGGTTCTCGCTATTCCTGTTCATCTTCCGCAGAAATTGCAAACTGGGCCAAACAGGAGGTTAAAGGGACTGACTCTCCAAGTCGGGAGGGTGTTAGTAAAGCGTCTGGAATGTTGCACCCGAGTACCAGGGTACGAAATCTGAGACATATTTGAACACGTCTCCCGATCACATGGTTGATCATACTCTAGGTTCCACATGCATGTTTTACCGGAAGGAAGAATACCTTAAACCTGGGTAGTTGAAACCCGTGGAATGGGTACCATGCAATATGACTTCAAAGGGTCTTCATTTGCTCACCGAACCTCTCCAATCCTATCACTGCTGCGTTTATGCCCCTGTACACATGCTTGATTCTCTTTCGGAGACATAGCAATCCATAGGTTTTAAGATACTTACTAGTCAGGTACATTCTTAGGCATTTAATATGCGGTGTTGAGTCCATTTCGTTGAGCAAGAGGTAGCTCTTGTCTATTCCATATTTGGCTTAAGGAACTTTATCTGTGCTCATTTCAATCTCTGGTTTTATGCAGCACCCCAACTCACCTTTCCCCTTAAGCAAGCATAAGTTGGTTTTCTAAATTTGAGACCCTGTTCTGTTCTGTAATTCAGTTCCTGTGTAGCCAAGTTTACATTCCGTGTATTACTGATATCTTATGATGTTTCTTTTTCTGTGTGACTTATTTCAGTTAGAATCATCATACCTGAATCCACTCATTGTGCTGCTAAGGGCCTGATGACATAGATTTCATTGCTGAGTGATATTGCTTTGTAAGTAAATACCACAACTTCTTTATCCATTTTTCACTTTCTGCGATGTTGAACTTGTACTGTAAACGAGGTTCTTGTAAACAGAGGCGTCCCAAACTTTGAGGTGGCTGTGTCTTTTTGATTTTAATTTCCCTAAGCTATAGGACCATAAGTGGAAGTGCCCTAGGCTCTGTTGCTTTGTTTTTTAGATGTTTCAGGAAACACCATACACTTCTCCCGAGTGTCTGTTGGCAATTTACATCCCGCCCATCAGCATAACAAGGCTCCCAGTTCTCCATGGCCTGTCCTGTCTTTCTGGATTTTACACTTTTTTCAGATGGCCCTTTTGACCGGGGGGAAGTGAGACTTCATTGTAGTGCAGATTTCCTTTGCAAGCTTGCTTGGTTGGCCAAAAAGGGCGTATGCCTTTTTTCCTGAATATATTCAGGAAAAAACGCATACGCCCTTTTTGGCCAAGTGCATCATTGTGGACGTTCTGCCTCTTTTCCTATGCTTTCAATGCAATTCCAGTCTACCTCCTGAAATTGGTTTCCTGCAATTCTGCCCCGCTTTCAAGTCTTCTTGGCAGCCTTACTTCAGTATATTTTTGGACGATAACTGTCATTTATAACTCTGCAGGTTTGTGAATTACAGTGCCCCTGAGCTCCTTTCTTCAACTTGCTTTCTTTTGAGCTGGCCGCAACACCGCAGGATGGCTTCAGGCCCTAATCTGGTTCCGGCACGGCACGCTGAGCCTTTGGTTAATTCCTCTTCCTGGTGGGAAATGAGAGTTAAATTTGCCCGTCCAGACACCTCCAGCTAGTCTCTCATTGGTTCTCGCTATTCCTGTTCATCTTCCGCAGAAATTGCAAACTGGGCCAAACAGGAGGTTAAAGGGACTGACTCTCCAAGTCGGGAGGGTGTTAGTAAAGCGTCTGGAATGTTGCACCCGAGTACCAGGGTACGAAAACTGAGACATATTTGAACACGTCTCCCGATCACATGGTTGATCATACTCTAGGTTCCACATGCATGTTTTAGCTGAAGGAAGAATACCTTAAACCTGGGTAGTTGAAACCCGTGGAATGGGTACCATGCAATATGACTTCAAAGGGTCTTCATTTGCTCACCGAACCTCTCCAATCCTATCACTGCTGCGTTTATGCCCCTGTACACATGCTTGATTCTCTTTCGGAGACATAGCAATCCATAGGTTTTAAGATACTTACTAGTCAGGTACATTCTTAGGCATTTAATATGCGGTGTTGAGTCCATTTCGTTGAGCAAGAGGTAGCTCTTGTCTATTCCATATTTGGCTTAAGGAACTTTATCTGTGCTCATTTCAATCTCTGGTTTTATGCAGCACCCCAACTCACCTTTACCCTTAAGAAAGCATAAGTTGGTTTTCTAAATTTGAGACCCTGTTCTGTTCTGTAATTCAGTTCCTGTGTAGCCAAGTTTACATTCCGTGTATTACTGATATCTTATGATGTTTCTTTTTCTGTGTGACTTATTTCAGTTAGAATCATCATACCTGAATCCACTCATTGTGCTGCTAAGGGCCTGATGACATAGATTTCATTGCTGAGTGATATTGCTTTGTAAGTAAATACCACAACTTCTTTATCCATTTTTCACTTTCTGCGATGTTGAACTTGTACTGTAAACGAGGTTCTTGTAAACAGAGGCGTCCCAATGTTTGGGGTGGCTGTGTCTTTTTGATTTTAATTTCCCTAAGCTATAGGACCATAAGTGCAAGTGCCCTAGGCTCTGTTGCTTTGTTTTTTAGATGTTTCAGGAAACACCATACACTTCTCCCGAGTGTCTGTTGGCAATTTACACCCCGCCCATCAGCATAACAAGGCTCCCAGTTCTCCATGGCCTGTCCTGTCTTTCTGGATTTTACACTTTTTTCAGATGGCCCTTTTGACCGGGGGGAAGTGAGACTTCATTGTAGTGCAGATTTCCTTTGCAAGCTTGCTTGGTTGGCCAAAAAGGGCGTATGCGTTTCTTCCTGAATATATTCAGGAAAAAACGCATACGCCCTTTTTGGCCAAGTGCATCATTGTGGACGTTCTGCCTCTTTTCCTATGCTTTCAATGCAATTCCAGTCTACCTCCTGAAATCGGTTTCCTGCAATTCTGCCCCGCTTTCAAGTCCTCTTGGCAGCCTTACTTCAGTATATTTTTGGACGATAGCTGTCATTTATAACTCTGCAGGTTTGTGAATTACAGTGCCCCTGAGCTCCTTTCTTCAACTCGCTTTCTTTTGAGCTGGCCGCAACACCGCAGGATGGCTTCAGGCCCTAATCTGGTTCCGGCACGGCACGCTGAGCCTTTGGTTAATTCCTCTTCCTGGTGGGAAATGAGAGTTAAATTTGCCCGTCCAGACACCTCCAGCTAGTCTCTCATTGGTTCTCGCTATTCCTGTTCATCTTCCGCAGAAATTGCAAACTGGGCCAAACAGGAGGTTAAAGGGACTGACTCTCCAAGTCGGGAGGGTGTTAGTAAAGCGTCTGGAATGTTGCACCCGAGTACCAGGGTACGAAAACTGAGACATATTTGAACACGTCTCCCGATCACATGGTTGATCATACTCTAGGTTCCACATGCATGTTTTAGCTGAAGGAAGAATACCTTAAACCTGGGTAGTTGAAACCCGTGGAATGGGTACCATGCAATATGACTTCAAAGGGTCTTCATTTGCTCACCGAACCTCTCCAATCCTATCACTGCTGCGTTTATGCCCCTGTACACATGCTTGATTCTCTTTCGGAGACATAGCAATCCATAGGTTTTAAGATACTTACTAGTCAGGTACATTCTTAGGCATTTAATATGCGGTGTTGAGTCCATTTCGTTGAGCAAGGAGTAGCTCTTGTCTATTCCATATTTGGCTTAAGGAACTTTATCTGTGCTCATTTCAATCTCTGGTTTTATGCAGCACCCCAACTCACCTTTACCCTTAAGCAAGCATAAGTTGGTTTTCTAAATTTGAGACCCTGTTCTGTTCTGTAATTCAGTTCCTGTGTAGCCAAGTTTACATTCCGTGTATTACTGATATCTTATGATGTTTCTTTTTCTGTGTGACTTATTTCAGTTAGAATCATCATACCTGAATCCACTCATGGTGCTGCTAAGGGCCTGATGACATAGATTTCATTGCTGAGTGATATTGCTTTGTAAGTAAATACCACAACTTCTTTATCCATTTTTCACTTTCTGCGATGTTGAACTTGTACTGTAAACGAGGTTCTTGTAAACAGAGGCGTCCCAATGTTTGGGGTGGCTGTGTCTTTTTGATTTTAATTTCCCTAAGCTATAGGACCATAAGTGCAAGTGCCCTAGGCTCTGTTGCTTTGTTTTTTAGATGTTTCAGGAAACACCATACACTTCTCCCGAGTGTCTTTTGGCAATTTACATCCCGCCCATCAGCATAACAAGGCTCCCAGTTCTCCATGGCCTGTACTGCCTTTCTGGATTTTACACTTTTTTCAGATGGCCCTTTTGACCGGGGGGAAGTGAGACTTCATTGTAGTGCAGATTTCCTTTGCAAGCTTGCTTGGTTGGCCAAAAAGGGCGTATGCGTTTCTTCCTGAATATATTCAGGAAAAAACGCATACGCCCTTTTTGGCCAAGTGCATCATTGTGGACGTTCTGCCTCTTTTCCTATGCTTTCAATGCAATTCCAGTCTACCTCCTGAAATCGGTTTCCTGCAATTCTGCCCCGCTTTCAAGTCCTCTTGGCAGCCTTACTTCAGTATATTTTTGGACGATAGCTGTCATATATAACTCTGCAGGTTTGTGAATTACAGTGCCCCTGAGCTCCTTTCTTCAACTCGCTTTCTTTTGAGCTGGCCGCAACACCGCAGGATGGCTTCAGGCCCTAATCTGGTTCCGGCACGGCACGCTGAGCCTTTGGTTAATTCCTCTTCCTGGTGGGAAATGAGAGTTAAATTTGCCCGTCCAGACACCTCCAGCTAGTCTCTCATTGGTTCTCGCTATTCCTGTTCATCTTCCGCAGAAATTGCAAACTGGGCCAAACAGGAGGTTAAAGGGACTGACTCTCCAAGTCGGGAGGGTGTTAGTAAAGCGTCTGGAATGTTGCACCCGAGTACCAGGGTACGAAAACTGAGACATATTTGAACACGTCTCCCGATCACATGGTTGATCATACTCTAGGTTCCACATGCATGTTTTAGCTGAAGGAAGAATACCTTAAACCTGGGTAGTTGAAACCCGTGGAATGGGTACCATGCAATATGACTTCAAAGGGTCTTCATTTGCTCACCGAACCTCTCCAATCCTATCACTGCTGCGTTTATGCCCCTGTACACATGCTTGATTCTCTTTCGGAGACATAGCAATCCATAGGTTTTAAGATACTTACTAGTCAGGTACATTCTTAGGCATTTAATATGCGGTGTTGAGTCCATTTCGTTGAGCAAGGAGTAGCTCTTGTCTATTCCATATTTGGCTTAAGGAACTTTATCTGTGCTCATTTCAATCTCTGGTTTTATGCAGCACCCCAACTCACCTTTACCCTTAAGCAAGCATAAGTTGGTTTTCTAAATTTGAGACCCTGTTCTGTTCTGTAATTCAGTTCCTGTGTAGCCAAGTTTACATTCCGTGTATTACTGATATCTTATGATGTTTCTTTTTCTGTGTGACTTATTTCAGTTAGAATCATCATACCTGAATCCACTCATTGTGCTACTAAGGGCCTGATGACATAGATTTCATTGCTGAGTGATATTGCTTTGTAAGTAAATACCACAACTTCTTTATCCATTTTTCACTTTCTGTGATGTTGAACTTGTACTGTAAACGAGGTTCTTGTAAACAGAGGCATCCCAAACTTTGGGGTGGCTGTGTCTTTTTGATTTTAATTTCCCTAAGCTATAGGACCATAAGTGGAAGTGCCCTAGGCTCTGTTGCTTTGTTTTTTAGATGTTTCAGGAAACACCATACACTTCTCCCGAGTGTCTTTTGGCAATTTACATCCCGCCCATCAGCATAACAAGGCTCCCAGTTCTCCATGGCCTGTCCTGCCTTTCTGGATTTTACACTTTTTTCAGATGGCCCTTTTGACCGGGGGGAAGTGAGACTTCATTGTAGTGCAGATTTCCTTTGCAAGCTTGCTTGGTTGGCCAAAAAGGGCGTATGCGTTTTTTCCTGAATATATTCAGGAAAAAACGCATACGCCCTTTTTGGCCAAGTGCATCATTGTGGACGTTCTGCCTCTTTTCCTATGCTTTCAATGCAATTCCAGTCTGCCTCCTGAAATCGGTTTCCTGCAATTCTGCCCCGCTTTCAAGTCCTCTTGGCAGCCTTACTTCAGTATATTTTTGGACGATAGCTGTCATTTATAACTCTGCAGGTTTGTGAATTACAGTGCCCCTGAGCTCCTTTCTTCAACTCGCTTTCTTTTGAGCTGGCCGCAACACCGCAGGATGGCTTCAGGCCCTAATCTGGTTCCGGCACGGCACACTGAGCCTTTGGTTAATTCCTCTTCCTGGTGGGAAATGAGAGTTAAATTTGCCCGTCCAGACACCTCCAGCTAGTCTCTCATTGGTTCTCGCTATTCCTGTTCATCTTCCGCAGAAATTGCAAACTGGGCCAAACAGGAGGTTAAAGGGACTGACTCTCCAAGTCGGGAGGGTGTTAGTAAAGCGTCTGGAATGTTGCACCCGAGTACCAGGGTACGAAATCTGAGACATATTTGAACACGTCTCCCGATCACATGGTTGATCATACTCTAGGTTCCACATGCATGTTTTACCGGAAGGAAGAATACCTTAAACCTGGGTAGTTGAAACCCGTGGAATGGGTACCATGCAATATGACTTCAAAGGGTCTTCATTTGCTCACCGAACCTCTCCAATCCTATCACTGCTGCGTTTATGCCCCTGTACACATGCTTGATTCTCTTTCGGAGACATAGCAATCCATAGGTTTTAAGATACTTACTAGTCAGGTACATTCTTAGGCATTTAATATGCGGTGTTGAGTCCATTTCGTTGAGCAAGAGGTAGCTCTTGTCTATTCCATATTTGGCTTAAGGAACTTTATCTGTGCTCATTTCAATCTCTGGTTTTATGCAGCACCCCAACTCACCTTTCCCCTTAAGCAAGCATAAGTTGGTTTTCTAAATTTGAGACCCTGTTCTGTTCTGTAATTCAGTTCCTGTGTAGCCAAGTTTACATTCCGTGTATTACTGATATCTTATGATGTTTCTTTTTCTGTGTGACTTATTTCAGTTAGAATCATCATACCTGAATCCACTCATTGTGCTGCTAAGGGCCTGATGACATAGATTTCATTGCTGAGTGATATTGCTTTGTAAGTAAATACCACAACTTCTTTATCCATTTTTCACTTTCTGCGATGTTGAACTTGTACTGTAAACGAGGTTCTTGTAAACAGAGGCGTCCCAAACTTTGAGGTGGCTGTGTCTTTTTGATTTTAATTTCCCTAAGCTATAGGACCATAAGTGGAAGTGCCCTAGGCTCTGTTGCTTTGTTTTTTAGATGTTTCAGGAAACACCATACACTTCTCCCGAGTGTCTGTTGGCAATTTACATCCCGCCCATCAGCATAACAAGGCTCCCAGTTCTCCATGGCCTGTCCTGACTTTCTGGATTTTACACTTTTTTCAGATGGCCCTTTTGACCGGGGGGAAGTGAGACTTCATTGTAGTGCAGATTTCCTTTGCAAGCTTGCTTGGTTGGCCAAAAAGGGCGTATGCCTTTTTTCCTGAATATATTCAGGAAAAAACGCATACGCCCTTTTTGGCCAAGTGCATCATTGTGGACGTTCTGCCTCTTTTCCTATGCTTTCAATGCAATTCCAGTCTACCTCCTGAAATTGGTTTCCTGCAATTCTGCCCCGCTTTCAAGTCTTCTTGGCAGCCTTACTTCAGTATATTTTTGGACGATAACTGTCATTTATAACTCTGCAGGTTTGTGAATTACAGTGCCCCTGAGCTCCTTTCTTCAACTTGCTTTCTTTTGAGCTGGCCGCAACACCGCAGGATGGCTTCAGGCCCTAATCTGGTTCCGGCACGGCACGCTGAGCCTTTGGTTAATTCCTCTTCCTGGTGGGAAATGAGAGTTAAATTTGCCCGTCCAGACACCTCCAGCTAGTCTCTCATTGGTTCTCGCTATTCCTGTTCATCTTCCGCAGAAATTGCAAACTGGGCCAAACAGGAGGTTAAAGGGACTGACTCTCCAAGTCGGGAGGGTGTTAGTAAAGCGTCTGGAATGTTGCACCCGAGTACCAGGGTACGAAAACTGAGACATATTTGAACACGTCTCCCGATCACATGGTTGATCATACTCTAGGTTCCACATGCATGTTTTAGCTGAAGGAAGAATACCTTAAACCTGGGTAGTTGAAACCCGTGGAATGGGTACCATGCAATATGACTTCAAAGGGTCTTCATTTGCTCACCGAACCTCTCCAATCCTATCACTGCTGCGTTTATGCCCCTGTACACATGCTTGATTCTCTTTCGGAGACATAGCAATCCATAGGTTTTAAGATACTTACTAGTCAGGTACATTCTTAGGCGTATAATATGCGGTGTTGAGTCCATTTCGTGGAGCAAGGAGTAGCTCTTGTCTATTCCATATTTGGCTTAAGGAACTTTATCTGTGCTCATTTGAATCTCTGGTTTTATGCAGCACCCCAACTCACCTTTACCCTTAAGCAAGCATAAGTTGGTTTTCTAAATTTGAGACCCTGTTCTGTTCTCTACTACAGTTCCTGTGTAGCCAAGTTTACATTCCGTGTATTACTGATATCTTATGATGTTTCTTTTTCTGTGTGACTTATTTCAGTTAGAATCATCATACCTGAATCCACTCATTGTGCTGCTAAGGGCCTGATGACATAGATTTCATTGCTGAGTGATATTGCTTTGTAAGTAAATACCACAACTTCTTTATCCATTTTTCACTTTCTGCGATGTTGAACTTGTACTGTAAACGAGGTTCTTGTAAACAGAGGCGTCCCAATGTTTGGGGTGGCTGTGTCTTTTTGATTTTAATTTCCCTAAGCTATAGGACCATAAGTGGAAGTGCCCTAGGCTCTGTTGCTTTGTTTTTTAGATGTTTCAGGAAACACCATACACTTCTCCCGAGTGTCTGTTGGCAATTTACATCCCGCCCATCAGCATAACAAGGCTCCCAGTTCTCCATGGCCTGTCCTGCCTTTCTGGATTTTACACTTTTTTCAGATGGCCCTTTTGACCGGGGGGAAGTGAGACTTCATTGTAGTGCAGATTTCCTTTGCAAGCTTGCTTGGTTGGCCAAAAAGGGCGTATGCGTTTTTTCCTGAATATATTCAGGAAAAAACGCATACGCCCTTTTTGGCCAAGTGCATCATTGTGGACGTTCTGCCTCTTTTCCTATGCTTTCAATGCAATTCCAGTCTACCTCCTGAAATCGGTTTCCTGCAATTCTGCCCCGCTTTCAAGTCCTCTTGGCAGCCTTACTTCAGTATATTTTTGGACGATAGCTGTCATTTATAACTCTGCAGGTTTGTGAATTACAGTGCCCCTGAGCTCCTTTCTTCAACTCGCTTTCTTTTGAGCTGGCCGCAACACCGCAGGATGGCTTCAGGCCCTAATCTGGTTCCGGCACGGCACACTGAGCCTTTGGTTAATTCCTCTTCCTGGTGGGAAATGAGAGTTAAATTTGCCTGTCCAGACACCTCCAGCTAGTCTCTCATTGGTTCTCGCTATTCCTGTTCATCTTCCGCAGAAATTGCAAACTGGGCCAAACAGGAGGTTAAAGGGACTGACTCTCCAAGTCGGGAGGGTGTTAGTAAAGCGTCTGGAATGTTGCACCCGAGTACCAGGGTACGAAAACTGAGACATATTTGAACACGTCTCCCGATCACATGGTTGATCATACTCTAGGTTCCACATGCATGTTTTAGCTGAAGGAAGAATACCTTAAACCTGGGTAGTTGAAACCCGTGGAATGGGTACCATGCAATATGACTTCAAAGGGTCTTCATTTGCTCACCGAACCTCTCCAATCCTATCACTGCTGCGTTTATGCCCCTGTACACATGCTTGATTCTCTTTCGGAGACATAGCAATCCATAGGTTTTAAGATACTTACTAGTCAGGTACATTCTTAGGCATTTAATATGCGGTGTTGAGTCCATTTCGTTGAGCAAGGAGTAGCTCTTGTCTATTCCATATTTGGCTTAAGGAACTTTATCTGTGTTCATTTCAATCTCTGGTTTTATGCAGCACCCCAACTCACCTTTACCCTTAACCAAGCATAAGTTGGTTTTCTAAATTTGAGACCCTGTTCTGTTCTGTAATTCAGTTCCTGTGTAGCCAAGTTTACATTCCGTGTATTACTGATATCTTATGATGTTTCTTTTTCTGTGTGACTTATTTCAGTTAGAATCATCATACCTGAATCCACTCATTGTGCTGCTAAGGGCCTGATGACATAGATTTCATTGCTGAGTGATATTGCTTTGTAAGTAAATACCACAACTTCTTTATCCATTTTTCACTTTCTGCGATGTTGAACTTGTACGGTAAACGAGGTTCTTGTAAACAGAGGCGTCCCAAACTTTGGGGTGGCTGTGTCTTTTTGATTTTAATTTCCCTAAGCTATAGGACCATAAGTGGAAGTGCCCTAGGCTCTGTTGCTTTGTTTTTTAGATGTTTCAGGAAACACCATACACTTCTCCCGAGTGTCTGTTGGCAATTTACATCCCGCCCATCAGCATAACAAGGCTCCCAGTTCTCCATGACCTGTCCTGCCTTTCTGGATTTTACACTTTTTTCAGATGGCCCTTTTGACCGGGGGGAAGTGAGACTTCATTGTAGTGCAGATTTCCTTTGCAAGCTTGCTTGGTTGGCCAAAAAGGGCGTATGCGTTTCTTCCTGAATATATTCAGGAAAAAACGCATACGCCCTTTTTGGCCAAGTGCATCATTGTGGACGTTCTGCCTCTTTTCCTATGCTTTCAATGCAATTCCAGTCTACCTCCTGAAATCGGTTTCCTGCAATTCTGCCCCGCTTTCAAGTCCTCTTGGCAGCCTTACTTCAGTATATTTTTGGACGATAGCTGTCATTTATAACTCTGCAGGTTTGTGAATTACAGTGCCCCTGAGCTCCTTTCTTCAACTCGCTTTCTTTTGAGCTGGCCGCAACACCGCAGGATGGCTTCAGGCCCTAATCTGGTTCCGGCACGGCACGCTGAGCCTTTGGTTAATTCCTCTTCCTGGTGGGAAATGAGAGTTAAATTTGTCCGTCCAGACACCTCCAGCTAGTCTCTCATTGGTTCTCGCTATTCCTGTTCATCTTCCGCAGAAATTGCAAACTGGGCCAAACAGGAGGTTAAAGGGACTGACTCTCCAAGTCGGGAGGGTGTTAGTAAAGCGTCTGGAATGTTGCACCCGAGTACCAGGGTACGAAAACTGAGACATATTTGAACACGTCTCCCGATCACATGGTTGATCATACTCTAGGTTCCACATGCATGTTTTAGCTGAAGGAAGAATACCTTAAACCTGGGTAGTTGAAACCCGTGGAATGGGTACCATGCAATATGACTTCAAAGGGTCTTCATTTGCTCACCGAACCTCTCCAATCCTATCACTGCTGCGTTTATGCCCCTGTACACATGCTTGATTCTCTTTCGGAGACATAGCAATCCATAGGTTTTAAGATACTTACTAGTCAGGTACATTCTTAGGCATTTAATATGCGGTGTTGAGTCCATTTCGTTGAGCAAGGAGTAGCTCTTGTCTATTCCATATTTGGCTTAAGGAACTTTATCTGTGCTCATTTCAATCTCTGGTTTTATGCAGCACCCCAACTCACCTTTCCCCTTAAGCAAGCATAAGTTGGTTTTCTAAATTTGAGACCCTGTTCTGTTCTGTAATTCAGTTCCTGTGTAGCCAAGTTTACATTCCGTGTATTACTGATATCTTATGATGTTTCTTTTTCTGTGTGACTTATTTCAGTTAGAATCATCATACCTGAATCCACTCATTGTGCTGCTAAGGGCCTGATGACATAGATTTCATTGCTGAGTGATATTGCTTTGTAAGTAAATACCACAACTTCTTTATCCATTTTTCACTTTCTGCGATGTTGAACTTGTACTGTAAACGAGGTTCTTGTAAACAGAGGCGTCCCAATGTTTGGGGTGGCTGTGTCTTTTTGATTTTAATTTCCCTAAGCTATAGGACCATAAGTGGAAGTGCCCTAGGCTCTGTTGCTTTGTTTTTTAGATGTTTCAGGAAACACCATACACTTCTCCCGAGTGTCTGTTGGCAATTTACACCCCGCCCATCAGCATAACAAGGCTCCCAGTTCTCCATGGCCTGTCCTGTCTTTCTGGATTTTACACTTTTTTCAGATGGCCCTTTTGACCGGGGGGAAGTGAGACTTCATTGTAGTGCAGATTTCCTTTGCAAGCTTGCTTGGTTGGCCAAAAAGGGCGTATGCGTTTCTTCCTGAATATATTCAGGAAAAAACGCATACGCCCTTTTTGGCCAAGTGCATCATTGTGGACGTTCTGCCTCTTTTCCTATGCTTTCAATGCAATTCCAGTCTACCTCCTGAAATCGGTTTCCTGCAATTCTGCCCCGCTTTCAAGTCCTCTTGGCAGCCTTACTTCAGTATATTTTTGGACGATAGCTGTCATTTATAACTCTGCAGGTTTGTGAATTACAGTGCCCCTGAGCTCCTTTCTTCAACTCGCTTTCTTTTGAGCTGGCCGCAACACCGCAGGATGGCTTCAGGCCCTAATCTGGTTCCGGCACGGCACGCTGAGCCTTTGGTTAATTCCTCTTCCTGGTGGGAAATGAGAGTTAAATTTGCCCGTCCAGACACCTCCAGCTAGTCTCTCATTGGTTCTCGCTATTCCTGTTCATCTTCCGCAGAAATTGCAAACTGGGCCAAACAGGAGGTTAAAGGGACTGACTCTCCAAGTCGGGAGGGTGTTAGTAAAGCGTCTGGAATGTTGCACCCGAGTACCAGGGTACGAAAACTGAGACATATTTGAACACGTCTCCCGATCACATGGTTGATCATACTCTAGGTTCCACATGCATGTTTTAGCTGAAGGAAGAATACCTTAAACCTGGGTAGTTGAAACCCGTGGAATGGGTACCATGCAATATGACTTCAAAGGGTCTTCATTTGCTCACCGAACCTCTCCAATCCTATCACTGCTGCGTTTATGCCCCTGTACACATGCTTGATTCTCTTTCGGAGACATAGCAATCCATAGGTTTTAAGATACTTACTAGTCAGGTACATTCTTAGGCATTTAATATGCGGTGTTGAGTCCATTTCGTTGAGCAAGGAGTAGCTCTTGTCTATTCCATATTTGGCTTAAGGAACTTTATCTGTGCTCATTTCAATCTCTGGTTTTATGCAGCACCCCAACTCACCTTTCCCCTTAAGCAAGCATAAGTTGGTTTTCTAAATTTGAGACCCTGTTCTGTTCTGTAATTCAGTTCCTGTGTAGCCAAGTTTACATTCCGTGTATTACTGATATCTTATGATGTTTCTTTTTCTGTGTGACTTATTTCAGTTAGAATCATCATACCTGAATCCACTCATTGTGCTGCTAAGGGCCTGATGACATAGATTTCATTGCTGAGTGATATTGCTTTGTAAGTAAATACCACAACTTCTTTATCCATTTTTCACTTTCTGCGATGTTGAACTTGTACTGTAAACGAGGTTCTTGTAAACAGAGGCGTCCCAATGTTTGGGGTGGCTGTGTCTTTTTGATTTTAATTTCCCTAAGCTATAGGACCATAAGTGCAAGTGCCCTAGGCTCTGTTGCTTTGTTTTTTAGATGTTTCAGGAAACACCATACACTTCTCCCGAGTGTCTTTTGGCAATTTACATCCCGCCCATCAGCATAACAAGGCTCCCAGTTCTCCATGGCCTGTCCTGCCTTTCTGGATTTTACACTTTTTTCAGATGGCCCTTTTGACCGGGGGGAAGTGAGACTTCATTGTAGTGCAGATTTCCTTTGCAAGCTTGCTTGGTTGGCCAAAAAGTGCGTATGCGTTTTTTCCTGAATATATTCAGGAAAAAACGCATACGCCCTTTTTGGCCAAGTGCATCATTGTGGACGTTCTGCCTCTTTTCCTATGCTTTCAATGCAATTCCAGTCTACCTCCTGAAATCGGTTTCCTGCAATTCTGCCCCGCTTTCAAGTCCTCTTGGCAGCCTTACTTCAGTATATTTTTGGACGATAGCTGTCATTTATAACTCTGCAGGTTTGTGAATTACAGTGCCCCTGAGCTCCTTTCTTCAACTCGCTTTCTTTTGAGCTGGCCGCAACACCGCAGGATGGCTTCAGGCCCTAATCTGGTTCCGGCACGGCACGCTGAGCCTTTGGTTAATTCCTCTTCCTGGTGGGAAATGAGAGTTAAATTTGCCCGTCCAGACACCTCCAGCTAGTCTCTCATTGGTTCTCGCTATTCCTGTTCATCTTCCGCAGAAATTGCAAACTGGGCCAAACAGGAGGTTAAAGGGACTGACTCTCCAAGTCGGGAGGGTGTTAGTAAAGCGTCTGGAATGTTGCACCCGAGTACCAGGGTACGAAAACTGAGACATATTTGAACACGTCTCCCGATCACATGGTTGATCATACTCTAGGTTCCACATGCATGTTTTAGCTGAAGGAAGAATACCTTAAACCTGGGTAGTTGAAACCCGTGGAATGGGTACCATGCAATATGACTTCAAAGGGTCTTCATTTGCTCACCGAACCTCTCCAATCCTATCACTGCTGCGTTTATGCCCCTGTACACATGCTTGATTCTCTTTCGGAGACATAGCAATCCATAGGTTTTAAGATACTTACTAGTCAGGTACATTCTTAGGCATTTAATATGCGGTGTTGAGTCCATTTCGTTGAGCAAGGAGTAGCTCTTGTCTATTCCATATTTGGCTTAAGGAACTTTATCTGTGTTCATTTCAATCTCTGGTTTTATGCAGCACCCCAACTCACCTTTACCCTTAAGCAAGCATAAGTTGATTTTCTAAATTTGAGACCCTGTTCTGTTCTGTAATTCAGTTCCTGTGTAGCCAAGTTTACATTCCGTGTATTACTGATATCTTATGATGTTTCTTTTTCTGTGTGACTTATTTCAGTTAGAATCATCATACCTGAATCCACTCATTGTGCTGCTAAGGGCCTGATGACATAGATTTCATTGCTGAGTGATATTGCTTTGTAAGTAAATACCACAACTTCTTTATCCATTTTTCACTTTCTGCGATGTTGAACTTGTACTGTAAACGAGGTTCTTGTAAACAGAGGCGTCCCAATGTTTGGGGTGGCTGTGTCTTTTTGATTTTAATTTCCCTAAGCTATAGGACCATAAGTGGAAGTGCCCTAGGCTCTGTTGCTTTGTTTTTTAGATGTTTCAGGAAACACCATACACTTCTCCCGAGTGTCTGTTGGCAATTTACATCCCGCCCATCAGCATAACAAGGCTCCCAGTTCTCCATGGCCTGTCCTGCCTTTCTGGATTTTACACTTTTTTCAGATGGCCCTTTTGACCGGGGGGAAGTGAGACTTCATTGTAGTGCAGATTTCCTTTGCAAGCTTGCTTGGTTGGCCAAAAAGTGCGTATGCGTTTTTTCCTGAATATATTCAGGAAAAAACGCATACGCCCTTTTTGGCCAAGTGCATCATTGTGGACGTTCTGCCTCTTTTCCTATGCTTTCAATGCAATTCCAGTCTACCTCCTGAAATCGGTTTCCTGCAATTCTGCCCCGCTTTCAAGTCCTCTTGGCAGCCTTACTTCAGTATATTTTTGGACGATAGCTGTCATTTATAACTCTGCAGGTTTGTGAATTACAGTGCCCCTGAGCTCCTTTCTTCAACTCGCTTTCTTTTGAGCTGGCCGCAACACCGCAGGATGGCTTCAGGCCCTAATCTGGTTCCGGCACGGCACGCTGAGCCTTTGGTTAATTCCTCTTCCTGGTGGGAAATGAGAGTTAAATTTGCCCGTCCAGACACCTCCAGCTAGTCTCTCATTGGTTCTCGCTATTCCTGTTCATCTTCCGCAGAAATTGCAAACTGGGCCAAACAGGAGGTTAAAGGGACTGACTCTCCAAGTCGGGAGGGTGTTAGTAAAGCGTCTGGAATGTTGCACCCGAGTACCAGGGTACGAAAACTGAGACATATTTGAACACGTCTCCCGATCACATGGTTGATCATACTCTAGGTTCCACATGCATGTTTTAGCTGAAGGAAGAATACCTTAAACCTGGGTAGTTGAAACCCGTGGAATGGGTACCATGCAATATGACTTCAAAGGGTCTTCATTTGCTCACCGAACCTCTCCAATCCTATCACTGCTGCGTTTATGCCCCTGTACACATGCTTGATTCTCTTTCGGAGACATAGCAATCCATAGGTTTTAAGATACTTACTAGTCAGGTACATTCTTAGGCATTTAATATGCGGTGTTGAGTCCATTTCGTTGAGCAAGGAGTAGCTCTTGTCTATTCCATATTTGGCTTAAGGAACTTTATCTGTGTTCATTTCAATCTCTGGTTTTATGCAGCACCCCAACTCACCTTTACCCTTAAGCAAGCATAAGTTGGTTTTCTAAATTTGAGACCCTGTTCTGTTCTGTAATTCAGTTCCTGTGTAGCCAAGTTTACATTCCGTGTATTACTGATATCTTATGATGTTTCTTTTTCTGTGTGACTTATTTCAGTTAGAATCATCATACCTGAATCCACTCATTGTGCTGCTAAGGGCCTGATGACATAGATTTCATTGCTGAGTGATATTGCTTTGTAAGTAAATACCACAACTTCTTTATGCATTTTTCACTTTCTGCGATGTTGAACTTGTACGGTAAACGAGGTTCTTGTAAACAGAGGCGTCCCAAACTTTGAGGTGGCTGTGTCTTTTTGATTTTAATTTCCCTAAGCTATAGGACCATAAGTGGAAGTGCCCTAGGCTCTGTTGCTTTGTTTTTTAGATGTTTCAGGAAACACCATACACTTCTCCCGAGTGTCTGTTGGCAATTTACATCCCGCCCATCAGCATAACAAGGCTCCCAGTTCTCCATGGCCTGTCCTGTCTTTCTGGATTTTACACTTTTTTCAGATGGCCCTTTTGCCCGGGGGGAAGTGAGACTTCATTGTAGTGCAGATTTCCTTTGCAAGCTTGCTTGGTTGGCCAAAAAGGGCGTATGCGTTTCTTCCTGAATATATTCAGGAAAAAACGCATACGCCCTTTTTGGCCAAGTGCATCATTGTGGACGTTCTGCCTCTTTTCCTATGCTTTCAATGCAATTCCAGTCTACCTCCTGAAATCGGTTTCCTGCAATTCTGCCCCGCTTTCAAGTCCTCTTGGCAGCCTTACTTCAGTATATTTTTGGACGATAGCTGTCATTTATAACTCTGCAGGTTTGTGAATTACAGTGCCCCTGAGCTCCTTTCTTCAACTCGCTTTCTTTTGAGCTGGCCGCAACACCGCAGGATGGCTTCAGGCCCTAATCTGGTTCCGGCACGGCACGCTGAGCCTTTGGTTAATTCCTCTTCCTGGTGGGAAATGAGAGTTAAATTTGCCCGTCCAGACACCTCCAGCTAGTCTCTCATTGGTTCTCGCTATTCCTGTTCATCTTCCGCAGAAATTGCAAACTGGGCCAAACAGGAGGTTAAAGGGACTGACTCTCCAAGTCGGGAGGGTGTTAGTAAAGCGTCTGGAATGTTGCACCCGAGTACCAGGGTACGAAAACTGAGACATATTTGAACACGTCTCCCGATCACATGGTTGATCATACTCTAGGTTCCACATGCATGTTTTAGCTGAAGGAAGAATACCTTAAACCTGGGTAGTTGAAACCCGTGGAATGGGTACCATGCAATATGACTTCAAAGGGTCTTCATTTGCTCACCGAACCTCTCCAATCCTATCACTGCTGCGTTTATGCCCCTGTACACATGCTTGATTCTCTTTCGGAGACATAGCAATCCATAGGTTTTAAGATACTTACTAGTCAGGTACATTCTTAGGCATTTAATATGCGGTGTTGAGTCCATTTCGTTGAGCAAGGAGTAGCTCTTGTCTATTCCATATTTGGCTTAAGGAACTTTATCTGTGCTCATTTCAATCTCTGGTTTTATGCAGCACCCCAACTCACCTTTACCCTTAAGCAAGCATAAGTTGGTTTTCTAAATTTGAGACCCTGTTCTGTTCTGTAATTCAGTTCCTGTGTAGCCAAGTTTACATTCCGTGTATTACTGATATCTTATGATGTTTCTTTTTCTGTGTGACTTATTTCAGTTAGAATCATCATACCTGAATCCACTCATGGTGCTGCTAAGGGCCTGATGACATAGATTTCATTGCTGAGTGATATTGCTTTGTAAGTAAATACCACAACTTCTTTATCCATTTTTCACTTTCTGCGATGTTGAACTTGTACTGTAAACGAGGTTCTTGTAAACAGAGGCGTCCCAATGTTTGGGGTGGTTGTGTCTTTTTGATTTTAATTTCCCTAAGCTATAGGACCATAAGTGCAAGTGCCCTAGGCTCTGTTGCTTTGTTTTTTAGATGTTTCAGGAAACACCATACACTTCTCCCGAGTGTCTGTTGGCAATTTACATCCCGCCCATCAGCATAACAAGGCTCCCAGTTCTCCATGGCCTGTACTGCCTTTCTGGATTTTACACTTTTTTCAGATGGCCCTTTTGACCGGGGGGAAGTGAGACTTCATTGTAGTGCAGATTTCCTTTGCAAGCTTGCTTGGTTGGCCAAAAAGGGCGTATGCGTTTTTTCCTGAATATATTCAGGAAAAAACGCATACGCCCTTTTTGGCCAAGTGCATCATTGTGGACGTTCTGCCTCTTTTCCTATGCTTTCAATGCAATTCCAGTCTGCCTCCTGAAATCGGTTTCCTGCAATTCTGCCCCGCTTTCAAGTCCTCTTGGCAGCCTTACTTCAGTATATTTTTGGACGATAGCTGTCATTTATAACTCTGCAGGTTTGTGAATTACAGTGCCCCTGAGCTCCTTTCTTCAACTCGCTTTCTTTTGAGCTGGCCGCAACACCGCAGGATGGCTTCAGGCCCTAATCTGGTTCCGGCACGGCACGCTGAGCCTTTGGTTATTTCCTCTTCCTGGTGGGAAATGAGAGTTAAATTTGCCCGTCCAGACACCTCCAGCTAGTCTCTCATTGGTTCTCGCTATTCCTGTTCATCTTCCGCAGAAATTGCAAACTGGGCCAAACAGGAGGTTAAAGGGACTGACTCTCCAAGTCAGGAGGGTGTTAGTAAAGCGTCTGGAATGTTGCACCCGAGTACCAGGGTACGAAAACTGAGACATATTTGAACACGTCTCCCGATCACATGGTTGATCATACTCTAGGTTCCACATGCATGTTTTAGCTGAAGGAAGAATACCTTAAACCTGGGTAGTTGAAACCCGTGGAATGGGTACCATGCAATATGACTTCAAAGGGTCTTCATTTGCTCACCGAACCTCTCCAATCCTATCACTGCTGCGTTTATGCCCCTGTACACATGCTTGATTCTCTTTCGGAGACATAGCAATCCATAGGTTTTAAGATACTTACTAGTCAGGTACATTCTTAGGCATTTAATATGCGGTGTTGAGTCCATTTCGTTGAGCAAGGAGTAGCTCTTGTCTATTCCATATTTGGCTTAAGGAACTTTATCTGTGCTCATTTCAATCTCTGGTTTTATGCAGCACCCCAACTCACCTTTACCCTTAAGCAAGCATAAGTTGGTTTTCTAAATTTGAGACCCTGTTCTGTTCTGTAATTCAGTTCCTGTGTAGCCAAGTTTACATTCCGTGTATTACTGATATCTTATGATGTTTCTTTTTCTGTGTGACTTATTTCAGTTAGAATCATCATACCTGAATCCACTCATTGTGCTGCTAAGGGCCTGATGACATAGATTTCATTGCTGAGTGATATTGCTTTGTAAGTAAATACCACAACTTCTTTATCCATTTTTCACTTTCTGCGATGTTGAACTTGTACGGTAAACGAGGTTCTTGTAAACAGAGGCGTCCCAAACTTTGGGGTGGCTGTGTCTTTTTGATTTTAATTTCCCTAAGCTATAGGACCATAAGTGGAAGTGCCCTAGGCTCTGTTGCTTTGTTTTTTAGATGTTTCAGGAAACACCATACACTTCTCCCGAGTGTCTGTTGGCAATTTACATCCCGCCCATCAGCATAACAAGGCTCCCAGTTCTCCATGGCCTGTCCTGTCTTTCTGGATTTTACACTTTTTTCAGATGGCCCTTTTGCCCGGGGGGAAGTGAGACTTCATTGTAGTGCAGATTTCCTTTGCAAGCTTGCTTGGTTGGCCAAAAAGGGCGTATGCGTTTCTTCCTGAATATATTCAGGAAAAAACGCATACGCCCTTTTTGGCCAAGTGCATCATTGTGGACGTTCTGCCTCTTTTCCTATGCTTTCAATGCAATTCCAGTCTACCTCCTGAAATCGGTTTCCTGCAATTCTGCCCCGCTTTCAAGTCCTCTTGGCAGCCTTACTTCAGTATATTTTTGGACGATAGCTGTCATTTATAACTCTGCAGGTTTGTGAATTACAGTGCCCCTGAGCTCCTTTCTTCAACTCGCTTTCTTTTGAGCTGGCCGCAACACCGCAGGATGGCTTCAGGCCCTAATCTGGTTCCGGCACGGCACGCTGAGCCTTTGGTTAATTCCTCTTCCTGGTGGGAAATGAGAGTTAAATTTGCCCGTCCAGACACCTCCAGCTAGTCTCTCATTGGTTCTCGCTATTCCTGTTCATCTTCCGCAGAAATTGCAAACTGGGCCAAACAGGAGGTTAAAGGGACTGACTCTCCAAGTCGGGAGGGTGTTAGTAAAGCGTCTGGAATGTTGCACCCGAGTACCAGGGTACGAAAACTGAGACATATTTGAACACGTCTCCCGATCACATGGTTGATCATACTCTAGGTTCCACATGCATGTTTTAGCTGAAGGAAGAATACCTTAAACCTGGGTAGTTGAAACCCGTGGAATGGGTACCATGCAATATGACTTCAAAGGGTCTTCATTTGCTCACCGAACCTCTCCAATCCTATCACTGCTGCGTTTATGCCCCTGTACACATGCTTGATTCTCTTTCGGAGACATAGCAATCCATAGGTTTTAAGATACTTACTAGTCAGGTACATTCTTAGGCATTTAATATGCGGTGTTGAGTCCATTTCGTTGAGCAAGGAGTAGCTCTTGTCTATTCCATATTTGGCTTAAGGAACTTTATCTGTGCTCATTTCAATCTCTGGTTTTATGCAGCACCCCAACTCACCTTTACCCTTAAGCAAGCATAAGTTGGTTTTCTAAATTTGAGACCCTGTTCTGTTCTGTAATTCAGTTCCTGTGTAGCCAAGTTTACATTCCGTGTATTACTGATATCTTATGATGTTTCTTTTTCTGTGTGACTTATTTCAGTTAGAATCATCATACCTGAATCCACTCATTGTGCTACTAAGGGCCTGATGACATAGATTTCATTGCTGAGTGATATTGCTTTGTAAGTAAATACCACAACTTCTTTATCCATTTTTCACTTTCTGTGATGTTGAACTTGTACTGTAAACGAGGTTCTTGTAAACAGAGGCATCCCAAACTTTGGGGTGGCTGTGTCTTTTTGATTTTAATTTCCCTAAGCTATAGGACCATAAGTGGAAGTGCCCTAGGCTCTGTTGCTTTGTTTTTTAGATGTTTCAGGAAACACCATACACTTCTCCCGAGTGTCTTTTGGCAATTTACATCCCGCCCATCAGCATAACAAGGCTCCCAGTTCTCCATGGCCTGTCCTGCCTTTCTGGATTTTACACTTTTTTCAGATGGCCCTTTTGACCGGGGGGAAGTGAGACTTCATTGTAGTGCAGATTTCCTTTGCAAGCTTGCTTGGTTGGCCAAAAAGGGCGTATGCGTTTTTTCCTGAATATATTCAGGAAAAAACGCATACGCCCTTTTTGGCCAAGTGCATCATTGTGGACGTTCTGCCTCTTTTCCTATGCTTTCAATGCAATTCCAGTCTGCCTCCTGAAATCGGTTTCCTGCAATTCTGCCCCGCTTTCAAGTCCTCTTGGCAGCCTTACTTCAGTATATTTTTGGACGATAGCTGTCATTTATAACTCTGCAGGTTTGTGAATTACAGTGCCCCTGAGCTCCTTTCTTCAACTCGCTTTCTTTTGAGCTGGCCGCAACACCGCAGGATGGCTTCAGGCCCTAATCTGGTTCCGGCATGGCACACTGAGCCTTTGGTTAATTCCTCTTCCTGGTGGGAAATGAGAGTTAAATTTGCCCGTCCAGACACCTCCAGCTAGTCTCTCATTGGTTCTCGCTATTCCTGTTCATCTTCCGCAGAAATTGCAAACTGGGCCAAACAGGAGGTTAAAGGGACTGACTCTCCAAGTCGGGAGGGTGTTAGTAAAGCGTCTGGAATGTTGTACCCGAGTACCAGGGTACGAAAACTGAGACATATTTGAACACGTCTCCCGATCACATGGTTGATCATACTCTAGGTTCCACATGCATGTTTTAGCTGAAGGAAGAATACCTTAAACCTGGGTAGTTGAAACCCGTGGAATGGGTACCATGCAATATGACTTCAAAGGGTCTTCATTTGCTCACCGAACCTCTCCAATCCTATCACTGCTGCGTTTATGCCCCTGTACACATGCTTGATTCTCTTTCGGAGACATAGCAATCCATAGGTTTTAAGATACTTACTAGTCAGGTACATTCTTAGGCATTTAATATGCGGTGTTGAGTCCATTTCGTTGAGCAAGAGGTAGCTCTTGTCTATTCCATATTTGGCTTAAGGAACTTTATCTGTGCTCATTTCAATCTCTGGTTTTATGCAGCACCCCAACTCACCTTTCCCCTTAAGCAAGCATAAGTTGGTTTTCTAAATTTGAGACCCTGTTCTGTTCTGTAATTCAGTTCCTGTGTAGCCAAGTTTACATTCCGTGTATTACTGATATCTTATGATGTTTCTTTTTCTGTGTGACTTATTTCAGTTAGAATCATCATACCTGAATCCACTCATTGTGCTGCTAAGGGCCTGATGACATAGATTTCATTGCTGAGTGATATTGCTTTGTAAGTAAATACCACAACTTCTTTATCCATTTTTCACTTTCTGCGATGTTGAACTTGTACTGTAAACGAGGTTCTTGTAAACAGAGGCGTCCCAAACTTTGAGGTGGCTGTGTCTTTTTGATTTTAATTTCCCTAAGCTATAGGACCATAAGTGGAAGTGCCCTAGGCTCTGTTGCTTTGTTTTTTAGATGTTTCAGGAAACACCATACACTTCTCCCGAGTGTCTGTTGGCAATTTACATCCCGCCCATCAGCATAACAAGGCTCCCAGTTCTCCATGGCCTGTCCTGTCTTTCTGGATTTTACACTTTTTTCAGATGGCCCTTTTGACCGGGGGGAAGTGAGACTTCATTGTAGTGCAGATTTCCTTTGCAAGCTTGCTTGGTTGGCCAAAAAGGGCGTATGCCTTTTTTCCTGAATATATTCAGGAAAAAACGCATACGCCCTTTTTGGCCAAGTGCATCATTGTGGACGTTCTGCCTCTTTTCCTATGCTTTCAATGCAATTCCAGTCTACCTCCTGAAATTGGTTTCCTGCAATTCTGCCCCGCTTTCAAGTCTTCTTGGCAGCCTTACTTCAGTATATTTTTGGACGATAACTGTCATTTATAACTCTGCAGGTTTGTGAATTACAGTGCCCCTGAGCTCCTTTCTTCAACTCGCTTTCTTTTGAGCTGGCCGCAACACCGCAGGATGGCTTCAGGCCCTAATCTGGTTCCGGCACGGCACGCTGAGCCTTTGGTTAATTCCTCTTCCTGGTGGGAAATGAGAGTTAAATTTGCCCGTCCAGACACCTCCAGCTAGTCTCTCATTGGTTCTCGCTATTCCTGTTCATCTTCCGCAGAAATTGCAAACTGGGCCAAACAGGAGGTTAAAGGGACTGACTCTCCAAGTCGGGAGGGTGTTAGTAAAGCGTCTGGAATGTTGCACCCGAGTACCAGGGTACGAAAACTGAGACATATTTGAACACGTCTCCCGATCACATGGTTGATCATACTCTAGGTTCCACATGCATGTTTTAGCTGAAGGAAGAATACCTTAAACCTGGGTAGTTGAAACCCGTGGAATGGGTACCATGCAATATGACTTCAAAGGGTCTTCATTTGCTCACCGAACCTCTCCAATCCTATCACTGCTGCGTTTATGCCCCTGTACACATGCTTGATTCTCTTTCGGAGACATAGCAATCCATAGGTTTTAAGATACTTACTAGTCAGGTACATTCTTAGGCATTTAATATGCGGTGTTGAGTCCATTTCGTTGAGCAAGGAGTAGCTCTTGTCTATTCCATATTTGGCTTAAGGAACTTTATCTGTGCTCATTTCAATCTCTGGTTTTATGCAGCACCCCAACTCACCTTTACCCTTAAGCAAGCATAAGTTGGTTTTCTAAATTTGAGACCCTGTTCTGTTCTGTAATTCAGTTCCTGTGTAGCCAAGTTTACATTCCGTGTATTACTGATATCTTATGATGTTTCTTTTTCTGTGTGACTTATTTCAGTTAGAATCATCATACCTGAATCCACTCATGGTGCTGCTAAGGGCCTGATGACATAGATTTCATTGCTGAGTGATATTGCTTTGTAAGTAAATACCACAACTTCTTTATCCATTTTTCACTTTCTGCGATGTTGAACTTGTACTGTAAACGAGGTTCTTGTAAACAGAGGCGTCCCAATGTTTGGGGTGGCTGTGTCTTTTTGATTTTAATTTCCCTAAGCTATAGGACCATAAGTGCAAGTGCCCTAGGCTCTGTTGCTTTGTTTTTTAGATGTTTCAGGAAACACCATACACTTCTCCCGAGTGTCTTTTGGCAATTTACATCCCGCCCATCAGCATAACAAGGCTCCCAGTTCTCCATGGCCTGTACTGCCTTTCTGGATTTTACACTTTTTTCAGATGGCCCTTTTGACCGGGGGGAAGTGAGACTTCATTGTAGTGCAGATTTCCTTTGCAAGCTTGCTTGGTTGGCCAAAAAGGGCGTATGCGTTTTTTCCTGAATATATTCAGGAAAAAACGCATACGCCCTTTTTGGCCAAGTGCATCATTGTGGACGTTCTGCCTCTTTTCCTATGCTTTCAATGCAATTCCAGTCTGCCTCCTGAAATCGGTTTCCTGCAATTCTGCCCCGCTTTCAAGTCCTCTTGGCAGCCTTACTTCAGTATATTTTTGGACGATAGCTGTCATTTATAACTCTGCAGGTTTGTGAATTACAGTGCCCCTGAGCTCCTTTCTTCAACTCGCTTTCTTTTGAGCTGGCCGCAACACCGCAGGATGGCTTCAGGCCCTAATCTGGTTCCGGCACGGCACGCTGAGCCTTTGGTTATTTCCTCTTCCTGGTGGGAAATGAGAGTTAAATTTGCCCGTCCAGACACCTCCAGCTAGTCTCTCATTGGTTCTCGCTATTCCTGTTCATCTTCCGCAGAAATTGCAAACTGGGCCAAACAGGAGGTTAAAGGGACTGACTCTCCAAGTCAGGAGGGTGTTAGTAAAGCGTCTGGAATGTTGCACCCGAGTACCAGGGTACGAAAACTGAGACATATTTGAACACGTCTCCCGATCACATGGTTGATCATACTCTAGGTTCCACATGCATGTTTTAGCTGAAGGAAGAATACCTTAAACCTGGGTAGTTGAAACCCGTGGAATGGGTACCATGCAATATGACTTCAAAGGGTCTTCATTTGCTCACCGAACCTCTCCAATCCTATCACTGCTGCGTTTATGCCCCTGTACACATGCTTGATTCTCTTTCGGAGACATAGCAATCCATAGGTTTTAAGATACTTACTAGTCAGGTACATTCTTAGGCATTTAATATGCGGTGTTGAGTCCATTTCGTTGAGCAAGGAGTAGCTCTTGTCTATTCCATATTTGGCTTAAGGAACTTTATCTGTGCTCATTTCAATCTCTGGTTTTATGCAGCACCCCAACTCACCTTTACCCTTAAGCAAGCATAAGTTGGTTTTCTAAATTTGAGACCCTGTTCTGTTCTGTAATTCAGTTCCTGTGTAGCCAAGTTTACATTCCGTGTATTACTGATATCTTATGATGTTTCTTTTTCTGTGTGACTTATTTCAGTTAGAATCATCATACCTGAATCCACTCATTGTGCTGCTAAGGGCCTGATGACATAGATTTCATTGCTGAGTGATATTGCTTTGTAAGTAAATACCACAACTTCTTTATCCATTTTTCACTTTCTGCGATGTTGAACTTGTACGGTAAACGAGGTTCTTGTAAACAGAGGCGTCCCAAACTTTGGGGTGGCTGTGTCTTTTTGATTTTAATTTCCCTAAGCTATAGGACCATAAGTGGAAGTGCCCTAGGCTCTGTTGCTTTGTTTTTTAGATGTTTCAGGAAACACCATACACTTCTCCCGAGTGTCTGTTGGCAATTTACATCCCGCCCATCAGCATAACAAGGCTCCCAGTTCTCCATGGCCTGTCCTGTCTTTCTGGATTTTACACTTTTTTCAGATGGCCCTTTTGCCCGGGGGGAAGTGAGACTTCATTGTAGTGCAGATTTCCTTTGCAAGCTTGCTTGGTTGGCCAAAAAGGGCGTATGCGTTTCTTCCTGAATATATTCAGGAAAAAACGCATACGCCCTTTTTGGCCAAGTGCATCATTGTGGACGTTCTGCCTCTTTTCCTATGCTTTCAATGCAATTCCAGTCTACCTCCTGAAATCGGTTTCCTGCAATTCTGCCCCGCTTTCAAGTCCTCTTGGCAGCCTTACTTCAGTATATTTTTGGACGATAGCTGTCATTTATAACTCTGCAGGTTTGTGAATTACAGTGCCCCTGAGCTCCTTTCTTCAACTCGCTTTCTTTTGAGCTGGCCGCAACACCGCAGGATGGCTTCAGGCCCTAATCTGGTTACGGCACGGCACGCTGAGCCTTTGGTTAATTCCTCTTCCTGGTGGGAAATGAGAGTTAAATTTGCCCGTCCAGACACCTCCAGCTAGTCTCTCATTGGTTCTCGCTATTCCTGTTCATCTTCCGCAGAAATTGCAAACTGGGCCAAACAGGAGGTTAAAGGGACTGACTCTCCAAGTCGGGAGGGTGTTAGTAAAGCGTCTGGAATGTTGCACCCGAGTACCAGGGTACGAAAACTGAGACATATTTGAACACGTCTCCCGATCACATGGTTGATCATACTCTAGGTTCCACATGCATGTTTTAGCTGAAGGAAGAATACCTTAAACCTGGGTAGTTGAAACCCGTGGAATGGGTACCATGCAATATGACTTCAAAGGGTCTTCATTTGCTCACCGAACCTCTCCAATCCTATCACTGCTGCGTTTATGCCCCTGTACACATGCTTGATTCTCTTTCGGAGACATAGCAATCCATAGGTTTTAAGATACTTACTAGTCAGGTACATTCTTAGGCATTTAATATGCGGTGTTGAGTCCATTTCGTTGAGCAAGGAGTAGCTCTTGTCTATTCCATATTTGGCTTAAGGAACTTTATCTGTGCTCATTTCAATCTCTGGTTTTATGCAGCACCCCAACTCACCTTTACCCTTAAGCAAGCATAAGTTGGTTTTCTAAATTTGAGACCCTGTTCTGTTCTGTAATTCAGTTCCTGTGTAGCCAAGTTTACATTCCGTGTATTACTGATATCTTATGATGTTTCTTTTTCTGTGTGACTTATTTCAGTTAGAATCATCATACCTGAATCCACTCATTGTGCTACTAAGGGCCTGATGACATAGATTTCATTGCTGAGTGATATTGCTTTGTAAGTAAATACCACAACTTCTTTATCCATTTTTCACTTTCTGTGATGTTGAACTTGTACTGTAAACGAGGTTCTTGTAAACAGAGGCATCCCAAACTTTGGGGTGGCTGTGTCTTTTTGATTTTAATTTCCCTAAGCTATAGGACCATAAGTGGAAGTGCCCTAGGCTCTGTTGCTTTGTTTTTTAGATGTTTCAGGAAACACCATACACTTCTCCCGAGTGTCTTTTGGCAATTTACATCCCGCCCATCAGCATAACAAGGCTCCCAGTTCTCCATGGCCTGTCCTGCCTTTCTGGATTTTACACTTTTTTCAGATGGCCCTTTTGACCGGGGGGAAGTGAGACTTCATTGTAGTGCAGATTTCCTTTGCAAGCTTGCTTGGTTGGCCAAAAAGGGCGTATGCGTTTTTTCCTGAATATATTCAGGAAAAAACGCATACGCCCTTTTTGGCCAAGTGCATCATTGTGGACGTTCTGCCTCTTTTCCTATGCTTTCAATGCAATTCCAGTCTGCCTCCTGAAATCGGTTTCCTGCAATTCTGCCCCGCTTTCAAGTCCTCTTGGCAGCCTTACTTCAGTATATTTTTGGACGATAGCTGTCATTTATAACTCTGCAGGTTTGTGAATTACAGTGCCCCTGAGCTCCTTTCTTCAACTCGCTTTCTTTTGAGCTGGCCGCAACACCGCAGGATGGCTTCAGGCCCTAATCTGGTTCCGGCACGGCACACTGAGCCTTTGGTTAATTCCTCTTCCTGGTGGGAAATGAGAGTTAAATTTGCCCGTCCAGACACCTCCAGCTAGTCTCTCATTGGTTCTCGCTATTCCTGTTCATCTTCCGCAGAAATTGCAAACTGGGCCAAACAGGAGGTTAAAGGGACTGACTCTCCAAGTCGGGAGGGTGTTAGTAAAGCGTCTGGAATGTTGTACCCGAGTACCAGGGTACGAAAACTGAGACATATTTGAACACGTCTCCCGATCACATGGTTGATCATACTCTAGGTTCCACATGCATGTTTTAGCTGAAGGAAGAATACCTTAAACCTGGGTAGTTGAAACCCGTGGAATGGGTACCATGCAATATGACTTCAAAGGGTCTTCATTTGCTCACCGAACCTCTCCAATCCTATCACTGCTGCGTTTATGCCCCTGTACACATGCTTGATTCTCTTTCGGAGACATAGCAATCCATAGGTTTTAAGATACTTACTAGTCAGGTACATTCTTAGGCATTTAATATGCGGTGTTGAGTCCATTTCGTTGAGCAAGAGGTAGCTCTTGTCTATTCCATATTTGGCTTAAGGAACTTTATCTGTGCTCATTTCAATCTCTGGTTTTATGCAGCACCCCAACTCACCTTTCCCCTTAAGCAAGCATAAGTTGGTTTTCTAAATTTGAGACCCTGTTCTGTTCTGTAATTCAGTTCCTGTGTAGCCAAGTTTACATTCCGTGTATTACTGATATCTTATGATGTTTCTTTTTCTGTGTGACTTATTTCAGTTAGAATCATCATACCTGAATCCACTCATTGTGCTGCTAAGGGCCTGATGACATAGATTTCATTGCTGAGTGATATTGCTTTGTAAGTAAATACCACAACTTCTTTATCCATTTTTCACTTTCTGCGATGTTGAACTTGTACTGTAAACGAGGTTCTTGTAAACAGAGGCGTCCCAAACTTTGAGGTGGCTGTGTCTTTTTGATTTTAATTTCCCTAAGCTATAGGACCATAAGTGGAAGTGCCCTAGGCTCTGTTGCTTTGTTTTTTAGATGTTTCAGGAAACACCATACACTTCTCCCGAGTGTCTGTTGGCAATTTACATCCCGCCCATCAGCATAACAAGGCTCCCAGTTCTCCATGGCCTGTCCTGTCTTTCTGGATTTTACACTTTTTTCAGATGGCCCTTTTGACCGGGGGGAAGTGAGACTTCATTGTAGTGCAGATTTCCTTTGCAAGCTTGCTTGGTTGGCCAAAAAGGGCGTATGCCTTTTTTCCTGAATATATTCAGGAAAAAACGCATACGCCCTTTTTGGCCAAGTGCATCATTGTGGACGTTCTGCCTCTTTTCCTATGCTTTCAATGCAATTCCAGTCTACCTCCTGAAATTGGTTTCCTGCAATTCTGCCCCGCTTTCAAGTCTTCTTGGCAGCCTTACTTCAGTATATTTTTGGACGATAACTGTCATTTATAACTCTGCAGGTTTGTGAATTACAGTGCCCCTGAGCTCCTTTCTTCAACTTGCTTTCTTTTGAGCTGGCCGCAACACCGCAGGATGGCTTCAGGCCCTAATCTGGTTCCGGCACGGCACGCTGAGCCTTTGGTTAATTCCTCTTCCTGGTGGGAAATGAGAGTTAAATTTGCCCGTCCAGACACCTCCAGCTAGTCTCTCATTGGTTCTCGCTATTCCTGTTCATCTTCCGCAGAAATTGCAAACTGGGCCAAACAGGAGGTTAAAGGGACTGACTCTCCAAGTCGGGAGGGTGTTAGTAAAGCGTCTGGAATGTTGCACCCGAGTACCAGGGTACGAAAACTGAGACATATTTGAACACGTCTCCCGATCACATGGTTGATCATACTCTAGGTTCCACATGCATGTTTTAGCTGAAGGAAGAATACCTTAAACCTGGGTAGTTGAAACCCGTGGAATGGGTACCATGCAATATGACTTCAAAGGGTCTTCATTTGCTCACCGAACCTCTCCAATCCTATCACTGCTGCGTTTATGCCCCTGTACACATGCTTGATTCTCTTTCGGAGACATAGCAATCCATAGGTTTTAAGATACTTACTAGTCAGGTACATTCTTAGGCATTTAATATGCGGTGTTGAGTCCATTTCGTTGAGCAAGAGGTAGCTCTTGTCTATTCCATATTTGGCTTAAGGAACTTTATC
The DNA here is from genome assembly GCF_039906515.1 of Pseudorca crassidens. NCBI lineage: Eukaryota > Metazoa > Chordata > Mammalia > Artiodactyla > Delphinidae > Pseudorca > Pseudorca crassidens. The sequence goes on along the minus strand of NW_027136046.1, from coordinate 125,988 downwards.
TGTGCTCATTTCAATCTCTGGTTTTATGCAGCACCCCAACTCACCTTTACCCTTAAGAAAGCATAAGTTGGTTTTCTAAATTTGAGACCCTGTTCTGTTCTGTAATTCAGTTCCTGTGTAGCCAAGTTTACATTCCGTGTATTACTGATATCTTATGATGTTTCTTTTTCTGTGTGACTTATTTCAGTTAGAATCATCATACCTGAATCCACTCATTGTGCTGCTAAGGGCCTGATGACATAGATTTCATTGCTGAGTGATATTGCTTTGTAAGTAAATACCACAAATTCTTTATCCATTTTTCACTTTCTGCGATGTTGAACTTGTACTGTAAACGAGGTTCTTGTAAACAGAGGCGTCCCAAACTTTGGGGTGGCTGTGTCTTTTTGATTTTAATTTCCCTAAGCTATAGGACCATAAGTGGAAGTGCCCTAGGCTCTGTTGCTTTGTTTTTTAGATGTTTCAGGAAACACCATACACTTCTCCCGAGTGTCTGTTGGCAATTTACATCCCGCCCATCAGCATAACAAGGCTCCCAGTTCTCCATGGCCTGTCCTGTCTTTCTGGATTTTACACTTTTTTCAGATGGCCCTTTTGACCGGGGGGAAGTGAGACTTCATTGTAGTGCAGATTTCCTTTGCAAGCTTGCTTGGTTGGCCAAAAAGGGCGTATGCGTTTTTTCCTGAATATATTCAGGAAAAAACGCATACGCCCTTTTTGGCCAAGTGCATCATTGTGGACGTTCTGCCTCTTTTCCTATGCTTTCAATGCAATTCCAGTCTACCTCCTGAAATCGGTTTCCTGCAATTCTGCCCCGCTTTCAAGTCCTCTTGGCAGCCTTACTTCAGTATATTTTTGGACGATAGCTGTCATTTATAACTCTGCAGGTTTGTGAATTACAGTGCCCCTGAGCTCCTTTCTTCAACTCGCTTTCTTTTGAGCTGGCCGCAACACCGCAGGATGGCTTCAGGCCCTAATCTGGTTCCGGCACGGCACGCTGAGCCTTTGGTTAATTCCTCTTCCTGGTGGGAAATGAGAGTTAAATTTGCCCGTCCAGACACCTCCAGCTAGTCTCTCATTGGTTCTCGCTATTCCTGTTCATCTTCCGCAGAAATTGCAAACTGGGCCAAACAGGAGGTTAAAGGGACTGACTCTCCAAGTCGGGAGGGTGTTAGTAAAGCGTCTGGAATGTTGCACCCGAGTACCAGGGTACGAAAACTGAGACATATTTGAACACGTCTCCCGATCACATGGTTGATCATACTCTAGGTTCCACATGCATGTTTTACCTGAAGGAAGAATACCTTAAACCTGGGTAGTTGAAACCCGTGGAATGGGTACCATGCAATATGACTTCAAAGGGTCTTCATTTGCTCACCGAACCTCTCCAATCCTATCACTGCTGTGTTTATGCCCCTGTACACATGCTTGATTCTCTTTCAGAGACATAGCAATCCATAGGTTTTAAGATACTTACTAGTCAGGTACATTCTTATGTGTTTAATATGCGGTGTTGAGTCCATTTCGTTGAGCAAGGAGTAGCTCTTGTCTATTCCATATTTGGCTTAAGGAACTTTATCTGTGCTCATTTCAATCTCTGGTTTTATGCAGCACCCCAACTCACCTTTCCCCTTAAGCAAGCATAAGTTGGTTTTCTAAATTTGAGACCCTGTTCTGTTCTGTAATTCAGTTCCTGTGTAGCCAAGTTTACATTCCGTGTATTACTGATATCTTATGATGTTTCTTTTTCTGTGTGACTTATTTCAGTTAGAATCATCATACCTGAATCCACTCATTGTGCTGCTAAGGGCCTGATGACATAGATTTCATTGCTGAGTGATATTGCTTTGTAAGTAAATACCACAAATTCTTTATCCATTTTTCACTTTCTGCGATGTTGAACTTGTACTGTAAACGAGGTTCTTGTAAACAGAGGCGTCCCAATGTTTGTGGTGGCTGTGTCTTTTTGATTTTAATTTCCCTAAGCTATAGGACCATAAGTGGAAGTGCCCTAGGCTCTGTTGCTTTGTTTTTTAGATGTTTCAGGAAACACCATACACTTCTCCCGAGTGTCTGTTGGCAATTTACATCCCGCCCATCAGCATAACAAGGCTCCCAGTTCTCCATGGCCTGTCCTGCCTTTCTGGATTTTACACTTTTTTCAGATGGCCCTTTTGACCGGGGGGAAGTGAGACTTCATTGTAGTGCAGATTTCCTTTGCAAGCTTGCTTGGTTGGCCAAAAAGGGCGTATGCGTTTTTTCCTGAATATATTCAGGAAAAAACGCATACGCCCTTTTTGGCCAAGTGCATCATTGTGGACGTTCTGCCTCTTTTCCTATGCTTTCAATGCAATTCCAGTCTGCCTCCTGAAATCGGTTTCCTGCAATTCTGCCCCGCTTTCAAGTCCTCTTGGCAGCCTTACTTCAGTATATTTTTGGACGATAGCTGTCATTTATAACTCTGCAGGTTTGTGAATTACAGTGCCCCTGAGCTCCTTTCTTCAACTCGCTTTCTTTTGAGCTGGCCGCAACACCGCAGGATGGCTTCAGGCCCTAATCTGGTTCCGGCACGGCACGCTGAGCCTTTGGTTAATTCCTCTTCCTGGTGGGAAATGAGAGTTAAATTTGCCCGTCCAGACACCTCCAGCTAGTCTCTCATTGGTTCTCGCTATTCCTGTTCATCTTCCGCAGAAATTGCAAACTGGGCCAAACAGGAGGTTAAAGGGACTGACTCTCCAAGTCGGGAGGGTGTTAGTAAAGCGTCTGGAATATTGCACCCGAGTACCAGGGTACGAAAACTGAGACATATTTGAACACGTCTCCCGATCACATGGTTGATCATACTCTAGGTTCCACATGCATGTTTTACCTGAAGGAAGAATACCTTAAACCTGGGTAGTTGAAACCCGTGGAATGGGTACCATGCAATATGACTTCAAAGGGTCTTCATTTGCTCACCGAACCTCTCCAATCCTATCACTGCTGTGTTTATGCCCCTGTACACATGCTTGATTCTCTTTCAGAGACATAGCAATCCATAGGTTTTAAGATACTTACTAGTCAGGTACATTCTTAGGCGTTTAATATGCGGTGTTGAGTCCATTTCGTTGAGCAAGGAGTAGCTCTTGTCTATTCCATATTTGGCTTAAGGAACTTTATCTGTGCTCATTTCAATCTCTGGTTTTATGCAGCACCCCAACTCACCTTTCCCCTTAAGCAAGCATAAGTTGGTTTTCTAAATTTGAGACCCTGTTCTGTTCTGTAATTCAGTTCCTGTGTAGCCAAGTTTACATTCCGTGTATTACTGATATCTTATGATGTTTCTTTTTCTGTGTGACTTATTTCAGTTAGAATCATCATACCTGAATCCACTCATTGTGCTGCTAAGGGCCTGATGACATAGATTTCATTGCTGAGTGATATTGCTTTGTAAGTAAATACCACAACTTCTTTATCCATTTTTCACTTTCTGCGATGTTGAACTTGTACTGTAAACGAGGTTCTTGTAAACAGAGGCGTCCCAAACTTTGGGGTGGCTGTGTCTTTTTGATTTTAATTTCCCTAAGCTATAGGACCATAAGTGGAAGTGCCCTAGGCTCTGTTGCTTTGTTTTTTAGATGTTTCAGGAAACACCATACACTTCTCCCGAGTGTCTGTTGGCAATTTACATCCCGCCCATCAGCATAACAAGGCTCCCAGTTCTCCATGGCCTGTCCTGTCTTTCTGGATTTTACACTTTTTTCAGATGGCCCTTTTGACCGGGGGGAAGTGAGACTTCATTGTAGTGCAGATTTCCTTTGCAAGCTTGCTTGGTTGGCCAAAAAGGGCGTATGCGTTTTTTCCTGAATATATTCAGGAAAAAACGCATACGCCCTTTTTGGCCAAGTGCATCATTGTGGACGTTCTGCCTCTTTTCCTATGCTTTCAATGCAATTCCAGTCTACCTCCTGAAATCGGTTTCCTGCAATTCTGCCCCGCTTTCAAGTCCTCTTGGCAGCCTTACTTCAGTATATTTTTGGACGATAGCTGTCATTTATAACTCTGCAGGTTTGTGAATTACAGTGCCCCTGAGCTCCTTTCTTCAACTCGCTTTCTTGTGACCTGGCCGCAACACCGCAGGATGGCTTCAGGCCCTAATCTGGTTCCGGCACGGCACGCTGAGCCTTTGGTTAATTCCTCTTCCTGGTGGGAAATGAGAGTTAAATTTGCCCGTCCAGACACCTCCAGCTAGTCTCTCATTGGTTCTCGCTATTCCTGTTCATCTTCCGCAGAAATTGCAAACTGGGCCAAACAGGAGGTTAAAGGGACTGACTCTCCAAGTCGGGAGGGTGTTAGTAAAGCGTCTGGAATGTTGCACCCGAGTACCAGGGTACGAAAACTGAGACATATTTGAACACGTCTCCCGATCACATGGTTGATCATACTCTAGGTTCCACATGCATGTTTTACCTGAAGGAAGAATACCTTAAACCTGGGTAGTTGAAACCCGTGGAATGGGTACCATGCAATATGACTTCAAAGGGTCTTCATTTGCTCACCGAACCTCTCCAATCCTATCACTGCTGTGTTTATGCCCCTGTACACATGCTTGATTCTCTTTCAGAGACATAGCAATCCATAGGTTTTAAGATACTTACTAGTCAGGTACATTCTTATGCGTTTAATATGCGGTGTTGAGTCCATTTCGTTGAGCAAGGAGTAGCTCTTGTCTATTCCATATTTGGCTTAAGGAACTTTATCTGTGCTCATTTCAATCTCTGGTTTTATGCAGCACCCCAACTCACCTTTCCCCTTAAGCAAGCATAAGTTGGTTTTCTAAATTTGAGACCCTGTTCTGTTCTGTAATTCAGTTCCTGTGTAGCCAAGTTTACATTCCGTGTATTACTGATATCTTATGATGTTTCTTTTTCTGTGTGACTTATTTCAGTTAGAATCATCATACCTGAATCCACTCATTGTGCTGCTAAGGGCCTGATGACATAGATTTCATTGCTGAGTGATATTGCTTTGTAAGTAAATACCACAAATTCTTTATCCATTTTTCACTTTCTGCGATGTTGAACTTGTACTGTAAACGAGGTTCTTGTAAACAGAGGCGTCCCAATGTTTGTGGTGGCTGTGTCTTTTTGATTTTAATTTCCCTAAGCTATAGGACCATAAGTGGAAGTGCCCTAGGCTCTGTTGCTTTGTTTTTTAGATGTTTCAGGAAACACCATACACTTCTCCCGAGTGTCTGTTGGCAATTTACATCCCGCCCATCAGCATAACAAGGCTCCCAGTTCTCCATGGCCTGTCCTGCCTTTCTGGATTTTACACTTTTTTCAGATGGCCCTTTTGACCGGGGGGAAGTGAGACTTCATTGTAGTGCAGATTTCCTTTGCAAGCTTGCTTGGTTGGCCAAAAAGGGCGTATGCGTTTTTTCCTGAATATATTCAGGAAAAAACGCATACGCCCTTTTTGGCCAAGTGCATCATTGTGGACGTTCTGCCTCTTTTCCTATGCTTTCAATGCAATTCCAGTCTGCCTCCTGAAATCGGTTTCCTGCAATTCTGCCCCGCTTTCAAGTCCTCTTGGCAGCCTTACTTCAGTATATTTTTGGACGATAGCTGTCATTTATAACTCTGCAGGTTTGTGAATTACAGTGCCCCTGAGCTCCTTTCTTCAACTCGCTTTCTTTTGAGCTGGCCGCAACACCGCAGGATGGCTTCAGGCCCTAATCTGGTTCCGGCACGGCACGCTGAGCCTTTGGTTAATTCCTCTTCCTGGTGGGAAATGAGAGTTAAATTTGCCCGTCCAGACACCTCCAGCTAGTCTCTCATTGGTTCTCGCTATTCCTGTTCATCTTCCGCAGAAATTGCAAACTGGGCCAAACAGGAGGTTAAAGGGACTGACTCTCCAAGTCGGGAGGGTGTTAGTAAAGCGTCTGGAATATTGCACCCGAGTACCAGGGTACGAAAACTGAGACATATTTGAACACGTCTCCCGATCACATGGTTGATCATACTCTAGGTTCCACATGCATGTTTTACCTGAAGGAAGAATACCTTAAACCTGGGTAGTTGAAACCCGTGGAATGGGTACCATGCAATATGACTTCAAAGGGTCTTCATTTGCTCACCGAACCTCTCCAATCCTATCACTGCTGTGTTTATGCCCCTGTACACATGCTTGATTCTCTTTCAGAGACATAGCAATCCATAGGTTTTAAGATACTTACTAGTCAGGTACATTCTTAGGCGTTTAATATGCGGTGTTGAGTCCATTTCGTTGAGCAAGGAGTAGCTCTTGTCTATTCCATATTTGGCTTAAGGAACTTTATCTGTGCTCATTTCAATCTCTGGTTTTATGCAGCACCCCAACTCACCTTTCCCCTTAAGCAAGCATAAGTTGGTTTTCTAAATTTGAGACCCTGTTCTGTTCTGTAATTCAGTTCCTGTGTAGCCAAGTTTACATTCCGTGTATTACTGATATCTTATGATGTTTCTTTTTCTGTGTGACTTATTTCAGTTAGAATCATCATACCTGAATCCACTCATTGTGCTGCTAAGGGCCTGATGACATAGATTTCATTGCTGAGTGATATTGCTTTGTAAGTAAATACCACAACTTCTTTATCCATTTTTCACTTTCTGCGATGTTGAACTTGTACTGTAAACGAGGTTCTTGTAAACAGAGGCGTCCCAAACTTTGAGGTGGCTGTGTCTTTTTGATTTTAATTTCCCTAAGCTATAGGACCATAAGTGGAAGTGCCCTAGGCTCTGTTGCTTTGTTTTTTAGATGTTTCAGGAAACACCATACACTTCTCCCGAGTGTCTGTTGGCAATTTACATCCCGCCCATCAGCATAACAAGGCTCCCAGTTCTCCATGGCCTGTCCTGTCTTTCTGGATTTTACACTTTTTTCAGATGGCCCTTTTGACCGGGGGGAAGTGAGACTTCATTGTAGTGCAGATTTCCTTTGCAAGCTTGCTTGGTTGGCCAAAAAGGGCGTATGCGTTTTTTCCTGAATATATTCAGGAAAAAACGCATACGCCCTTTTTGGCCAAGTGCATCATTGTGGACGTTCTGCCTCTTTTCCTATGCTTTCAATGCAATTCCAGTCTACCTCCTGAAATCGGTTTCCTGCAATTCTGCCCCGCTTTCAAGTCCTCTTGGCAGCCTTACTTCAGTATATTTTTGGACGATAGCTGTCATTTATAACTCTGCAGGTTTGTGAATTACAGTGCCCCTGAGCTCCTTTCTTCAACTCGCTTTCTTTTGAGCTGGCCGCAACACCGCAGGATGGCTTCAGGCCCTAATCTGGTTCCGGCACGGCACGCTGAGCCTTTGGTTAATTCCTCTTCCTGGTGGGAAATGAGAGTTAAATTTGCCCGTCCAGACACCTCCAGCTAGTCTCTCATTGGTTCTCGCTATTCCTGTTCATCTTCCGCAGAAATTGCAAACTGGGCCAAACGGGAGGTTAAAGGGACTGACTCTCCAAGTCGGGAGGGTGTTAGTAAAGCGTCTGGAATGTTGCACCCGAGTACCAGGGTACGAAAACTGAGACATATTTGAACACGTCTCCCGATCACATGGTTGATCATACTCTAGGTTCCACATGCATGTTTTAGCTGAAGGAAGAATACCTTAAACCTGGGTAGTTGAAACCCGTGGAATGGGTACCATGCAATATGACTTCAAAGGGTCTTCATTTGCTCACCGAACCTCTCCAATCCTATCACTGCTGCGTTTATGCCCCTGTACACATGCTTGATTCTCTTTCGGAGACATAGCAATCCATAGGTTTTAAGATACTTACTAGTCAGGTACATTCTTAGGCATTTAATATGCGGTGTTGAGTCCATTTCGTTGAGCAAGGAGTAGCTCTTGTCTATTCCATATTTGGCTTAAGGAACTTTATCTGTGCTCATTTCAATCTCTGGTTTTATGCAGCACCCCAACTCACCTTTCCCCTTAAGCAAGCATAAGTTGGTTTTCTAAATTTGAGACCCTGTTCTGTTCTGTAATTCAGTTCCTGTGTAGCCAAGTTTACATTCCGTGTATTACTGATATCTTATGATGTTTCTTTTTCTGTGTGACTTATTTCAGTTAGAATCATCATACCTGAATCCACTCATTGTGCTGCTAAGGGCCTGATGACATAGATTTCATTGCTGAGTGATATTGCTTTGTAAGTAAATACCACAACTTCTTTATCCATTTTTCACTTTCTGCGATGTTGAACTTGTACTGTAAACGAGGTTCTTGTAAACAGAGACGTCCCAAACTTTGGGGTGGCTGTGTCTTTTTGATTTTAATTTCCCTAAGCTATAGGACCATAAGTGGAAGTGCCCTAGGCTCTGTTGCTTTGTTTTTTAGATGTTTCAGGAAACACCATACACTTCTCCCGAGTGTCTGTTGGCAATTTACATCCCGCCCATCAGCATAACAAGGCTCCCAGTTCTCCATGGCCTGTCCTGCCTTTCTGGATTTTACACTTTTTTCAGATGGCCCTTTTGACCGGGGGGAAGTGAGACTTCATTGTAGTGCAGATTTCCTTTGCAAGCTTGCTTGGTTGGCCAAAAAGGGCGTATGCGTTTTTTCCTGAATATATTCAGGAAAAAACGCATACGCCCTTTTTGGCCAAGTGCATCATTGTGGACGTTCTGCCTCTTTTCCTATGCTTTCAATGCAATTCCAGTCTGCCTCCTGAAATCGGTTTCCTGCAATTCTGCCCCGCTTTCAAGTCCTCTTGGCAGCCTTACTTCAGTATATTTTTGGACGATAGCTGTCATTTATAACTCTGCAGGTTTGTGAATTACAGTGCCCCTGAGCTCCTTTCTTCAACTCGCTTTCTTTTGAGCTGGCCGCAACACCGCAGGATGGCTTCAGGCCCTAATCTGGTTCCGGCACGGCACGCTGAGCCTTTGGTTAATTCCTCTTCCTGGTGGGAAATGAGAGTTAAATTTGCCCGTCCAGACACCTCCAGCTAGTCTCTCATTGGTTCTCGCTATTCCTGTTCATCTTCCGCAGAAATTGCAAACTGGGCCAAACAGGAGGTTAAAGGGACTGACTCTCCAAGTCGGGAGGGTGTTAGTAAAGCGTCTGGAATGTTGCACCCGAGTACCAGGGTACGAAAACTGAGACATATTTGAACACATCTCCCGATCACATGGTTGATCATACTCTAGGTTCCACATGCATGTTTTAGCTGAAGGAAGAATACCTTAAACCTGGGTAGTTGAAACCCGTGGAATGGGTACCATGCAATATGACTTCAAAGGGTCTTCATTTGCTCACCGAACCTCTCCAATCCTATCACTGCTGTGTTTATGCCCCTGTACACATGCTTGATTCTCTTTCAGAGACATAGCAATCCATAGGTTTTAAGATACTTACTAGTCAGGTACATTCTTAGGCGTTTAATATGCGGTGTTGAGTCCATTTCGTTGAGCAAGGAGTAGCTCTTGTCTATTCCATATTTGGCTTAAGGAACTTTATCTGTGCTCATTTCAATCTCTGGTTTTATGCAGCACCCCAACTCACCTTTCCCCTTAAGCAAGCATAAGTTGGTTTTCTAAATTTGAGACCCTGTTCTGTTCTGTAATTCAGTTCCTGTGTAGCCAAGTTTACATTCCGTGTATTACTGATATCTTATGATGTTTCTTTTTCTGTGTGACTTATTTCAGTTAGAATCATCATACCTGAATCCACTCATTGTGCTGCTAAGGGCCTGATGACATAGATTTCATTGCTGAGTGATATTGCTTTGTAAGTAAATACCACAACTTCTTTATCCATTTTTCACTTTCTGCGATGTTGAACTTGTACGGTAAACGAGGTTCTTGTAAACAGAGACGTCCCAAACTTTGGGGTGGCTGTGTCTTTTTGATTTTAATTTCCCTAAGCTATAGGACCATAAGTGGAAGTGCCCTAGGCTCTGTTGCTTTGTTTTTTAGATGTTTCAGGAAACACCATACACTTCTCCCGAGTGTCTGTTGGCAATTTACATCCCGCCCATCAGCATAACAAGGCTCCCAGTTCTCCATGGCCTGTCCTGCCTTTCTGGATTTTACACTTTTTTCAGATGGCCCTTTTGACCGGGGGGAAGTGAGACTTCATTGTAGTGCAGATTTCCTTTGCAAGCTTGCTTGGTTGGCCAAAAAGGGCGTATGCGTTTTTTCCTGAATATATTCAGGAAAAAACGCATACGCCCTTTTTGGCCAAGTGCATCATTGTGGACGTTCTGCCTCTTTTCCTATGCTTTCAATGCAATTCCAGTCTACCTCCTGAAATCGGTTTCCTGCAATTCTGCCCCGCTTTCAAGTCCTCTTGGCAGCCTTACTTCAGTATATTTTTGGACGATAGCTGTCATTTATAACTCTGCAGGTTTGTGAATTACAGTGCCCCTGAGCTCCTTTCTTCAACTCGCTTTCTTGTGACCTGGCCGCAACACCGCAGGATGGCTTCAGGCCCTAATCTGGTTCCGGCACGGCACGCTGAGCCTTTGGTTAATTCCTCTTCCTGGTGGGAAATGAGAGTTAAATTTGCCCATCCAGACACCTCCAGCTAGTCTCTCATTGGTTCTCGCTATTCCTGTTCATCTTCCGCAGAAATTGCAAACTGGGCCAAACAGGAGGTTAAAGGGACTGACTCTCCAAGTCGGGAGGGTGTTAGTAAAGCGTCTGGAATGTTGCACCCGAGTACCAGGGTACGAAAACTGAGACATATTTGAACACGTCTCCCGATCACATGGTTGATCATACTCTAGGTTCCACATGCATGTTTTAGCTGAAGGAAGAATACCTTAAACCTGGGTAGTTGAAACCCGTGGAATGGGTACCATGCAATATGACTTCAAAGGGTCTTCATTTGCTCACCGAACCTCTCCAATCCTATCACTGCTGCGTTTATGCCCCTGTACACATGCTTGATTCTCTTTCGGAGACATAGCAATCCATAGGTTTTAAGATACTTACTAGTCAGGTACATTCTTAGGCATTTAATATGCGGTGTTGAGTCCATTTCGTTGAGCAAGGAGTAGCTCTTGTCTATTCCATATTTGGCTTAAGGAACTTTATCTGTGCTCATTTCAATCTCTGGTTTTATGCAGCACCCCAACTCACCTTTCCCCTTAAGCAAGCATAAGTTGGTTTTCTAAATTTGAGACCCTGTTCTGTTCTGTAATTCAGTTCCTGTGTAGCCAAGTTTACATTCCGTGTATTACTGATATCTTATGATGTTTCTTTTTCTGTGTGACTTATTTCAGTTAGAATCATCATACCTGAATCCACTCATTGTGCTGCTAAGGGCCTGATGACATAGATTTCATTGCTGAGTGATATTGCTTTGTAAGTAAATACCACAACTTCTTTATCCATTTTTCACTTTCTGCGATGTTGAACTTGTACTGTAAACGAGGTTCTTGTAAACAGAGACGTCCCAAACTTTGGGGTGGCTGTGTCTTTTTGATTTTAATTTCCCTAAGCTATAGGACCATAAGTGGAAGTGCCCTAGGCTCTGTTGCTTTGTTTTTTAGATGTTTCAGGAAACACCATACACTTCTCCCGAGTGTCTGTTGGCAATTTACATCCCGCCCATCAGCATAACAAGGCTCCCAGTTCTCCATGGCCTGTCCTGTCTTTCTGGATTTTACACTTTTTTCAGATGGCCCTTTTGACCGGGGGGAAGTGAGACTTCATTGTAGTGCAGATTTCCTTTGCAAGCTTGCTTGGTTGGCCAAAAAGGGCGTATGCATTTTTTCCTGAATATATTCAGGAAAAAACGCATACGCCCTTTTTGGCCAAGTGCATCATTGTGGACGTTCTGCCTCTTTTCCTATGCTTTCAATGCAATTCCAGTCTACCTCCTGAAATCGGTTTCCTGCCATTCTGCCCCGCTTTCAAGTCCTCTTGGCAGCCTTACTTCAGTATATTTTTGGACGATAGCTGTCATTTATAACTCTGCAGGTTTGTGAATTACAGTGCCCCTGAGCTCCTTTCTTCAACTCGCTTTCTTTTGAGCTGGCCGCAACACCGCAGGATGGCTTCAGGCCCTAATCTGGTTCCGGCACGGCACGCTGAGCCTTTGGTTAATTCCTCTTCCTGGTGGGAAATGAGAGTTAAATTTGCCCGTCCAGACACCTCCAGCTAGTCTCTCATTGATTCTCGCTATTCCTGTTCATCTTCCGCAGAAATTGCAAACTGGGCCAAACAGGAGGTTAAAGGGACTGACTCTCCAAGTCGGGAGGGTGTTAGTAAAGCGTCTGGAATATTGCACCCGAGTACCAGGGTACGAAAACTGAGACATATTTGAACACGTCTCCCAATCACATGGTTGATCATACTCTAGGTTCCACATGCATGTTTTACCTGAAGGAAGAATACCTTAAACCTGGGTAGTTGAAACCCGTGGAATGGGTACCATGCAATATGACTTCAAAGGGTCTTCATTTGCTCACCGAACCTCTCCAATCCTATCACTGCTGTGTTTATGCCCCTGTACACATGCTTGATTCTCTTTCAGAGACATAGCAATCCATAGGTTTTAAGATACTTACTAGTCAGGTACATTCTTAGGCGTTTAATATGCGGTGTTGAGTCCATTTCGTTGAGCAAGGAGTAGCTCTTGTCTATTCCATATTTGGCTTAAGGAACTTTATCTGTGCTCATTTCAATCTCTGGTTTTATGCAGCACCCCAACTCACCTTTACCCTTAAGCAAGCATAAGTTGGTTTTCTAAATTTGAGACCCTGTTCTGTTCTGTAATTCAGTTCCTGTGTAGCCAAGTTTACATTCCGTGTATTACTGATATCTTATGATGTTTCTTTTTCTGTGTGACTTATTTCAGTTAGAATCATCATACCTGAATCCACTCATTGTGCTGCTAAGGGCCTGATGACATAGATTTCATTGCTGAGTGATATTGCTTTGTAAGTAAATACCACAACTTCTTTATCCATTTTTCACTTTCTGCGATGTTGAACTTGTACTGTAAACGAGGTTCTTGTAAACAGAGGCGTCCCAATGTTTGGGGTGGCTGTGTCTTTTTGATTTTAATTTCCCTAAGCTATAGGACCATAAGTGGAAGTGCCCTAGGCTCTGTTGCTTTGTTTTTTAGATGTTTCAGGAAACACCATACACTTCTCCCGAGTGTCTGTTGGCAATTTACATCCCGCCCATCAGCATAACAAGGCTCCCAGTTCTCCATGGCCTGTCCTGCCTTTCTGGATTTTACACTTTTTTCAGATGGCCCTTTTGACCGGGGGGAAGTGAGACTTCATTGTAGTGCAGATTTCCTTTGCAAGCTTGCTTGGTTGGCCAAAAAGGGCGTATGCGTTTTTTCCTGAATATATTCAGGAAAAAACGCATACGCCCTTTTTGGCCAAGTGCATCATTGTGGACGTTCTGCCTCTTTTCCTATGCTTTCAATGCAATTCCAGTCTACCTCCTGAAATCGGTTTCCTGCAATTCTGCCCCGCTTTCAAGTCCTCTTGGCAGCCTTACTTCAGTATATTTTTGGACGATAGCTGTCATTTATAACTCTGCAGGTTTGTGAATTACAGTGCCCCTGAGCTCCTTTCTTCAACTCGCTTTCTTGTGACCTGGCCGCAACACCGCAGGATGGCTTCAGGCCCTAATCTGGTTCCGGCACGGCACGCTGAGCCTTTGGTTAATTCCTCTTCCTGGTGGGAAATGAGAGTTAAATTTGCCCGTCCAGACACCTCCAGCTAGTCTCTCATTGGTTCTCGCTATTCCTGTTCATCTTCCGCAGAAATTGCAAACTGGGCCAAACAGGAGGTTAAAGGGACTGACTCTCCAAGTCGGGAGGGTGTTAGTAAAGCGTCTGGAATGTTGCACCTGAGTACCAGGGTACGAAAACTGAGACATATTTGAACACGTCTCCCGATCACATGGTTGATCATACTCTAGGTTCCACATGCATGTTTTAGCTGAAGGAAGAATACCTTAAACCTGGGTAGTTGAAACCCGTGGAATGGGTACCATGCAATATGACTTCAAAGGGTCTTCATTTGCTCACCGAACCTCTCCAATCCTATCACTGCTGCGTTTATGCCCCTGTACACATGCTTGATTCTCTTTCGGAGACATAGCAATCCATAGGTTTTAAGATACTTACTAGTCAGGTACATTCTTAGGCATTTAATATGCGGTGTTGAGTCCATTTCGTTGAGCAAGAGGTAGCTCTTGTCTATTCCATATTTGGCTTAAGGATCTTTATCTGTGCTCATTTCAATCTCTGGTTTTATGCAGCACCCCAACTCACCTTTCCCCTTAAGCAAGCATAAGTTGGTTTTCTAAATTTGAGACCCTGTTCTGTTCTGTAATTCAGTTCCTGTGTAGCCAAGTTTACATTCCGTGTATTACTGATATCTTATGATGTTTCTTTTTCTGTGTGACTTATTTCAGTTAGAATCATCATACCTGAATCCACTCATTGTGCTGCTAAGGGCCTGATGACATAGATTTCATTGCTGAGTGATATTGCTTTGTAAGTAAATACCACAACTTCTTTATCCATTTTTCACTTTCTGCGATGTTGAACTTGTACTGTAAACGAGGTTCTTGTAAACAGAGGCGTCCCAAACTTTGGGGTGGCTGTGTCTTTTTGATTTTAATTTCCCTAAGCTATAGGACCATAAGTGGAAGTGCCCTAGGCTCTGTTGCTTTGTTTTTTAGATGTTTCAGGAAACACCATACACTTCTCCCGAGTGTCTGTTGGCAATTTACATCCCGCCCATCAGCATAACAAGGCTCCCAGTTCTCCATGGCCTGTCCTGCCTTTCTGGATTTTACACTTTTTTCAGATGGCCCTTTTGACCGGGGGGAAGTGAGACTTCATTGTAGTGCAGATTTCCTTTGCAAGCTTGCTTGGTTGGCCAAAAAGGGCGTATGCGTTTTTTCCTGAATATATTCAGGAAAAAACGCATACGCCCTTTTTGGCCAAGTGCATCATTGTGGACGTTCTGCCTCTTTTCCTATGCTTTCAATGCAATTCCAGTCTACCTCCTGAAATCGGTTTCCTGCAATTCTGCCCCGCTTTCAAGTCCTCTTGGCAGCCTTACTTCAGTATATTTTTGGACGATAGCTGTCATTTATAACTCTGCAGGTTTGTGAATTACAGTGCCCCTGAGCTCCTTTCTTCAACTCGCTTTCTTTTGAGCTGGCCGCAACACCGCAGGATGGCTTCAGGCCCTAATCTGGTTCCGGCACGGCACGCTGAGCCTTTGGTTAATTCCTCTTCCTGGTGGGAAATGAGAGTTAAATTTGCCCGTCCAGACACCTCCAGCTAGTCTCTCATTGGTTCTCGCTATTCCTGTTCATCTTCCGCAGAAATTGCAAACTGGGCCAAACAGGAGGTTAAAGGGACTGACTCTCCAAGTCGGGAGGGTGTTAGTAAAGCGTCTGGAATGTTGCACCCGAGTACCAGGGTACGAAAACTGAGACATATTTGAACACGTCTCCCGATCACATGGTTGATCATACTCTAGGTTCCACATGCATGTTTTAGCTGAAGGAAGAATACCTTAAACCTGGGTAGTTGAAACCCGTGGAATGGGTACCATGCGATATGACTTCAAAGGGTCTTCATTTGCTCACCGAACCTCTCCAATCCTATCACTGCTGCGTTTATGCCCCTGTACACATGCTTGATTCTCTTTCGGAGACATAGCAATCCATAGGTTTTAAGATACTTACTAGTCAGGTACATTCTTAGGCATTTAATATGCGGTGTTGAGTCCATTTCGTTGAGCAAGGAGTAGCTCTTGTCTATTCCATATTTGGCTTAAGGAACTTTATCTGTGCTCATTTCAATCTCTGGTTTTATGCAGCACCCCAACTCACCTTTCCTCTTAAGCAAGCATAAGTTGGTTTTCTAAATTTGAGACCCTGTTCTGTTCTGTAATTCAGTTCCTGTGTAGCCAAGTTTACATTCCGTGTATTACTGATATCTTATGATGTTTCTTTTTCTGTGTGACTTATTTCAGTTAGAATCATCATACCTGAATCCACTCATTGTGCTGCTAAGGGCCTGATGACATAGATTTCATTGCTGAGTGATATTGCTTTGTAAGTAAATACCACAACTTCTTTATCCATTTTTCACTTTCTGCGATGTTGAACTTGTACTGTAAACGAGGTTCTTGTAAACAGAGGCGTCCCAAACTTTGGGGTGGCTGTGTCTTTTTGATTTTAATTTCCCTAAGCTATAGGACCATAAGTGGAAGTGCCCTAGCCTCTGTTGCTTTGTTTTTTAGATGTTTCAGGAAACACCATACACTTCTCCCGAGTGTCTGTTGGCAATTTACATCCCGCCCATCAGCATAACAAGGCTCCCAGTTCTCCATGGCCTGTCCTGCCTTTCTGGATTTTACACTTTTTTCAGATGGCCCTTTTGACCGGGGGGAAGTGAGACTTCATTGTAGTGCAGATTTCCTTTGCAAGCTTGCTTGGTTGGCCAAAAAGGGCGTATGCGTTTTTTCCTGAATATATTCAGGAAAAAACGCATACGCCCTTTTTGGCCAAGTGCATCATTGTGGACGTTCTGCCTCTTTTCCTATGCTTTCAATGCAATTCCAGTCTACCTCCTGAAATCGGTTTCCTGAAATTCTGCCCCGCTTTCAAGTCCTCTTGGCAGCCTTACTTCATTATATTTTTGGACGATAGCTGTCATTTATAACTCTGCAGGTTTGTGAATTACAGTGCCCCTGAGCTCCTTTCTTCAACTCGCTTTCTTTTGAGCTGGCCGCAACACCGCAGGATGGCTTCAGGCCCTAATCTGGTTCCGGCACGGCACGCTGAGCCTTTGGTTAATTCCTCTTCCTGGTGGGAAATGAGAGTTAAATTTGCCCGTCCAGACACCTCCAGCTAGTCTCTCATTGGTTCTCGCTATTCCTGTTCATCTTCCGCAGAAATTGCAAACTGGGCCAAACAGGAGGTTAAAGGGACTGACTCTCCAAGTCGGGAGGGTGTTAGTAAAGCGTCTGGAATGTTGCACCCGAGTACCAGGGTACGAAAACTGAGACATATTTGAACACGTCTCCCGATCACATGGTTGATCATACTCTAGGTTCCACATGCATGTTTTAGCTGAAGGAAGAATACCTTAAACCTGGGTAGTTGAAACCCGTGGAATGGGTACCATGCAATATGACTTCAAAGGGTCTTCATTTGCTCACCGAACCTCTCCAATCCTATCACTGCTGCGTTTATGCCCCTGTACACATGCTTGATTCTCTTTCGGAGACATAGCAATCCATAGGTTTTAAGATACTTACTAGTCAGGTACATTCTTAGGCATTTAATATGCGGTGTTGAGTCCATTTCGTTGAGCAAGGAGTAGCTCTTGTCTATTCCATATTTGGCTTAAGGAACTTTATCTGTGCTCATTTCAATCTCTGGTTTTATGCAGCACCCCAACTCACCTTTACCCTTAAGCAAGCATAAGTTGGTTTTCTAAATTTGAGACCCTGTTCTGTTCTGTAATTCAGTTCCTGTGTAGCCAAGTTTACATTCCGTGTATTACTGATATCTTATGATGTTTCTTTTTCTGTGTGACTTATTTCAGTTAGAATCATCATACCTGAATCCACTCATTGTGCTGCTAAGGGCCTGATGACATAGATTTCATTGCTGAGTGATATTGCTTTGTAAGTAAATACCACAACTTCTTTATCCATTTTTCACTTTCTGCGATGTTGAACTTGTACGGTAAACGAGGTTCTTGTAAACAGAGGCGTCCCAAACTTTGGGGTGGCTGTGTCTTTTTGATTTTAATTTCCCTAAGCTATAGGACCATAAGTGGAAGTGCCCTAGGCTCTGTTGCTTTGTTTTTTAGATGTTTCAGGAAACACCATACACTTCTCCCGAGTGTCTGTTGGCAATTTACATCCCGCCCATCAGCATAACAAGGCTCCCAGTTCTCCATGGCCTGTCCTGCCTTTCTGGATTTTACACTTTTTTCAGATGGCCCTTTTGACCGGGGGGAAGTGAGACTTCATTGTAGTGCAGATTTCCTTTGCAAGCTTGCTTGGTTGGCCAAAAAGGGCGTATGCGTTTTTTCCTGAATATATTCAGGAAAAAACGCATACGCCCTTTTTGGCCAAGTGCATCATTGTGGACGTTCTGCCTCTTTTCCTATGCTTTCAATGCAATTCCAGTCTACCTCCTGAAATCGGTTTCCTGCAATTCTGCCCCGCTTTCAAGTCCTCTTGGCAGCCTTACTTCAGTATATTTTTGGACGATAGCTGTCATTTATAACTCTGCAGGTTTGTGAATTACAGTGCCCCTGAGCTCCTTTCTTCAACTCGCTTTCTTTTGAGCTGGCCGCAACACCGCAGGATGGCTTCAGGCCCTAATCTGGTTCCGGCACGGCACGCTGAGCCTTTGGTTAATTCCTCTTCCTGGTGGGAAATGAGAGTTAAATTTGCCCGTCCAGACACCTCCAGCTAGTCTCTCATTGGTTCTCGCTATTCCTGTTCATCTTCCGCAGAAATTGCAAACTGGGCCAAACAGGAGGTTAAAGGGACTGACTCTCCAAGTCGGGAGGGTGTTAGTAAAGCGTCTGGAATGTTGCACCCGAGTACCAGGGTACGAAAACTGAGACATATTTGAACACGTCTCCCGATCACATGGTTGATCATACTCTAGGTTCCACATGCATGTTTTAGCTGAAGGAAGAATACCTTAAACCTGGGTAGTTGAAACCCGTGGAATGGGTACCATGCGATATGACTTCAAAGGGTCTTCATTTGCTCACCGAACCTCTCCAATCCTATCACTGCTGCGTTTATGCCCCTGTACACATGCTTGATTCTCTTTCGGAGACATAGCAATCCATAGGTTTTAAGATACTTACTAGTCAGGTACATTCTTAGGCATTTAATATGCGGTGTTGAGTCCATTTCGTTGAGCAAGGAGTAGCTCTTGTCTATTCCATATTTGGCTTAAGGAACTTTATCTGTGCTCATTTCAATCTCTGGTTTTATGCAGCACCCCAACTCACCTTTCCTCTTAAGCAAGCATAAGTTGGTTTTCTAAATTTGAGACCCTGTTCTGTTCTGTAATTCAGTTCCTGTGTAGCCAAGTTTACATTCCGTGTATTACTGATATCTTATGATGTTTCTTTTTCTGTGTGACTTATTTCAGTTAGAATCATCATACCTGAATCCACTCATTGTGCTGCTAAGGGCCTGATGACATAGATTTCATTGCTGAGTGATATTGCTTTGTAAGTAAATACCACAACTTCTTTATCCATTTTTCACTTTCTGCGATGTTGAACTTGTACTGTAAACGAGGTTCTTGTAAACAGAGGCGTCCCAAACTTTGGGGTGGCTGTGTCTTTTTGATTTTAATTTCCCTAAGCTATAGGACCATAAGTGGAAGTGCCCTAGCCTCTGTTGCTTTGTTTTTTAGATGTTTCAGGAAACACCATACACTTCTCCCGAGTGTCTGTTGGCAATTTACATCCCGCCCATCAGCATAACAAGGCTCCCAGTTCTCCATGGCCTGTCCTGCCTTTCTGGATTTTACACTTTTTTCAGATGGCCCTTTTGACCGGGGGGAAGTGAGACTTCATTGTAGTGCAGATTTCCTTTGCAAGCTTGCTTGGTTGGCCAAAAAGGGCGTATGCGTTTTTTCCTGAATATATTCAGGAAAAAACGCATACGCCCTTTTTGGCCAAGTGCATCATTGTGGACGTTCTGCCTCTTTTCCTATGCTTTCAATGCAATTCCAGTCTACCTCCTGAAATCGGTTTCCTGAAATTCTGCCCCGCTTTCAAGTCCTCTTGGCAGCCTTACTTCATTATATTTTTGGACGATAGCTGTCATTTATAACTCTGCAGGTTTGTGAATTACAGTGCCCCTGAGCTCCTTTCTTCAACTCGCTTTCTTTTGAGCTGGCCGCAACACCGCAGGATGGCTTCAGGCCCTAATCTGGTTCCGGCACGGCACGCTGAGCCTTTGGTTAATTCCTCTTCCTGGTGGGAAATGAGAGTTAAATTTGCCCGTCCAGACACCTCCAGCTAGTCTCTCATTGGTTCTCGCTATTCCTGTTCATCTTCCGCAGAAATTGCAAACTGGGCCAAACAGGAGGTTAAAGGGACTGACTCTCCAAGTCGGGAGGGTGTTAGTAAAGCGTCTGGAATGTTGCACCCGAGTACCAGGGTACGAAAACTGAGACATATTTGAACACGTCTCCCGATCACATGGTTGATCATACTCTAGGTTCCACATGCATGTTTTAGCTGAAGGAAGAATACCTTAAACCTGGGTGGTTGAAACCCGTGGAATTGGTACCATGCAATATGACTTCAAAGGGTCTTCATTTGCTCACCGAACCTCTCCAATCCTATCACTGCTGCGTTTATGCCCCTGTACACATGCTTGATTCTCTTTCGGAGACATAGCAATCCATAGGTTTTAAGATACTTACTAGTCAGGTACATTCTTAGGCATTTAATATGCGGTGTTGAGTCCATTTCGTTGAGCAAGGAGTAGCTCTTGTCTATTCCATATTTGGCTTAAGGAACTTTATCTGTGCTCATTTCAATCTCTGGTTTTATGCAGCACCCCAACTCACCTTTCCCCTTAAGCAAGCATAAGTTGGTTTTCTAAATTTGAGACCCTGTTCTGTTCTGTAATTCAGTTCCTGTGTAGCCAAGTTTACATTCCGTGTATTACTGATATCTTATGATGTTTCTTTTTCTGTGTGACTTATTTCAGTTAGAATCATCATACCTGAATCCACTCATTGTGCTGCTAAGGGCCTGATGACATAGATTTCATTGCTGAGTGATATTGCTTTGTAAGTAAATACCACAACTTCTTTATCCATTTTTCACTTTCTGCGATGTTGAACTTGTACGGTAAACGAGGTTCTTGTAAACAGAGGCGTCCCAAACTTTGGGGTGGCTGTGTCTTTTTGATTTTAATTTCCCTAAGCTATAGGACCATAAGTGGAAGTGCCCTAGGCTCTGTTGCTTTGTTTTTTAGATGTTTCAGGAAACACCATACACTTCTCCCGAGTGTCTGTTGGCAATTTACATCCCGCCCATCAGCATAACAAGGCTCCCAGTTCTCCATGGCCTGTCCTGCCTTTCTGGATTTTACACTTTTTTCAGATGGCCCTTTTGACCGGGGGGAAGTGAGACTTCATTGTAGTGCAGATTTCCTTTGCAAGCTTGCTTGGTTGGCCAAAAAGGGCGTATGCGTTTTTTCCTGAATATATTCAGGAAAAAACGCATACGCCCTTTTTGGCCAAGTGCATCATTGTGGACGTTCTGCCTCTTTTCCTATGCTTTCAATGCAATTCCAGTCTACCTCCTGAAATCGGTTTCCTGCAATTCTGCCCCGCTTTCAAGTCCTCTTGGCAGCCTTACTTCATTATATTTTTGGACGATAGCTGTCATTTATAACTCTGCAGGTTTGTGAATTACAGTGCCCCTGAGCTCCTTTCTTCAACTCGCTTTCTTTTGAGCTGGCCGCAACACCGCAGGATGGCTTCAGGCCCTAATCTGGTTCCGGCACGGCACGCTGAGCCTTTGGTTAATTCCTCTTCCTGGTGGGAAATGAGAGTTAAATTTGCCCGTCCAGACACCTCCAGCTAGTCTCTCATTGGTTCTCGCTATTCCTGTTCATCTTCCGCAGAAATTGCAAACTGGGCCAAACAGGAGGTTAAAGGGACTGACTCTCCAAGTCGGGAGGGTGTTAGTAAAGCGTCTGGAATGTTGCACCCGAGTACCAGGGTACGAAAACTGAGACATATTTGAACACGTCTCCCGATCACATGGTTGATCATACTCTAGGTTCCACATGCATGTTTTAGCTGAAGGAAGAATACCTTAAACCTGGGTAGTTGAAACCCGTGGAATGGGTACCATGCAATATGACTTCAAAGGGTCTTCATTTGCTCACCGAACCTCTCCAATCCTATCACTGCTGCGTTTATGCCCCTGTACACATGCTTGATTCTCTTTCGGAGACATAGCAATCCATAGGATTTAAGATACTTACTAGTCAGGTACATTCTTAGGCATTTAATATGCGGTGTTGAGTCCATTTCGTTGAGCAAGGAGTAGCTCTTGTCTATTCCATATTTGGCTTAAGGAACTTTATCTGTGTTCATTTCAATCTCTGGTTTTATGCAGCACCCCAACTCACCTTTACCCTTAAGCAAGCATAAGTTGGTTTTCTAAATTTGAGACCCTGTTCTGTTCTGTAATTCAGTTCCTGTGTAGCCAAGTTTACATTCCGTGTATTACTGATATCTTATGATGTTTCTTTTTCTGTGTGACTTATTTCAGTTAGAATCATCATACCTGAATCCACTCATTGTGCTGCTAAGGGCCTGATGACATAGATTTCATTGCTGAGTGATATTGCTTTGTAAGTAAATACCACAACTTCTTTATCCATTTTTCACTTTCTGCGATGTTGAACTTGTACGGTAAACGAGGTTCTTGTAAACAGAGGCGTCCCAAACTTTGGGGTGGCTGTGTCTTTTTGATTTTAATTTCCCTAAGCTATAGGACCATAAGTGGAAGTGCCCTAGGCTCTGTTGCTTTGTTTTTTAGATGTTTCAGGAAACACCATACACTTCTCCCGAGTGTCTGTTGGCAATTTACATCCCGCCCATCAGCATAACAAGGCTCCCAGTTCTCCATGGCCTGTCCTGCCTTTCTGGATTTTACACTTTTTTCAGATGGCCCTTTTGACCGGGGGGAAGTGAGACTTCATTGTAGTGCAGATTTCCTTTGCAAGCTTGCTTGGTTGGCCAAAAAGGGCGTATGCGTTTTTTCCTGAATATATTCAGGAAAAAACGCATACGCCCTTTTTGGCCAAGTGCATCATTGTGGACGTTCTGCCTCTTTTCCTATGCTTTCAATGCAATTCCAGTCTACCTCCTGAAATCGGTTTCCTGCAATTCTGCCCCGCTTTCAAGTCCTCTTGGCAGCCTTACTTCATTATATTTTTGGACGATAGCTGTCATTTATAACTCTGCAGGTTTGTGAATTACAGTGCCCCTGAGCTCCTTTCTTCAACTCGCTTTCTTTTGAGCTGGCCGCAACACCGCAGGATGGCTTCAGGCCCTAATCTGGTTCCGGCACGGCACGCTGAGCCTTTGGTTAATTCCTCTTCCTGGTGGGAAATGAGAGTTAAATTTGCCCGTCCAGACACCTCCAGCTAGTCTCTCATTGGTTCTCGCTATTCCTGTTCATCTTCCGCAGAAATTGCAAACTGGGCCAAACAGGAGGTTAAAGGGACTGACTCTCCAAGTCGGGAGGGTGTTAGTAAAGCGTCTGGAATGTTGCACCCGAGTACCAGGGTACGAAAACTGAGACATATTTGAACACGTCTCCCGATCACATGGTTGATCATACTCTAGGTTCCACATGCATGTTTTAGCTGAAGGAAGAATACCTTAAACCTGGGTAGTTGAAACCCGTGGAATGGGTACCATGCAATATGACTTCAAAGGGTCTTCATTTGCTCACCGAACCTCTCCAATCCTATCACTGCTGCGTTTATGACCCTGTACACATGCTTGATTCTCTTTCGGAGACATAGCAATCCATAGGTTTTAAGATACTTACTAGTCAGGTACATTCTTAGGCATTTAATATGCGGTGTTGAGTCCATTTCGTTGAGCAAGGAGTAGCTCTTGTCTATTTCATATTTGGCTTAAGGAACTTTATCTGTGCTCATTTCAATCTCTGGTTTTATGCAGCACCCCAACTCACCTTTACCCTTAAGCAAGCATAAGTTGGTTTTCTAAATTTGAGACCCTGTTCTGTTCTGTAATTCAGTTCCTGTGTAGCCAAGTTTACATTCCGTGTATTACTGATATCTTATGATGTTTCTTTTTCTGTGTGACTTATTTCAGTTAGAATCATCATACCTGAATCCACTCATTGTGCTGCTAAGGGCCTGATGACATAGATTTCATTGCTGAATGATATTGCTTTGTAAGTAAATACCACAACTTCTTTATCCATTTTTCACTTTCTGCGATGTTGAACTTGTACGGTAAACGAGGTTCTTGTAAACAGAGGCGTCCCAAACTTTGGGGTGGCTGTGTCTTTTTGATTTTAATTTCCCTAAGCTATAGGACCATAAGTGGAAGTGCCCTAGGCTCTGTTGCTTTGTTTTTTAGATGTTTCAGGAAACACCATACACTTCTCCCGAGTGTCTGTTGGCAATTTACATCCCGCCCATCAGCATAACAAGGCTCCCAGTTCTCCATGGCCTGTCCTGCCTTTCTGGATTTTACACTTTTTTCAGATGGCCCTTTTGACCGGGGGGAAGTGAGACTTCATTGTAGTGCAGATTTCCTTTCCAAGCTTGCTTGGTTGGTCAAAAAGGGCGTATGCGTTTTTTCCTGAATATATTCAGGAAAAAACGCATACGCCCTTTTTGGCCAAGTGCATCATTGTGGACGTTCTGCCTCTTTTCCTATGCTTTCAATGCAATTCCAGTCTACCTCCTGAAATCAGTTTCCTGCAATTCTGCCCCGCTTTCAAGTCCTCTTGGCAGCCTTACTTCAGTATATTTTTGGACGATAGCTGTCATTTATAACTCTGCAGGTTTGTGAATTACAGTGCCCCTGAGCTCCTTTCTTCAACTCGCTTTCTTTTGAGCTGGCCGCAACACCGCAGGATGGCTTCAGGCCCTAATCTGGTTCCGGCACGGCACGCTGAGCCTTTGGTTAATTCCTCTTCCTGGTGGGAAATGAGAGTTAAATTTGCCCGTCCAGACACCTCCAGCTAGTCTCTCATTGGTTCTCGCTATTCCTGTTCATCTTCCGCAGAAATTGCAAACTGGGCCAAACAGGAGGTTAAAGGGACTGACTCTCCAAGTCGGGAGGGTGTTAGTAAAGCGTCTGGAATGTTGCACCCGAGTACCAGGGTACGAAAACTGAGACATATTTGAACACGTCTCCCGATCACATGGTTGATCATACTCTAGGTTCCACATGCATGTTTTAGCTGAAGGAAGAATACCTTAAACCTGGGTAGTTGAAACCCGTGGAATGGGTACCATGCAATATGACTTCAAAGGGTCTTCATTTGCTCACCGAACCTCTCCAATCCTATCACTGCTGCGTTTATGCCCCTGTACACATGCTTGATTCTCTTTCGGAGACATAGCAATCCATAGGTTTTAAGATACTTACTAGTCAGGTACATTCTTAGGCATTTAATATGCGGTGTTGAGTCCATTTCGTTGAGCAAGGAGTAGCTCTTGTCTATTCCATATTTGGCTTAAGGAACTTTATCTGTGCTCATTTCAATCTCTGGTTTTATGCAGCACCCCAACTCACCTTTACCCTTAAGCAAGCATAAGTTGGTTTTCTAAATTTGAGACCCTGTTCTGTTCTGTAATTCAGTTCCTGTGTAGCCAAGTTTACATTCCGTGTATTACTGATATCTTATGATGTTTCTTTTTCTGTGTGACTTATTTCAGTTAGAATCATCATACCTGAATCCACTCATTGTGCTGCTAAGGGCCTGATGACATAGATTTCATTGCTGAGTGATATTGCTTTATAAGTAAATACCACAACTTCTTTATCCATTTTTCACTTTCTGCGATGTTGAACTTGTACTGTAAACGAGGTTCTTGTAAACAGAGGCGTCCCAAACTTTGGGGTGGCTGTGTCTTTTTGATTTTAATTTCCCTAAGCTATAGGACCATAAGTGGAAGTGCCCTAGGCTCTGTTGCTTTGTTTTTTAGATGTTTCAGGAAACACCATACACTTCTTCCGAGTGTCTGTTGGCAATTTACATCCCGCCCATCAGCATAACAAGGCTCCCAGTTCTCCATGGCCTGTCCTGCCTTTCTGGATTTTACACTTTTTTCAGATGGCCCTTTTGACCGGGGGGAAGTGAGACTTCATTGTAGTGCAGATTTCCTTTGCAAGCTTGCTTGGTTGGCCAAAAAGGGTGTATGCGTTTTTTCTTGAATATATTCAGGAAAAAACGCATACGCCCTTTTTGGCCAAGTGCATCATGGTGGACGTTCTGCCTCTTTTCCTATGCTTTCAATGCAATTCCAGTCTACCTCCTGAAATCGGTTTCCTGCAATTCTGCCCCGCTTTCAAGTCCTCTTGGCAGCCTTACTTCAGTATATTTTTGGACGATAGCTGTCATTTATAACTCTGCAGGTTTGTGAATTACAGTGCCCCTGAGCTCCTTTCTTCAACTCGCTTTCTTTTGAGCTGGCCGCAACACCGCAGGATGGCTTCAGGCCCTAATCTGGTTCCGGCACGGCACGCTGAGCCTTTGGTTAATTCCTCTTCCTGGTGGGAAATGAGAGTTAAATTTGCCCGTCCAGACACCTCCAGCTAGTCTCTCATTGGTTCTCGCTATTCCTGTTCATCTTCCGCAGAAATTGCAAACTGGGCCAAACAGGAGGTTAAAGGGACTGACTCTCCAAGTCGGGAGGGTGTTAGTAAAGCGTCTGGAATGTTGCACCCGAGTACCAGGGTACGAAAACTGAGACATATTTGAACACGTCTCCCGATCACATGGTTGATCATACTCTAGGTTCCACATGCATGTTTTAGCTGAAGGAAGAATACCTTAAACCTGGGTAGTTGAAACCCGTGGAATGGGTACCATGCAATATGACTTCAAAGGGTCTTCATTTGCTCACCGAACCTCTCCAATCCTATCACTGCTGCGTTTATGCCCCTGTACACATGCTTGATTCTCTTTCGGAGACATAGCAATCCATAGGTTTTAAGATACTTACTAGTCAGGTACATTCTTAGGCATTTAATATGCGGTGTTGAGTCCATTTCGTTGAGCAAGGAGTAGCTCTTGTCTATTCCATATTTGGCTTAAGGAACTTTATCTGTGCTCATTTCAATCTCTGGTTTTATGCAGCACCCCAACTCACCTTTCCCCTTAAGCAAGCATAAGTTGGTTTTCTAAATTTGAGACCCTGTTCTGTTCTGTAATTCAGTTCCTGTGTAGTCAAGTTTACATTCCGTGTATTACTGATATCTTATGATGTTTCTTTTTCTGTGTGACTTATTTCAGTTAGAATCATCATACCTGAATCCACTCATTGTGCTGCTAAGGGCCTGATGACATAGATTTCATTGCTGAGTGATATTGCTTTGTAAGTAAATACCACAACTTCTTTATCCATTTTTCACTTTCTGCGATGTTGAACTTGTACTGTAAACGAGGTTCTTGTAAACAGAGGCGTCCCAAACTTTGGGGTGGCTGTGTCTTTTTGATTTTAATTTCCCTAAGCTATAGGACCATAAGTGGAAGTGCCCTAGGCTCTGTTGCTTTGTTTTTTAGATGTTTCAGGAAACACCATACACTTCTCCCGAGTGTCTGTTGGCAATTTACATCCCGCCCATCAGCATAACAAGGCTCCCAGTTCTCCATGGCCTGTCCTGCCTTTCTGGATTTTACACTTTTTTCAGATGGCCCTTTTGACCGGGGGGAAGTGAGACTTCATTGTAGTGCAGATTTCCTTTGCAAGCTTGCTTGGTTGGCCAAAAAGGGCGTATGCGTTTTTTCCTGAATATATTCAGGAAAAAACGCATACGCCCTTTTTGGCCAAGTGCATCATGGTGGACGTTCTGCCTCTTTTCCTATGCTTTCAATGCAATTCCAGTCTACCTCCTGAAATCGGTTTCCTGCAATTCTGCCCCGCTTTCAAGTCCTCTTGGCAGCCTTACTTCAGTATATTTTTGGACGATAGCTGTCATTTATAACTCTGCAGGTTTGTGAATTACAGTGCCCCTGAGCTCCTTTCTTCAACTCGCTTTCTTGTGACCTGGCCGCAACACCGCAGGATGGCTTCAGGCCCTAATCTGGTTACGGCACGGCACGCTGAGCCTTTGGTTAATTCCTCTTCCTGGTGGGAAATGAGAGTTAAATTTGCCCGTCCAGACACCTCCAGCTAGTCTCTCATTGGTTCTCGCTATTCCTGTTCATCTTCCGCAGAAATTGCAAACTGGGCCAAACAGGAGGTTAAAGGGACTGACTCTCCAAGTTGGGAGGGTGTTAGTAAAGCGTCTGGAATGTTGCACCCGAGTACCAGGGTACGAAAACTGAGACATATTTGAACACGTCTCCCGATCACATGGTTGATCATACTCTAGGTTCCACATGCATGTTTTAGCTGAAGGAAGAATACCTTAAACCTGGGTAGTTGAAACCCGTGGAATGGGTACCATGCAATATGACTTCAAAGGGTCTTCATTTGCTCACCGAACCTCTCCAATCCTATCACTGCTGCGTTTATGCCCCTGTACACATGCTTGATTCTCTTTCGGAGACATAGCAATCCATAGGTTTTAAGATACTTACTAGTCAGGTACATTCTTAGGCATTTAATATGCGGTGTTGAGTCCATTTCGTTGAGCAAGGAGTAGCTCTTGTCTATTCCATATTTGGCTTAAGGAACTTTATCTGTGCTCATTTCAATCTCTGGTTTTATGCAGCACCCCAACTCACCTTTCCCCTTAAGCAAGCATAAGTTGGTTTTCTAAATTTGAGACCCTGTTCTGTTCTGTAATTCAGTTCCTGTGTAGTCAAGTTTACATTCCGTGTATTACTGATATCTTATGATGTTTCTTTTTCTGTGTGACTTATTTCAGTTAGAATCATCATACCTGAATCCACTCATTGTGCTGCTAAGGGCCTGATGACATAGATTTCATTGCTGAGTGATATTGCTTTGTAAGTAAATACCACAACTTCTTTATCCATTTTTCACTTTCTGCGATGTTGAACTTGTACTGTAAACGAGGTTCTTGTAAACAGAGGCGTCCCAAACTTTGGGGTGGCTGTGTCTTTTTGATTTTAATTTCCCTAAGCTATAGGACCATAAGTGGAAGTGCCCTAGGCTCTGTTGCTTTGTTTTTTAGATGTTTCAGGAAACACCATACACTTCTCCCGAGTGTCTGTTGGCAATTTACATCCCGCCCATCAGCATAACAAGGCTCCCAGTTCTCCATGGCCTGTCCTGCCTTTCTGGATTTTACACTTTTTTCAGATGGCCCTTTTGACCGGGGGGAAGTGAGACTTCATTGTAGTGCAGATTTCCTTTGCAAGCTTGCTTGGTTGGCCAAAAAGGGCGTATGCGTTTTTTCCTGAATATATTCAGGAAAAAACGCATACGCCCTTTTTGGCCAAGTGCATCATTGTGGACGTTCTGCCTCTTTTCCTATGCTTTCACTGCAATTCCAGTCTATCTCCTGAAATCGGTTTCCTGCAATTCTGCCCCGCTTTCAAGTCCTCTTGGCAGCCTTACTTCAGTATATTTTTGGACGATAGCTGTCATTTATAAGTCTGCAGGTTTGTGAATTACAGTGCCCCTGAGCTCCTTTCTTCAACTCGCTTTCTTGTGACCTGGCCGCAACACCGCAGGATGGCTTCAGGCCCTAATCTGGTTCCGGCACGGCACGCTGAGCCTTTGGTTAATTCCTCTTCCTGGTGGGAAATGAGAGTTAAATTTGCCCGTCCAGACACCTCCAGCTAGTCTCTCATTGGTTCTCGCTATTCCTGTTCATCTTCCGCAGAAATTGCAAACTGGGCCAAACAGGAGGTTAAAGGGACTGACTCTCCAAGTCGGGAGGGTGTTAGTAAAGCGTCTGGAATGTTGCACCCGAGTACCAGGGTACGAAAACTGAGACATATTTGAACACGTCTCCCGATCACATGGTTGATCATACTCTAGGTTCCACATGCATGTTTTAGCTGAAGGAAGAATACCTTAAACCTGGGTAGTTGAAACCCGTGGAATGGGTACCATGCAATATGACTTCAGAGGGTCTTCATTTGCTCACCGAACCTCTCCAATCCTATCACTGCTGCGTTTATGCCCCTGTACACATGCTTGATTCTCTTTCGGAGACATAGCAATCCATAGGTTTTAAGATACTTACTAGTCAGGTACATTCTTAGGCGTTTAATATGCGGTGTTGAGCCCATTTCGTTGAGCAAGGAGTAGCTCTTGTCTATTCCATATTTGGCTTAAGGAACTTTATCTGTGCTCATTTCAATCTATGGTTTTATGCAGCACCCCAACTCACCTTTACCCTTAAGCAAGCATAAGTTGGTTTTCTAAATTTGAGACCCTGTTCTGTTCTGTAATCCAGTTCCTGTGTAGCCAAGTTTACATTCCGTGTATTACTGATATCTTATGATGTTTCTTTTTCTGTGTGACTTATTTCAGTTAGAATCATCATACCTGAATCCACTCATTGTGCTGCTAAGGGCCTGATGACATAGATTTCATTGCTGAGTGATATTGCTTTGTAAGTAAATACCACAACTTCTTTATCCATTTTTCACTTTCTGCGATGTTGAACTTGTACTGTAAACGAGGTTCTTGTAAACAGAGGCGTCCCAATGTTTGGGGTGGCTGTGTCTTTTTGATTTTAATTTCCCTAAGCTATAGGACCATAAGTGGAAGTGCCCTAGGCTCTGTTGCTTTGTTTTTTAGATGTTTCAGGAAACACCATACACTTCTCCCGAGTGTCTGTTGGCAATTTACATCCCGCCCATCAGCATAACAAGGCTCCCAGTTCTCCATGGCCTGTCCTGCCTTTCTGGATTTTACACTTTTTTCAGATGGCCCTTTTGACCGGGGGGAAGTGAGACTTCATTGTAGTGCAGATTTCCTTTGCAAGCTTGCTTGGTTGGCCAAAAAGGGCGTATGCGTTTTTTCCTGAATATATTCAGGAAAAAACGCATACGCCCTTTTTGGCCAAGTGCATCATTGTGGACGTTCTGCCTCTTTTCCTATGCTTTCAATGCAATTCCAGTCTACCTCCTGAAATCGGTTTCCTGCAATTCTGCCCCGCTTTCAAGTCCTCTTGGCAGCCTTACTTCAGTATATTTTTGGACGATAGCTGTCATTTATAACTCTGCAGGTTTGTGAATTACAGTGCCCCTGAGCTCCTTTCTTCAACTCGCTTTCTTTTGAGCTGGCCGCAACACCGCAGGATGGCTTCAGGCCCTAATCTGGTTCCGGCACGGCACGCTGAGCCTTTGGTTAATTCCTCTTCCTGGTGGGAAATGAGAGTTAAATTTGCCCGTCCAGACACCTCCAGCTAGTCTCTCATTGGTTCTCGCTATTCCTGTTCATCTTCCGCAGAAATTGCAAACTGGGCCAAACAGGAGGTTAAAGGGACTGACTCTCCAAGTCGGGAGGGTGTTAGTAAAGCGTCTGGAATGTTGCACCCGAGTACCAGGGTACGAGAACTGAGACATATTTGAACACGTTTCCCGATCACATGGTTGATCATACTCTAGGTTCCACATGCATGTTTTAGCTGAAGGAAGAATACCTTAAACCTGGGTAGTTGAAACCCGTGGAATGGGTACCATGCAATATGACTTCAAAGGGTCTTCATTTGCTCACCGAACCTCTCCAATCCTATCACTGCTGCGTTTATGCCCCTGTACACATGCTTGATTCTCTTTCGGAGACATAGCAATCCATAGGTTTTAAGATACTTACTAGTCAGGTACATTCTTAGGCATTTAATATGCGGTGTTGAGTCCATTTCGTTGAGCAAGGAGTAGCTCTTGTCTATTCCATATTTGGCTTAAGGAACTTTATCTGTGCTCATTTCAATCTCTGGTTTTATGCAGCACCCCAACTCACCTTTCCCCTTAAGCAAGCATAAGTTGGTTTTCTAAATTTGAGACCCTGTTCTGTTCTGTAATTCAGTTCCTGTGTAGCCAAGTTTACATTCCGTGTATTACTGATATCTTATGATGTTTCTTTTTCTGTGTGACTTATTTCAGTTAGAATCATCATACCTGAATCCACTCATTGTGCTGCTAAGGGCCTGATGACATAGATTTCATTGCTGAGTGATATTGCTTTGTAAGTAAATACCACAACTTCTTTATCCATTTTTCACTTTCTGCGATGTTGAACTTGTACTGTAAATGAGGTTCTTGTAAACAGAGGCGTCCCAAACTTTGGGGTGGCTGTGTCTTTTTGATTTTAATTTCCCTAAGCTATAGGACCATAAGTGGAAGTGCCCTAGGCTCTGTTGCTTTGTTTTTTAGATGTTTCAGGAAACACCATACACTTCTCCCGAGTGTCTGTTGGCAATTTACATCCCGCCCATCAGCATAACAAGGCTCCCAGTTCTCCATGGCCTGTCCTGCCTTTCTGGATTTTACACTTTTTTCAGATGGCCCTTTTGACCGGGGGGAAGTGAGACTTCATTGTAGTGCAGATTTCCTTTGCAAGCTTGCTTGGTTGGCCAAAAAGGGCGTATGCGTTTTTTCCTGAATATATTCAGGAAAAAACGCATACGCCCTTTTTGGCCAAGTGCATCATTGTGGACGTTCTGCCTCTTTTCCTATGCTTTCAATGCAATTCCAGTCTACCTCCTGAAATCGGTTTCCTGCAATTCTGCCCCGCTTTCAAGTCTTCTTGGCAGCCTTACTTCAGTATATTTTTGGACGATAGCTGTCATTTATAACTCTGCAGTTTTGTGAATTACAGTGCCCCTGAGCTCCTTTCTTCAACTCGCTTTCTTTTGAGCTGGCCGCAACACCGCAGGATGGCTTCAGGCCCTAATCTGGTTCCGGCACGGCACGCTGAGCCTTTGGTTAATTCCTCTTCCTGGTGGGAAATGAGAGTTAAATTTGCCCGTCCAGACACCTCCAGCTAGTCTCTCATTGGTTCTCGCTATTCCTGTTCATCTTCCGCAGAAATTGCAAACTGGGCCAAACAGGAGGTTAAAGGGACTGACTCTCCAAGTCGGGGGGGTGTTAGTAAAGCGTCTGGAATGTTGCACCCAAGTACCAGGGTACGAAAACTGAGACATATTTGAACACGTCTCCCGATCACATGGTTGATCATACTCTAGGTTCCACATGCATGTTTTAGCTGAAGGAAGAATACCTTAAACCTGGGTAGTTGAAACCCGTGGAATGGGTACCATGCAATATGACTTCAAAGGGTCTTCATTTGCTCACCGAACCTCTCCAATCCTATCACTGCTGCGTTTATGCCCCTGTACACATGCTTGATTCTCTTTCGGAGACATAGCAATCCATAGGTTTTAAGATACTTACTAGTCAGGTACATTCTTAGGCATTTAATATGCGGTGTTGAGTCCATTTCGTTGAGCAAGGAGTAGCTCTTGTCTATTCCATATTTGGCTTAAGGAACTTTATCTGTGCTCATTTCAATCTATGGTTTTATGCAGCACCCCAACTCACCTTTACCCTTAAGCAAGCATAAGTTGGTTTTCTAAATTTGAGACCCTGTTCTGTTCTGTAATTCAGTTCCTGTGTAGCCAAGTTTACATTCCGTGTATTACTGATATCTTATGATGTTTCTTTTTCTGTGTGTCTTATTTCAGTTAGAATCATCGTACCTGTATCCACTCATTATGCTGCTAAGGGCCTGATGACATAGATTTCATTGCTGAGTGATACTGCATTGTACGTAAGTACCACAAGTTCTTTATCCATTTTTCACTTTCTGTGATATTGAACTTGTACGGTTAACGAGGTTCTTGTAAACAGAGGCATCCCAAATTTTGGGGTGGCTGTGTCTTTTTGATTTTAATTTCCCTAAGCTATAGGACCATAAGTGGAAGTGCCCTAGGCTCTGTTGCTTTGTTTTTTAGATGTTTCAGGAAACACCATACACATCCCGCCCATCAGCATAACAAGGCTCCCAGTTCTCCATGGCCTGTCCTGCCTTTCTGGATTTTACACTTTTTTCAGATGGCCCTTTTGACCGGGGGGAAGTGAGACTTCATTGTAGTGCAGATTTCCTTTGAAAGCTTGCTTGGTTGGCCAAAAAGGGCATATGCCTTTTTTCCTGAATAAATTCAGGAAAAAAGGCATACGCCCTTTTTGGCCAAGTGCATCATTGTGGACGTTCTGCCTATTTTCCTATGCTTTAAATGCAATTCCAGTCTACCTCCTGAAATCGTTTTCCTGCAATTCTGCCTTGCTTTCAATGCCTCTTCATAGCCTTACCTCAATATATTTTTTGAAAATAGTTGGCCTTTATAACTCTGCAGGTTTTTGAATTGCAGTGACCCTTAGCTCCATTTTTCAGCTCTTATTTTTGTGATCTTGCCTCATAACCACAGGATTCCTTCAGGCCCTATTCTTCTTCTGGGGCACCTTGCTGTGCCTTTGGTTTATTCTTCTTACTGATGTGAATTTAGAGTGACATGTGCCCCTTGAAACCGCTACAGCTAGTTTCTCACTGGTTCCCCCTATTCCCATTCATCCTCCGCACTAACTGCAGACTGTGCGATACCAGAACTTAAAGGCATTGACTCTCCATGTGGGGATATTTTTGGTAAAGCGGCTGGAATGTCGATCTGGAGCCCCAGGAGAGGAAAAATGAGGTGTGTTTTAGAAACCTTTCCCGATCATATGGTATACCAGTCGCTGGGTTTCCCAAGCATGGTTTAGCTGTAGGAAGATTCCCTTCAACCTGGAGTGTTGGGACCCTTGGAATGAGTAGCATGAAGTATTGCACTAAACTTTTGGCAGTTGCTCACCAAAGCTCATCAATCCTCTCAGCCCCAAGTGTCCAGCCTTATGTCTTATCCAGCTGTGGGTTTATATGTGGTCAATCCAGGTTGCATCACAGCCCCTGAGCGAATTTTGTAAGAATTTTTCTCTCTTTCATTGTTTCTGCGTTTTGTTTTTTAAATTTATTTCTATAATGGGGTTTAGCTCATTTTCACTGCTGTGTTTGTGCCACTCTGCACACACTTGATTCCCTTATGGAGATATATCAATACATGGGTTTTAAGATTCTTATTACTCAGATATATTTCTCTGCGGTGTATAGGGTGTGTTGAGGCCAGTTCATTGAGCAAGGTGTAGATCTTGTCTAATATCTATTTGGTTTATTGAACGGTATCTGTGCTAATTTCAAACTCTGGTTTTATGCATCACCCCACCTCTCCTTTCCCCTTAAGCTGAAATAAGTGTGTTTTCTAAATGTGAGACACTGTTCTGTTCTGTAATTCATTTCTTGTGCAGCCATATTTACCCTCCCTCTATAAGTGATATCTTATGATATGTTTCTTTTTCTGTTTGACTTATTTCAAGTAGTATTATCGGACCTAAATCCACTCTTTATCCTTCTACTAGCCTTATTACATTGATTTCATGGTGAAGAGATATTCCATTGTACATAAGTACCACATCTTCTTTATCCATTGTTCTCTTTCCTGGGATATTTAAGGTATACTGAAGTTGAGGTTCTTGTAAACAGAGTAGCCCTAAACTGTGGTGTGCTTGTGTCTTGTTAATTTTTAGATTTCCCTAGATATACTCCCATGATTGGAAGTGTCCTATGCTCTGTAGCTCTGTTTTTTAGATGATTTAGGAACCACCATACACTTCTCCAGAGTGGCTCTCGGCAGTTCACACACTGCCCATCAGCGTATAAAGGCTCCCTGTTCTCCATGGCCTGTCCTGCATTTCTGGTTTTTACAAATTTTTAGGATGGCCCTTTTGACCAGTGGGAAATGAGACTTCTTTGTTGTGCACATTTGCATTGCTTGCTTGCTTCGTTGCCCATAAAGTGCGTATGCGTTTTTTCCTGGATATAATCAGGAAAAAACGCATACGCCCTTTTGGGCCAACTGCATCATTGTCGAAATTCTGCCGCTTTTCATGTGCTTTAAAGACGAGTCCAATCTATCTCTTGAAATCTGTTTCTTGCAATTCTGTCTTGCATTCAGATCCTCTTCTTTGCCTTACCTCAACATATTTTTGGACGTTAGTTTTCATTTATAACTCTGCAGGTTTGTGAATTGCAGTGACCCTGAGCTCCATTTTTTAAGTTGCTCTTTTGTGAGCTGGCCTCAAACCCGCAGGATTGCTTCAGGCCCTATTTTGGCTCGGGCGAGGCGGGCTGAGCCTTTTTTCAATTCTTATTCTTAATGGGAAATTAGAGTGATATGTGCCCGTCCAAACCCCTACAACTATTCTCTCATTGGTTCCCCGTTCATCCTCCTCACAATTTGCAAAATGTGTGAAACAGAAGTTGAAATGTGCTGATTCTCCAAGTGGGGAGATTCTAAGTAACGTGGCTGGAATGGTGAACAGGAGCACCAGGAGAGGATAAATGAGCTGCATTTTAGACACATCTCCCGATCACATGGTGTACAGTCCTCTGGGTTTTCCATGCATGTTTTAGCTGTAGGACGATCCCTTGAACCTGCATATTTGGGACCCATTGAATGGGTACCAGGTAGTATTACTTTAAAGGGTGTGCATTTCCTCACCCAACCTCACATTTCTCTTAGCGCAAACAGTTTCCAGCCTTATGTCTCATCCTGCTGTGGGTCTAGATGTGTTCAATCCATGTTGCATCACCGGCCCTGAGGAAAAGTTGTAAGAGGTTTTCTCTGTCTCTCTGTCGTTTATTTTTTTCAATTTATTACTATATTGGTTACAGCTGATTTTCAAAGCTCTGTTTCTTGCTGCTGTACATCCACTTGATTCACGTACAGAGAGACATCAGTAAATTCTTTTTCAGATTCTTACCAGTCGTATATATTCTTTTCCGGTGACTTGAGTGTGCTGAGTGCAGTTCTTTTAGCTACCGTGTAGGCCTTGTTGATTATCAGTTTGGTATTTGGAATGGTATCTTTGCTAATTTCAACCTCCTGGGTGATGCCTCACCCCTCCCCACCTTTCCCGTTTAGCAGCCTTATGCGTGTTTTCTACATATTTGACTATGTTTTTGTTTTGTAATTTATTTCATGTGTAGCCATTTTGGATTCCACCTTTAAGTGATATCTTATGATATGTGTCTTTTTCTTTTTGAATTCTGTCACTTAGAAAGATCATACGTAACTCCTCCGGAGTTGTTACAACTGGCCATATTTCATTGATTTCCAGGCTGAATAATATTCCACTCTACCTAAGTACCACATCTCTACCCATTTTTTCCCTCCAGAGACATTTAAGTTATATCCTAGTTGAGGATCTTTTAAACAGAGAGGGGGTAAACATTGGGGTGCCTGTGTCCTCTCGATTTTTGTTTTTCTCAAGATATACGCCCATGAGTGCAAGTGCCCTATGCTCTGTAGCTCATTTTTTAGATGCTTTAGTAAACACAATACACTTCTCCAGAATGGCCGTTGGCAATATACATTTCCACTATAAGTCTCACAGGGCTCCCTCTTCTCCTTGCCCTGTCCTGCATTTCTGTTGTTTACGCTTTATGAGGATGGCTCTTCTGACTGATGCGAAGTGATATCTTTTGTAGTATTGACTTCCAGTGCCCACCTGTTTGGTTGGCTAAAAAAGTGTATGCCCTTTTCTTGAATATATACAGAAAAAAACGCATACACCCTTTTTGGCCAACTGCAATGTTGGCAATGTTCAGCTCCTTTTCTTGTGCTTAATGGCGAGTCCTTTCTACCTCCTCAAATCCCTTTCCTGCCATTCTCCCTTGCTTACAAGTCCTTTTCTCTGACTTTCCTCAAGACATTTTTCAGTGATGGATATTTTCAACTCTGCAGTTTTGTGAATTTTACTGCCCCTGAGTTCCATTGTTCAACTTGTGTTTATGGGAACTGGCCACAAAGCAGCGGGATTTCCTCAAGCCCTATACTGTTTCCATGGGCAACCCTAGCCTTTGGTCAATTCGTCTTCCTGATTGGAAATTAGAGTGACATGTGCCTGTCTGAACACCTAGGACTTGTCTCTCATTGTTCCTCATCCTTCCGCTTCATCCTCTGGACAAATTCCAAACTGTACGCAACAGGATGTTGACAGTGCTGACATCTCCAAGTGGGGAGACTGTTAGTAAAGACGCTGGAGGGGTGAACCCGAGCACCAGGAGATGAGGAGATGAGATGCCTTTTCCAAACTCTTCCCGATCAGACGGTATACCATCCTCTGGGTGTGACAGACATGTTTTAGCAGTAGGAAGAGTCCCATTCATGTAAGGAGAACACCAGGGCTTTTTCAAAATCAGTGTCTCCCCGAAACCCAAACTGGGGAATTTTTTAAGCTACGGCTACACATATGTTCATTAAGGGCCTTGGGAAGTAGGCAGAGTCCAAACTTTAGATGATTGAAGTCTTCAGGGTCAGAAGCACTCACCACCAGCTTCCCTTAGGTTACACTTTAACTGTCATTGATAGATGATGTCAATAAAAATATCTATTCTTTTTCAGATTATTTCCCCTTATAGGTTATTGCAAAATGTTGAGTGTAGTTCCCTGTGCTATACAGTAGTTCCTTGTTGATGATCTATTTTATACATAGCAGTGTGTATGTGTTAATCCCAAACTGTTAATTTATCCCTCCTCCCACCTTTCCCCTTTGGTAATAATAAATTATAAGATTTTATACTTCTCAGAAATGGGGGAGCTGAAAGAGAGGTATCATTTTCAATGGAAAAGCATTTAAAACAAGATTGAAGCTTTAACCAAGATTATTAGATGTACATCCTTGGAAAGAAATCACTTCGTTTCTCTAATATTGACCTGACAAATAAGACAAACCTTTTCACTGAACTTGCTTATAATAAAGTGATGGAAATATCAAATGGAAGTGTTAGAAACATCTTATTTTACCCGAGCCTTATACACTGTTCTATGTTAACTACAGTTTGGCTCACACATCTGTTCATTGAGGTTACAATAGTCTCAATTTCTGTTACTGATCCTCCAGAGTGGACCCCAACAAGTGTCCCCCTGCCCAGTGTCATTGGGGCCAACAGATCGAGACTGAGTTTGGTTCACAAGCAAAGGAAACTTTATATTTTGATCAGAGAATGGAGAGGTGAGAGCATGCACTACCCCGTGGGCTGTGGGCTGGGCTGCTGTGTAGAGATCCTGTCAGAGTCAGTGGGAGGGAGGGGGCGGAGCTCTCGAGGGCCAGGTTGGCTGCAGCTCAGGCTCTATATCGCGGAGTCTGCACTGGGCCCCAGGAGCTGAGGTGTCGACCCAGCCATTCTGCACTAGGAAATCTGGTCTGAAGTGCCGGGTGTGGAACCTCTGCATGCGGGACCCTAGGAGCACGTGAAATTAGACAAAGCACAAAGGATAAAAAAGGTTAGACTTGACTTTATTGCCCAGATTCTATTTTTATCTCCCAGGGATTTTTAATGGGCTTTGCTGGGGACAAACCCCTCCTCTGCCTTTTGTCCCGTTCCTCATTCTTGGAGTGCTGAGGGTGCAGACACTTCTTCTGTAACTGCTGAGTGCTGAGTTGGGAGCCCTAATACCCGGGGGCGAGGGTCAGAGCTTCTCCCCAGCAGCCTCCAGGTGACGTTGAT
This sequence comes from Pseudorca crassidens, assembly GCF_039906515.1. Taxonomy (NCBI): domain Eukaryota; kingdom Metazoa; phylum Chordata; class Mammalia; order Artiodactyla; family Delphinidae; genus Pseudorca; species Pseudorca crassidens. The sequence goes on along the minus strand of NW_027136046.1, from coordinate 86,703 downwards.
TGTCCCCAGGCCCCCTGCCTCCCTGCTCGTCCACCTGAGCACCAGCATTGGAAGTGTTATAGATTCTAATGACCTTTAAGGGTCCAGGAAAGAGATGTGCAGAGACGCTGTGGGGGCCGGTTTCACCCCGCCCCACATTTGTTCGGCCACCTTAGGCTGACCGTTTCTGCCAGCCTAGATGCTCTGACCAGTAGTCTGCGCTTTCTTCAATTAGGCCCCTGAATTAACGTACAAACAGCACCAGGTGTCAGAGCCCTGCCCGCTCAACTCCCAGACAGTCCAGGGTCAGTGGTGATCAAGGACCATGATGACCACTGAGTCAACAGCCTTTTGAAGTAAACAGGAGTCCAGCCGGTCTTATTGGCCACCATCATCACGGTGTCTGTAGGCTTTTCTATGGTGACAGTGTGATATACGGTTCCCCCGCCAAGATTATTAGCTCCCCTCTGGGTGCAGTAAGTCCTGCAAGCAGTAGTCTACTCTTTTGGGACACACTCTTATTGTTTTATGTGAGAAACTCCAGGTCAAGTGATGTTCACACGAGTCGTCATGGTGCCCTGTTGCCCCCGGTTATCTCTCTGGATGTTGGAGTTGGAGGGCCTCCTCACTCGAGGTCGGTGTGCCCACGGAGCGAACCCTGCAACTTCAGGGCATCGTTGGTGGTTAGGATCACCACGTGGGGTCCTTTTCCCTTAGGAAGGAGGTGGCCTTTTGGGCTGCTGATTTCCAGGTTTTTAGATACCGCCAGTATCTTGGCCAGATGCGGCAGTGGGCCAAGCCCCTTGGTGACCGTAGTTTATCCTACCTGGATGGCATTCTTGCATTGTTCCATTTCAAGTGGTCCCAGTTTTTGCACTAATTCTCCAATGGCGATTCACCTTTCACCGGGAATGTAAAGGTCAAAGGGTTTAGCTAAATTAGGGAGTTCCAGGGCAAGGGTCTGAATTGACTGCTCTTTCCATTCTTGAAAGGCCACTTCTGGATTCTATTCAAAAGGATCATCATCTTTTCCTTTCAGTGTTTCATATAGAGGCCCAGCTAGTAGACTGTAGTTAGGGATCCAGAAGCAGCAAACCCTGGCCTCCCCAGGAACCCCTAAGCTGTCTTCTAGTTTTAGAAAGGGGTAAGGCTGCAAATGGTTTCTTCCCTTTCCTGGGATGGGCTTCTCCGACCTTCTGTGAGAATGAAGCCCAGGCAGGTCACCGCAGTCTGTGATATTTGAGCTTTTTCTTGGACAACTTCTATCCTTTATTGGCTTGGTAGTTCAGAGGCCTCCTTAGTAGGGCTGGCGATCAGAATGTCGTCTGCGTACTGAAGGAGGGTTTCCTTTTCCAGAGGTAGAACTTTTAGGTCTTTAGCTAAGCTTTCCCCAAAGATGGTGTGGGAATTTTTGCACCCTTGGGGCAAGACGGCCCGGAAGTATTGTTTTAGTTGTATGTTGAGTCCTGCCACTCACAAGCCAAAATTTCTTGTGACTCTGGGACTAATGGAATACAAAAGAAGGCATCATTGAAGACTAATACAGAATACCATGTCCTGGTGGTTGGTAGAATGACCAGCAGGGTGTAGGAATTAGGAGCAACTGGAGGTATATCCTCGGTGGCTTCACTGACTGTCCTGACATCCTTTACCAGGTCCCCAGCAGCCCATGGGGCTCTCGTGGTCAGACCAATCCCAGAATATGGAGCTCACCTGGGCAGGTACCCCACCCCCACCCCAGCCCACGGGGCTCTCGTGGTCAGGCCCTTCCCAGGATACAGAGCTACCCTTGCAGGTACCATGGCAGGGCTGGGCACACAGGAACCGTGCACATAGCCCTCATTGCAGAGCACCCCCAGCTCACCTGTCGCTCAGAGCTGGCACAGAGCACCTCAGAGCAGGACTTGAACTAACAAACAGCAGCTGCGACAGGTCTGTGACCCTGGGCATCACTCTGTGCGGCCTCCCTCCACCTGGTCTTCCAGAGACTTCCACTGCACCCGGGGCACCAGGCCTCTGTCTCCAACCACCACCCACCCCTCCTCTCCCTGACTCCTGGGTTCCTCTCATAAGGAGAGGGTTTTCTTGAAGTTGTCTCCCACTCATGGGCCAGATAAAATGATTAGAAAACAAGCCAAAGCTGCAGCCCCTTGTCTATCCTGACTCTCAGGAGCCCACACCTGTTCCTTGGACCTGGCCGGTTCAGCAAGTTCCATTTTCTGCAACTGTGAGCCCCTGAGGGGTGATGATTGGCTGACCTGGGCAGCCTTACCGTGCGGGCCAGCCCTCCCCAGGTGTGCCTGGGTTGAGATCAATATAAATACCACTCCAGGCAGCAAGAGCCCCTGCAGCCGTGCCTGACGCCATTTTCTCTGCCTTGTCAGCAGTCTCGGGGCTGGGCTGGTGGGAGGGAGTGAGAGGCCACGGCTTTGTGGGTGGCCCAGTGTGAGTGGGGCTCTGCTGGACTTTCTGCAGCAGTTGCCAGGCTGCCACCTGCTAAAGAAGAGGATGTGTCACCCATACCTGCTGCTGGAATTTCTCCCTGGGCAGAGGTGAGGAAGGAAAAAAGCAGTGGGGGCAGGGACAGGACGGGTATCTCAGTCAGGGAAATGGAAATCTTCCAGAAGAGCACCCAGGGCCAGGACCATCCTGGCTGGCCTGCAGGCACCAAGTCGGCCGGCATGCTGTCACTCGTGTGGCTCTATGGCCCTTCCTCTAGGCTTTCAAGTCCTTGTATATATTCAGGTGTTTTACCTGGGACGGGTGGGAATAGTTCAGCAGCAACTGGCCTGGGGCTCAGCTCACGTTTACTCACAGATGCCTCGGCACGGTGCCCCAGCTTTGCAATGAGGACGCTTGTTGCGTGGGGGCTGCTGGCTGAATGGGAGACGATTCCCCACCACTGGCCAACTTCAGAATTGTTTACAACTGGAGCAAGTGCCCTGATACGGTTTTCCTCTGTGGAACTGGTGGGTTCTGTGTTTTTTTTCTCTTTTTCGTTTTTGGTTCAAGGTAGATTTTATTCCTCTTTTTTGTATTTACAGATATAAGCATGGAAATAATTTATTCATATAAATACATGTATGTGAAGGGAATAATTGTTTTTTCTGTTTTATTTTTTAAATTTTATTTCTTTTTAATTTTGAATTTTATTTTATATTTTTATACAGCAGGTTCTTATTGGTTATCTATTTTATACATATAAATGTATACATGCCAATCCCAGTCTCTCAACTCCTCCCACCACCACCCCCCCAACAGCTTTCCCCCCTTGTGGTCCATACATTTGTTGTCTACATCTGTTGCTCTATTTATGCCTTGCAAAATGGTTAATCTGTACAGTTTTTCTAGGTTCCACATATATGCATGAATATACAAGATTTGTTTTTCTCTTTCTGACTTACTTCACTCTGTATGACAGTCTCTAGATCCATCGACGTCTCTACAAATGACCCAATTTCATTCCTTTTCATGGCTTAGTAATATTCCATTTTATATATGTACCACAGCTTTATGCATTCGTCTGTCTGTGGGCATTTAGGTTGCTTCCATTACCTCGATATTGTAAATAGTGATGCAATGAACATTGCGGTGAATGTCTCGTTTTGATTTATGGTTTTGTCTGGGTATATGTCCAGTACTGGGATTGCTGTATCATATGGTAATTCTATTGTTAGTTTCTTAAGAAACTCCATATTGTTCTCCGTAGTGACTGTATCAATTTATATTCCCAACAATAGTGGAAGGGGGTTCCTTTTCTCCACACCCTTTCCAGCATTTTTGTTTGTAGATTTTCTCATGATGCCCATTCTATCAGGTGTGAGGTGATACCTCATTGTTGAGTCCATTTTGTTGAGCAAGGGGTAGGTCTTGTCTATTACATATTTGGCTTATTGAATGGTATCTGTGCTAATTTCAAACTCTGGTTTTATGCAGCACCCCAACTCACTTTCCCCCTTAAGGAAGCATAAGTTGGTTTTCTAAACTTGAGACCCTGTTCTGTTTTGTAATTCAGTTCATGTGTAGCCAAGTTCAAATTCCGTGTATTAGTGATATCTTATGATGTTTCTTTTTCTGTGTGACATATTTCAGTTAGAATCATCATACCTGAATCCACTCATTGTGCTGCTACGGGCCTGATGACATAGATTTCATGGCTGAGTGATTTTGCATTGTACATAAGTACCACAACTTCTTTATCCATTTTTCACTTTCTGCGATATTGAACTTGTACCGTAAACGAGGTTCTTGTAAACAGAGCTGTCCCAAACTGTGGGGTGGCTGTGTCTTTTTGATTTTAATTTCCCTAAGCTATAGGACCATAAGTGGAAGTGCCCTAGGCTCTGTTGCTTTGTTTTTTAGATGTTTCAGGAAACACCATACACTTCCCCGAGTGGCTGTTGGCAATTTACATCCCGCCCATCAGCATAACAAGGCTCCCAGTTCTCCATGGCCTGTCCTGCCTTTCTGGATTTTACACTTTTCTCAGATGGCCCTTTTGACCGGGGGGAAGTGAGACTTCATTGTAGTGCAGATTTCCTTTGCAAGCTTGCTTGGTTGGCCAAAAAGTGCGTATGCGTTTTTTCCTGATTCAGGAAAAAACGCATACGCCCTTTTTGGCCAAGTGCATCATTGTGGACGTTCTCCCTCTTTTCCTATGCTTTCAATGCAATTCCAGTCTACCTCCTAAAATCGGTTTCCTGCAATTCTTCCCCGCTTTCAAGTCCTCTTGGCAACCTTACCTCAGTATATTTTTGGACAATAGCTGTCATTTATAAGTCTGCAGGTTTGTGAATTACAGTGCCCCTGAGCTCCTTTCTTCAACTCGCTTTCTTGTGAGCTGGCCGCAACACAGCAGGATTGCTTCAGGCCCTAATCTGGTTCCGGCACGACACGCTGAGCCTTTGGTTAATTCCTCTTCCTGGTGGGAAATGAGAGTTAAATTTGCCCGTCCAGACACCTCCAGCTAGTCTCTCATTGGTTCTCCCTATTCCTGTTCATCTTCCACAGAAATTGCAAACTGGGCCAAACAGGAGGTTAAAGGCACTGACTCTCCAAGTCGGGAGAGTGTTAGTAAAGCGTCTGGAATGTTGCACCCGAGTACCAGGGGACGAGAACTGAGACATATTAGAACAAGTCTCCCGATCACATGGTTGATCATACTCTGGGTTCTACATGCATGTTTTAGCTGAAGGAAGAATCCCTGAAACCTGGAGAGTTGAGACCCGTGGAATGGGTACCATGCAATATGACTTCAAAGTGTCTTCATTTGCTCAACGAACTTCTCCAATCCTATCACTGCTGCGTTTATGCCCCTGTACACACGCTTGATTCCCTTTCGGAGACATAGCAATCCATAGATTTTAAGATACTTACTAGTCAGGTACATTCTTAGGCATTTAATATGGGGTGTTGAGTCCATTTCGTTGAGCAAGGAGTAGCTCTTGTCTATTCCATATTTGGCTTAAGGAACTTTATCTGTGCTCATTTCAATCTCTGGTTTTATGCAGCACACCAACTCACCTTTCCCCTTAAGCAAGCATAAGTTGGTTTTCTAAATTTGAGACCCTGTTCTGTTTTGTAATTCAGTTCCTGTGTAGCCAAGTTTACATTCCGTGTATTAGTGATATCTTATGATGTTTCTTTTTCTGTGTGACTTATTTCAGTTAGAATCATCATACCTGAATCCACTCATTATGCTGCTACGGGCCTGATGACATAGATTTCATTGCTGAGTGATATTGCATTGTACGTAAGTACCACAACTTCTTTATCTATTTTTCGCACTTTGTGATATTGAACTTGTACTGTAAATGAGGTTCTTGTAAACAGAGCCATCCCAAACTTTGGGGCGGCTGTGTCTTTTTGATTTTAATTTCCCTAAGCTATAGGAGCATAAGTGCAAGTGCCCTAGGCTCTGTTGCTTTGTGTTTTAGATGTTTCAGGAAACACCATACACTTCTCCACAGTGGCTGTTCGCAATTTACATCCCGCTCATCAGCATAACAAGGCTCCCAGTTCTCCATGGCCTGTCCTGCCTTTCTGGATTTTACACTTTTTTCAGATGGCCCTTTTGACCGGGGGGAAGTGAGACTTCATTGTAGTGCAGATTTCCTTTGCAAGCTTGCTTGGTTGGCCAAAAAGGGCGTATTCGTTTTTTCCTGAATATATTCAGGAAAAAACGCATACGTCCTTTTTGGCCAAGTACATCATTGTGGACGTTCTGCCTCTTTTACTGTGTTTTCAATGCAATTCCAGTCTACCTCCTGAAATCGGTTTCCTGCAATTCTGCCCCGCTTTCAAGTCCTCTTGGCAGCCTTACTTCAGTATATTTTTGGACGATAGCTGTCATTTATAAGTCTGCAGGTTTGTGAATTACAGTGTCCCTGAGCTCCTTTCTTCATCTCTCTTTCTTGTGAGCTGGCCGCAACACCGCAGGATTGCTTCAGGCCCTAATCTGGTTCCGGCACGGCACACTGAGCCTTTGGTTAATTCCTCTTCCTGGTGGGAAATGAGAGTTAAATTTGCCCGTCCAGACACCTCCAGCTAGTCTCTCATTGGTTCTCGCTATTCCTGTTCATCTTCCGCAGAAATTGCAAACTGGGCCAAACAGGAGGTTAAAGGGACTGACTCTCCAAGTCGGGAGAGTGTTAGTAAAGCGTCTGGAATGTTGCACCCGAGTACCAGGGGACGAAATCTGAGACATATTTGAACACGTCTCCCGATCACACGGTGGATCATACTCTGGGTTCCACATGCATGTTTTAGCTGAAGGAAGAATCCCTGAAAACTGGAGAGTTGAGACCCGTGGAATGGGTACCATGCAATATGACTTCAAAAGGTCTTCATTAGCTCACTGAACCTCTCCAATCCTATCACTGCTGCGTTTATGTCCCTGTACACACGCTTCATTCTCTTTTGGAGACCTAGCAATCCATAGGTTTTAAGATACTAACTAGTCAGGTACATTCTTAGGCGTGTAATATGGGTTGTTGAGTCCATTTCGTTGAGCAAGGAGTAGCTCTTGTCTATTACATATTTGGCTTAAGGAACTTTATCTGTGCTCATTTCAATCGCTGGTTTTATGCAGCACCCCAACTCACCTTTCCCCTTAAGCAAGCATAAGTTGGTTTTCTAAATTTGAGACCCTGTTCTGTTTTGTAATTCAGTTCCTGTGTAGCCAAGTTTACATTCCGTGTATTAGTGATATCTTATGATGTTTCTTTTTCTGTGTGACTTATTTCAGTTAGAATCATCATACCTGAATCCACTCATTATGCTGCTATGGGCCTGATGACATAGATTTCATTGCTGAGTGATATTGCATTGTATATAAGTACCACAACTTCTTTATCCATTTTTCACTTTCTGCGATATTGAACTTGTACCGTAAACGAGGTTCTTGTAAACAGAGCAGTCCCAAACTTTGGGGTGGCTGTGTCTTTTTGATTTTAATTTCCCTAAGCTATAGGAACATAAGTGGAAGTGCCCTAGGCTCTGTTGCTTTGTTTTTTAGATGTTTCAGGAAACACCATACACTTCTCCCGAGTGTCTGTTGGCAATTTACACCCCGCCCATCAGCATAACAAGGCTCCTAGTTTTCCATGGCCTGTCCTGCCTTTCTGGATTTTACACTTTTTTCAGATGGCCCTTTTGACCGGGGGGAAGTGAGACTTCATTGTAGTGCAGATTTCCTTTGCAAGTTTGCTTGGTTGGCCAAAAAGGGCGTATGCGTTTTTTCCTGAATATATTCAGGAAAAAACGCATACGCCCTTTTTGGCCAAGTGCATCATTGTGGACGTTCTGCCTCTTTTCCTATGCTTTCAATGCAATTCCAGTCTACCTCCTGAAATCGGTTTCCTGCAATTCTGTCCCGCTTTCAAGTCCTCTTGGCAGCCTTACTTCAGTATATTTTTGGATGATAGCTGTCATTTATAACTCTGCAGTTTTGTGAATTACAGTGCCCCTGAGCTCCTTTCTTCAACTCGCTTTCTTGTGAGCTGGCCGCAACACCGCAGGATGGCTTCAGGCCCTAATCTGGTTCCGGCACGGCACGCTGAGCCTTTGGTTAATTCCTCTTCCTGGTGGGAAATGAGAGTTAAATTTGCCCGTCCAGACACCTCCAGCTAGTCTCTCATTGGTTCTCGCTATTCCTGTTCATCTTCCGCAGAAATTGCAAACTGGGCCAAACAGGAGGTTAAAGGGACTGACTCTCCAAGTCGGGAGGGTGTTAGTAAAGCGTCTGGAATGTTGCACCCGAGTACCAGGGGACGAAAACTGAGACATATTGGAACACGTCTCCCGATCACATGGTTGATCATACTCTAGGTTCCACATGCATGTTTTAGCTGAAGGAAGAATACTTTAAACCTGGGTAGTTGAAACCCGTGGAATGGGTACCATGCAATATGACTTCAAAGGGTCTTCATTTGCTCACCGAACCTCTCCAATCCTATCACTGCTGCGTTTATGCCCCTGTACACATGCTTGATTCTCTTTCGGAGACATAGCAATCCATAGGTTTTAAGATACTTACTAGTCAGGTACATTCTTAGGCGTTTAATATGCGGTGTTGAGTCCATTTCGTTGAGCAAGGAGTAGCTCTTGTCTATTCCATATTTGGCTTAAGGAACTTTATCTGTGCTCATTTCAATCTCTGGTTTTATGCAGCACCCCAACTCACCTTTCCCCTTATGCAAGCATAAGTTGGTTTTCTAAATTTGAGACCCTGTTCTGTTCTGTAATTCAGTTCCTGTGTAGCCAAGTTTACATTCCGTGTATTACTGATATCTTATGATGTTTCTTTTTCTGTGTGACTTATTTCAGTTAGAATCATCATACCTGAATCCACTCATTGTGCTGCTAAGGGCCTGATGACATAGATTTCATTGCTGAGTGATATTGCTTTGTAAGTAAATACCACAACTTCTTTATCCATTTTTCACTTTCTGCAATGTTGAACTTGTACTGTAAACGAGGTTCTTGTAAACAGAGGCATCCCAAACTTTGGGGTGGCTGTGTCTTTTTTATTTTAATTTCCCTAAGCTATGGGACCATAAGTGGAAGTGCCCTAGGCTCTGTTGCTTTGTTTTTTAGATGTTTCAGGAAACACCATACACTTCTCCCGAGTGTCTGTTGGCAATTTACATCCCGCCCATCAGCATAACAAGGCTCCCAGTTCTCCATGGCCTGTCCTGCCTTTCTGGATTTTACACTTTTTTCAGATGGCCCTTTTGACGGGGGGGAAGTGAGACTTCATTGTAGTGCAGATTTCCTTTGCAAGTTTGCTTGGTTGGCCAAAAAGGGCGTATGCGTTTTTTCCTGAATATATTCAGGAAAAAACGCATATGCCCTTTTTGGCCAAGTGCATCATTGTGGACGTTCTGCCTCTTTTCCTATGCTTTCAATGCAATTCCAGTCTACCTCCTGAAATCGGTTTCCTGCAATTCTGCCCCGCTTTCAAGTCCTCTTGGCAGCCTTACTTCAGTATATTTTTGGACGATAGCTGTCATTTATAACTCTGCAGGTTTGTGAATTACAGTGCCCCTGAGCTACTTTCTTCAACTCGCATTCTCGTGACCTGGCCGCAACATCGCAGGATTGCTTCAAGCCCTAATCTGGTTCCAGCACGGCACACTGTGCCTTTGCTTAATTCCTCTTCCTGGTGGAAAATGAGAGTTAAATATGCCCGTCCAGACACCTCCAGCTAGTCTCTCATTGGTTCTCCCTATTCCTGTTCATCTTCCACTGAAATTGAAAACAGGGCCAAACAGGAGGTTAAAGGCACTGACTCTCCAAGTCGGGAGAGTGTTAGTAAAGCGTCTGGAATGTTGCACCCGAGTACCAGGGGACGAAAACTGAGACATATTGGAACACGTCTCCCGATCACATGGTTGATCATACTCTAGGTTCCACATGCATGTTTTAGCTGAAGGAAGAATACCTTAAACCTGGGTAGTTGAAACCCGTGGAATGGGTACCATGCAATATGACTTCAAAGGGTCTTCATTTGCTCACCGAACCTCTCCAATCCTATCACTGCTGCGTTTATGCCCCTGTACACATGCTTGATTCTCTTTCGGAGACATAGCAATCCATAGGTTTTAAGATACTTACTAGTCAGGTACATTCTTAGGCGTTTAATATGCGGTGTTGAGTCCATTTCGTTGAGCAAGGAGTAGCTCTTGTCTATTCCATATTTGGCTTAAGGAACTTTATCTGTGCTCATTTCAATCTCTGGTTTTATGCAGCATCCCAACTCACCTTTGCCCTTATGCAAGCATAAGTTGGTTTTCTAAATTTGAGACCCTGTTCTGTTCTGTAATTCAGTTCCTGTGTAGCCAAGTTTACATTCCGTGTATTACTGATATCTTATGATGTTTCTTTTTCTGTGTGACTTATTTCAGTTGGAATCATCATACCTGAATCCACTCATTGTGCTGCTAAGGGCCTGATGACATAGATTTCATTGCTGCGTGATATTGCTTTGTAAGTAAATACCACAAATTCTTTATCCATTTTTCACTTTCTGCGATGTTGAACTTGTACTGTAAACGAGGTTCTTGTAAACAGAGGCGTCCCAAACTTTGGGGTGGCTGTGTCTTTTTGATTTTAATTTCCCTAAGCTATAGGACCATAAGTGGAAGTGCCCTAGGCTCTGTTGCTTTGTTTTTTAGATGTTTCAGGAAACACCATACACTTCTCCCGAGTGTCTGTTGGCAATTTACATCCCGCCCATCAGCATAACAAGGCTCCCAGTTCTCCATGGCCTGTCCTGCCTTTCTGGATTTTACACTTTTTTCAGATGGCCCTTTTGACCGGGGGGAAGTGAGACTTCATTGTAGTGCAGATTTCCTTTGCAAGCTTGCTTGGTTGGCCAAAACGGGCGTATGCGTTTTTTCCCGAATATATTCAGGAAAAAACGCATATGCCCTATTTGGCCAAGTGTATCATTGTGGACGTTCTGCCTCTTTTCCTATGCTTTCAATGCAATTCCCGTCTACCTCCTGAAATCGGTTTCCTGCAATTCTGCCCCGCTTTCAAGTCCTCTTGGCAGCCTTACTTCAGTATATTTTTGGACGATAGCTGTCATTGATAACTCTGCAGGTTTGTGAATTACAGTGCCCCTGAACTCCTTTCTTCAACTCGCTTTCTTTTGAGCTGGCCGCAACACCGCAGGATGGCTTCAGGCCCTAATCTGGTTCCGGCACGGCACGCTGAGCCTTTGGTTAATTCCTCTTCCTGGTGGGAAATGAGAGTTAAATTTGCCCGTCCAGACACCTCCAGCTAGTCTCTCATTGGTTCTCGCTATTCCTGTTCATCTTCCGCAGAAATTGCAAACTGGGCCAAACAGGAGGTTAAAGGGACTGACTCTCCAAGTCGGGAGGGTGTTAGTAAAGCGTCTGGAATGTTGCACCCGAGTACCAGGGGACGAAAACTGAGACATATTGGAACACGTCTCCCGATCACATGGTTGATCATACTCTAGGTTCCACATGCATGTTTTAGCTGAAGGAAGAATACCTTAAACCTGGGTAGTTGAAACCCGTGGAATGGGTACCATGCAATATGACTTCAAAGGGTCTTCATTTGCTCACCGAACCTCTCCAATCCTATCACTGCTGCGTTTATGCCCCTGTACACATGCTTGATTCTCTTTCGGAGACATAGCAATCCATAGGTTTTAAGATACTTACTAGTCAGGTACATTCTTAGGCGTTTAATATGCGGTGTTGAGTCCATTTCGTTGAGCAAGAGGTAGCTCTTGTCTATTCCATATTTGGCTTAAGGAACTTTATCTGTGCTCATTTCAATCTCTGGTTTTATGCAGCACCCCAACTCACCTTTCCCCTTAAGCAAGCATAAGTTGGTTTTCTAAATTTGAGACCCTGTTCTGTTCTGTAATTCAGTTCCTGTGTAGCCAAGTTTACATTCCGTGTATTACTGATATCTTATGATGTTTCTTTTTCTGTGTGACTTATTTCAGTTAGAATCATCATACCTGAATCCACTCATTGTGCTGCTAAGGGCCTGATGACATAGATTTCATTGCTGAGTGATATTGCTTTGTAAGTAAATACCACAACTTCTTTATCCATTTTTCACTTTCTGCGATGTTGAACTTGTACTGTAAACGAGGTTCTTGTAAACAGAGGCGTCCCAAACTTTGGGGTGGCTGTGTCTTTTTGATTTTAATTTCCCTAAGCTATAGGACCATAAGTGGAAGTGCCCTAGGCTCTGTTGCTTTGTTTTTTAGATGTTTCAGGAAACACCATACACTTCTCCCGAGTGTCTGTTGGCAATTTACATCCCGCCCATCAGCATAACAAGGCTCCCAGTTCTCCATGGCCTGTCCTGTCTTTCTGGATTTTACACTTTTTTCAGATGGCCCTTTTGACCGGGGGGAAGTGAGACTTCATTGTAGTGCAGATTTCCTTTGCAAGCTTGCTTGGTTGGCCAAAAAGGGCGTATGCGTTTTTTCCTGAATATATTCAGGAAAAAACGCATACGCCCTTTTTGGCCAAGTGCATCATTGTGGACGTTCTGCCTCTTTTCCTATGCTTTCAATGCAATTCCAGTCTACCTCCTGAAATCGGTTTCCTGCAATTCTGCCCCGCTTTCAAGTCCTCTTGGCAGCCTTACTTCAGTATATTTTTGGACGATAGCTGTCATTTATAACTCTGCAGGTTTGTGAATTACAGTGCCCCTGAGCTCCTTTCTTCAACTCGCTTTCTTTTGAGCTGGCCGCAACACCGCAGGATGGCTTCAGGCCCTAATCTGGTTCCGGCACGTCACGCTGAGCCTTTGGTTAATTCCTCTTCCTGGTGGGAAATGAGAGTTAAATTTGCCCGTCCAGACACCTCCAGCTAGTCTCTCATTGGTTCTCGCTATTCCTGTTCATCTTCCGCAGAAATTGCAAACTGGGCCAAACAGGAGGTTAAAGGGACTGACTCTCCAAGTCGGGAGGGTGTTAGTAAAGCGTCTGGAATGTTGCACCCGAGTACCAGGGTACGAAAACTGAGACATATTTGAACACGTCTCCCGATCACATGGTTGATCATACTCTAGGTTCCACATGCATGTTTTACCTGAAGGAAGAATACCTTAAACCTGGGTAGTTGAAACCCGTGGAATGGGTACCATGCAATATGACTTCAAAGGGTCTTCATTTGCTCACCGAACCTCTCCAATCCTATCACTGCTGTGTTTATGCCCCTGTACACATGCTTGATTCTCTTTCAGAGACATAGCAATCCATAGGTTTTAAGATACTTACTAGTCAGGTACATTCTTATGCGTTTAATATGCGGTGTTGAGTCCATTTCGTTGAGCAAGGAGTAGCTCTTGTCTATTCCATATTTGGCTTAAGGAACTTTATCTGTGCTCATTTCAATCTCTGGTTTTATGCAGCACCCCAACTCACCTTTCCCCTTAAGCAAGCATAAGTTGGTTTTCTAAATTTGAGACCCTGTTCTGTTCTGTAATTCAGTTCCTGTGTAGCCAAGTTTACATTCCGTGTATTACTGATATCTTATGATGTTTCTTTTTCTGTGTGACTTATTTCAGTTAGAATCATCATACCTGAATCCACTCATTGTGCTGCTAAGGGCCTGATGACATAGATTTCATTGCTGAGTGATATTGCTTTGTAAGTAAATACCACAAATTCTTTATCCATTTTTCACTTTCTGCGATGTTGAACTTGTACTGTAAACGAGGTTCTTGTAAACAGAGGCGTCCCAATGTTTGTGGTGGCTGTGTCTTTTTGATTTTAATTTCCCTAAGCTATAGGACCATAAGTGGAAGTGCCCTAGGCTCTGTTGCTTTGTTTTTTAGATGTTTCAGGAAACACCATACACTTCTCCCGAGTGTCTGTTGGCAATTTACATCCCGCCCATCAGCATAACAAGGCTCCCAGTTCTCCATGGCCTGTCCTGCCTTTCTGGATTTTACACTTTTTTCAGATGGCCCTTTTGACCGGGGGGAAGTGAGACTTCATTGTAGTGCAGATTTCCTTTGCAAGCTTGCTTGGTTGGCCAAAAAGGGCGTATGCGTTTTTTCCTGAATATATTCAGGAAAAAACGCATACGCCCTTTTTGGCCAAGTGCATCATTGTGGACGTTCTGCCTCTTTTCCTATGCTTTCAATGCAATTCCAGTCTACCTCCTGAAATCGGTTTCCTGCAATTCTGCCCCGCTTTCAAGTCCTCTTGGCAGCCTTACTTCAGTATATTTTTGGACGATAGCTGTCATTTATAACTCTGCAGGTTTGTGAATTACAGTGCCCCTGAGCTCCTTTCTTCAACTCGCTTTCTTTTGAGCTGGCCGCAACACCGCAGGATGGCTTCAGGCCCTAATCTGGTTCCGGCACGGCACGCTGAGCCTTTGGTTAATTCCTCTTCCTGGTGGGAAATGAGAGTTAAATTTGCCCGTCCAGACACCTCCAGCTAGTCTCTCATTGGTTCTCGCTATTCCTGTTCATCTTCCGCAGAAATTGCAAACTGGGCCAAACAGGAGGTTAAAGGGACTGACTCTCCAAGTCGGGAGGGTGTTAGTAAAGCGTCTGGAATATTGCACCCGAGTACCAGGGTACGAAAACTGAGACATATTTGAACACGTCTCCCGATCACATGGTTGATCATACTCTAGGTTCCACATGCATGTTTTAGCTGAAGGAAGAATACCTTAAACCTGGGTAGTTGAAACCCGTGGAATGGGTTCCATGCAATATGACTTCAAAGGGTCTTCATTTGCTCACCGAACCTCTCCAATCCTATCACTGCTGTGTTTATGCCCCTGTACACATGCTTGATTCTCTTTCAGAGACATAGCAATCCATAGGTTTTAAGATACTTACTAGTCAGGTACATTCTTAGGCGTTTAATATGCGGTGTTGAGTCCATTTCGTTGAGCAAGGAGTAGCTCTTGTCTATTCCATATTTGGCTTAAGGAACTTTATCTGTGCTCATTTCAATCTCTGGTTTTATGCAGCACCCCAACTCACCTTTCCCCTTAAGCAAGCATAAGTTGGTTTTCTAAATTTGAGACCCTGTTCTGTTCTGTAATTCAGTTCCTGTGTAGCCAAGTTTACATTCCGTGTATTACTGATATCTTATGATGTTTCTTTTTCTGTGTGACTTATTTCAGTTAGAATCATCATACCTGAATCCACTCATTGTGCTGCTAAGGGCCTGATGACATAGATTTCATTGCTGAGTGATATTGCTTTGTAAGTAAATACCACAACTTCTTTATCCATTTTTCACTTTCTGCGATGTTGAACTTGTACTGTAAACGAGGTTCTTGTAAACAGAGGCGTCCCAAACTTTGGGGTGGCTGTGTCTTTTTGATTTTAATTTCCCTAAGCTATAGGACCATAAGTGGAAGTGCCCTAGGCTCTGTTGCTTTGTTTTTTAGATGTTTCAGGAAACACCATACACTTCTCCCGAGTGTCTGTTGGCAATTTACATCCCGCCCATCAGCATAACAAGGCTCCCAGTTCTCCATGGCCTGTCCTGCCTTTCTGGATTTTACACTTTTTTCAGATGGCCCTTTTGACCGGGGGGAAGTGAGACTTCATTGTAGTGCAGATTTCCTTTGCAAGCTTGCTTGGTTGGCCAAAAAGGGCGTATGCGTTTTTTCCTGAATATATTCAGGAAAAAACGCATACGCCCTTTTTGGCCAAGTGCATCATTGTGGACGTTCTGCCTCTTTTCCTATGCTTTCAATGCAATTCCAGTCTACCTCCTGAAATCGGTTTCCTGCAATTCTGCCCCGCTTTCAAGTCCTCTTGGCAGCCTTACTTCAGTATATTTTTGGACGATAGCTGTCATTTATAACTCTGAAGGTTTGTGAATTACAGTGCCCCTGAGCTCCTTTCTTCAACTCGCTTTCTTTTGAGCTGGCCGCAACACCGCAGGATGGCTTCAGGCCCTAATCTGGTTCCGGCACGGCACGCTGAGCCTTTGGTTAATTCCTCTTCCTGGTGGGAAATGAGAGTTAAATTTGCCCGTCCAGACACCTCCAGCTAGTCTCTCATTGGTTCTCGCTATTCCTGTTCATCTTCCGCAGAAATTGCAAACTGGGCCAAACAGGAGGTTAAAGGGACTGACTCTCCAAGTCGGGAGGGTGTTAGTAAAGCGTCTGGAATGTTGCACCCGAGTACCAGGGTACGAAAACTGAGACATATTTGAACACGTCTCCCGATCACATGGTTGATCATACTCTAGGTTCCACATACATGTTTTAGCTGAAGGAAGAATACCTTAAACCTGGGTAGTTGAAACCCGTGGAATGGGTACCATGCAATATGACTTCAAAGGGTCTTCATTTGCTCACCGAACCTCTCCAATCCTATCACTGCTGCGTTTATGCCCCTGTACACATGCTTGATTCTCTTTCAGAGACATAGCAATCCATAGGTTTTAAGATACTTACTAGTCAGGTACATTCTTAGGCATTTAATATGCGGTGTTGAGTCCATTTCGTTGAGCAAGAGGTAGCTCTTGTCTATTCCATATTTGGCTTAAGGATCTTTATCTGTGCTCATTTCAATCTCTGGTTTTATGCAGCACCCCAACTCACCTTTACCCTTAAGCAAGCATAAGTTGGTTTTCTAAATTTGAGACCCTGTTCTGTTCTGTAATTCAGTTCCTGTGTAGCCAAGTTTACATTCCGTGTATTACTGATATCTTATGATGTTTCTTTTTCTGTGTGACTTATTTCAGTTAGAATCATCATACCTGAATCCACTCATTGTGCTGCTAAGGGCCTGATGACATAGATTTCATTGCTGAGTGATATTGCTTTGTAAGTAAATACCACAACTTCTTTATCCATTTTTCACTTTCTGCGATGTTGAACTTGTACTGTAAACGAGGTTCTTGTAAACAGAGGCGTCCCAAACTTTGAGGTGGCTGTGTCTTTTTGATTTTAATTTCCCTAAGCTATAGGACCATAAGTGGAAGTGCCCTAGGCTCTGTTGCTTTGTTTTTTAGATGTTTCAGGAAACACCATACACTTCTCCCGAGTGTCTGTTGGCAATTTACATCCCGCCCATCAGCATAACAAGGCTCCCAGTTCTCCATGGCCTGTCCTGTCTTTCTGGATTTTACACTTTTTTCAGATGGCCCTTTTGACCGGGGGGAAGTGAGACTTCATTGTAGTGCAGATTTCCTTTGCAAGCTTGCTTGGTTGGCCAAAAAGGGCGTATCCGTTTTTTCCTGAATATATTCAGGAAAAAACGCATACGCCCTTTTTGGCCAAGTGCATCATTGTGGACGTTCTGCCTCTTTTCCTATGCTTTCAATGCAATTCCAGTCTGCCTCCTGAAATCGGTTTCCTGCAATTCTGCCCCGCTTTCAAGTCCTCTTGGCAGCCTTACTTCAGTATATTTTTGGACGATAGCTGTCATTTATAACTCTGCAGGTTTGTGAATTACAGTGCCCCTGAGCTCCTTTCTTCAACTCGCTTTCTTTTGAGCTGGCCGCAACACCGCAGGATGGCTTCAGGCCCTAATCTGGTTCCGGCACGGCACGCTGAGCCTTTGGTTAATTCCTCTTCCTGGTGGGAAATGAGAGTTAAATTTGCCCGTCCAGACACCTCCAGCTAGTCTCTCATTGGTTCTCACTATTCCTGTTCATCTTCCGCAGAAATTGCAAACTGGGCCAAACAGGAGGTTAAAGGGACTGACTCTCCAAGTCGGGAGGGTGTTAGTAAAGCGTCTGGAATGTTGCACCCGAGTACCAGGGTACGAAAACTGAGACATATTTGAACACATCTCCCGATCACATGGTTGATCATACTCTAGGTTCCACATGCATGTTTTAGCTGAAGGAAGAATACCTTAAACCTGGGTAGTTGAAACCCGTGGAATGGGTACCATGCAATATGACTTCAAAGGGTCTTCATTTGCTCACCGAACCTCTCCAATCCTATCACTGCTGTGTTTATGCCCCTGTACACATGCTTGATTCTCTTTCAGAGACATAGCAATCCATAGGTTTTAAGATACTTACTAGTCAGGTACATTCTTAGGCGTTTAATATGCGGTGTTGAGTCCATTTCGTTGAGCAAGGAGTAGCTCTTGTCTATTCCACATTTGGCTTAAGGAACTTTATCTGTGCTCATTTCAATCTCTGGTTTTATGCAGCACCCCAACTCACCTTTCCCCTTAAGCAAGCATAAGTTGGTTTTCTAAATTTGAGACCCTGTTCTGTTCTGTAATTCAGTTCCTGTGTAGCCAAGTTTACATTCCGTGTATTACTGATATCTTATGATGTTTCTTTTTCTGTGTGACTTATTTCAGTTAGAATCATCATACCTGAATCCACTCATTGTGCTGCTAAGGGCCTGATGACATAGATTTCATTGCTGAGTGATATTGCTTTGTAAGTAAATACCACAACTTCTTTATCCATTTTTCACTTTCTGCGATGTTGAACTTGTACGGTAAACGAGGTTCTTGTAAACAGAGGCGTCCCAATGTTTGGGGTGGCTGTGTCTTTTTGATTTTAATTTCCCTAAGCTATAGGACCATAAGTGGAAGTGCCCTAGGCTCTGTTGCTTTGTTTTTTAGATGTTTCAGGAAACACCATACACTTCTCCCGAGTGTCTGTTGGCAATTTACATCCCGCCCATCAGCATAACAAGGCTCCCAGTTCTCCATGGCCTGTCCTGCCTTTCTGGATTTTACACTTTTTTCAGATGGCCCTTTTGACCGGGGGGAAGTGAGACTTCATTGTAGTGCAGATTTCCTTTGCAAGCTTGCTTGGTTGGCCAAAAAGGGCGTATGCGTTTTTTCCTGAATATATTCAGGAAAAAACGCATACGCCCTTTTTGGCCAAGTGCATCATTGTGGACGTTCTGCCTCTTTTCCTATGCTTTCAATGCAATTCCAGTCTACCTCCTGAAATCGGTTTCCTGCAATTCTGCCCCGCTTTCAAGTCCTCTTGGCAGCCTTACTTCAGTATATTTTTGGACGATAGCTGTCATTTATAACTCTGCAGGTTTGTGAATTACAGTGCCCCTGAGCTCCTTTCTTCAACTCGCTTTCTTGTGACCTGGCCGCAACACCGCAGGATGGCTTCAGGCCCTAATCTGGTTCCGGCACGGCACGCTGAGCCTTTGGTTAATTCCTCTTCCTGGTGGGAAATGAGAGTTAAATTTGCCCATCCAGACACCTCCAGCTAGTCTCTCATTGGTTCTCGCTATTCCTGTTCATCTTCCGCAGAAATTGCAAACTGGGCCAAACAGGAGGTTAAAGGGACTGACTCTCCAAGTCGGGAGGGTGTTAGTAAAGCGTCTGGAATGTTGCACCCGAGTACCAGGGTACGAAAACTGAGACATATTTGAACACGTCTCCCGATCACATGGTTGATCATACTCTAGGTTCCACATGCATGTTTTAGCTGAAGGAAGAATACCTTAAACCTGGGTAGTTGAAACCCGTGGAATGGGTACCATGCAATATGACTTCAAAGGGTCTTCATTTGCTCACCGAACCTCTCCAATCCTATCACTGCTGCGTTTATGCCCCTGTACACATGCTTGATTCTCTTTCGGAGACATAGCAATCCATAGGTTTTAAGATACTTACTAGTCAGGTACATTCTTAGGCATTTAATATGCGGTGTTGAGTCCATTTCGTTGAGCAAGGAGTAGCTCTTGTCTATTCCATATTTGGCTTAAGGAACTTTATCTGTGCTCATTTCAATCTCTGGTTTTATGCAGCACCCCAACTCACCTTTCCCCTTAAGCAAGCATAAGTTGGTTTTCTAAATTTGAGACCCTGTTCTGTTCTGTAATTCAGTTCCTGTGTAGCCAAGTTTACATTCCGTGTATTACTGATATCTTATGATGTTTCTTTTTCTGTGTGACTTATTTCAGTTAGAATCATCATACCTGAATCCACTCATTGTGCTGCTAAGGGCCTGATGACATAGATTTCATTGCTGAGTGATATTGCTTTGTAAGTAAATACCACAACTTCTTTATCCATTTTTCACTTTCTGCGATGTTGAACTTGTACTGTAAACGAGGTTCTTGTAAACAGAGGCGTCCCAAACTTTGGGGTGGCTGTGTCTTTTTGATTTTAATTTCCCTAAGCTATAGGACCATAAGTGGAAGTGCCCTAGGCTCTGTTGCTTTGTTTTTTAGATGTTTCAGGAAACACCATACACTTCTCCCGAGTGTCTGTTGGCAATTTACATCCCGCCCATCAGCATAACAAGGCTCCCAGTTCTCCATGGCCTGTCCTGTCTTTCTGGATTTTACACTTTTTTCAGATGGCCCTTTGACCGGGGGGAAGTGAGACTTCATTGTAGTGCAGATTTCCTTTGCAAGCTTGCTTGGTTGGCCAAAAAGGGCGTATGCGTTTTTTCCTGAATATATTCAGGAAAAAACGCATACGCCCTTTTTGGCCAAGTGCATCATTGTGGACGTTCTGCCTCTTTTCCTATGCTTTCAATGCAATTCCAGTCTACCTCCTGAAATCGGTTTCCTGCCATTCTGCCCCGCTTTCAAGTCCTCTTGGCAGCCTTACTTCAGTATATTTTTGGACGATAGCTGTCATTTATAACTCTGCAGGTTTGTGAATTACAGTGCCCCTGAGCTCCTTTCTTCAACTCGCTTTCTTTTGAGCTGGCCGCAACACCGCAGGATGGCTTCAGGCCCTAATCTGGTTCCGGCACGGCACGCTGAGCCTTTGGTTAATTCCTCTTCCTGGTGGGAAATGAGAGTTAAATTTGCCCGTCCAGACACCTCCAGCTAGTCTCTCATTGATTCTCGCTATTCCTGTTCATCTTCCGCAGAAATTGCAAACTGGGCCAAACAGGAGGTTAAAGGGACTGACTCTCCAAGTCGGGAGGGTGTTAGTAAAGCGTCTGGAATATTGCACCCGAGTACCAGGGTACGAAAACTGAGACATATTTGAACACGTCTCCCGATCACATGGTTGATCATACTCTAGGTTCCACATGCATGTTTTACCTGAAGGAAGAATACCTTAAACCTGGGTAGTTGAAACCCGTGGAATGGGTACCATGCAATATGACTTCAAAGGGTCTTCATTTGCTCACCGAACCTCTCCAATCCTATCACTGCTGTGTTTATGCCCCTGTACACATGCTTGATTCTCTTTCAGAGACATAGCAATCCATAGGTTTTAAGATACTTACTAGTCAGGTACATTCTTAGGCGTTTAATATGCGGTGTTGAGTCCATTTCGTTGAGCAAGGAGTAGCTCTTGTCTATTCCATATTTGGCTTAAGGAACTTTATCTGTGCTCATTTCAATCTCTGGTTTTATGCAGCACCCCAACTCACCTTTCCCCTTAAGCAAGCATAAGTTGGTTTTCTAAATTTGAGACCCTGTTCTGTTCTGTAATTCAGTTCCTGTGTAGCCAAGTTTACATTCCGTGTATTACTGATATCTTATGATGTTTCTTTTTCTGTGTGACTTATTTCAGTTAGAATCATCATACCTGAATCCACTCATTGTGCTGCTAAGGGCCTGATGACATAGATTTCATTGCTGAGTGATATTGCTTTGTAAGTAAATACCACAACTTCTTTATCCATTTTTCACTTTCTGCGATGTTGAACTTGTACTGTAAACGAGGTTCTTGTAAACAGAGACGTCCCAAACTTTGGGGTGGCTGTGTCTTTTTGATTTTAATTTCCCTAAGCTATAGGACCATAAGTGGAAGTGCCCTAGGCTCTGTTGCTTTGTTTTTTAGATGTTTCAGGAAACACCATACACTTCTCCCGAGTGTCTGTTGGCAATTTACATCCCGCCCATCAGCATAACAAGGCTCCCAGTTCTCCATGGCCTGTCCTGTCTTTCTGGATTTTACACTTTTTTCAGATGGCCCTTTGACCGGGGGGAAGTGAGACTTCATTGTAGTGCAGATTTCCTTTGCAAGCTTGCTTGGTTGGCCAAAAAGGGCGTATGCGTTTTTTCCTGAATATATTCAGGAAAAAACACATACGCCCTTTTTGGCCAAGTGCATCATTGTGGACGTTCTGCCTCTTTTCCTATGCTTTCAATGCAATTCCAGTCTACCTCCTGAAATCGGTTTCCTGCCATTCTGCCCCGCTTTCAAGTCCTCTTGGCAGCCTTACTTCAGTATATTTTTGGACGATAGCTGTCATTTATAACTCTGCAGGTTTGTGAATTACAGTGCCCCTGAGCTCCTTTCTTCAACTCGCTTTCTTTTGAGCTGGCTGCAACACCGCAGGATGGCTTCAGGCCCTAATCTGGTTCCGGCACGGCACGCTGAGCCTTTGGTTAATTCCTCTTCCTGGTGGGAAATGAGAGTTAAATTTGCCCGTCCAGACACCTCCAGCTAGTCTCTCATTGGTTCTCGCTATTCCTGTTCATCTTCCGCAGAAATTGCAAACTGGGCCAAACAGGAGGTTAAAGGGACTGACTCTCCAAGTCGGGAGGGTGTTAGTAAAGCGTCTGGAATGTTGCACCCGAGTACCAGGGTACGAAAACTGAGACATATTTGAACACGTCTCCCGATCACATGGTTGATCATACTCTAGGTTCCACATGCATGTTTTAGCTGAAGGAAGAATACCTTAAACCTGGGTAGTTGAAACCCGTGGAATGGGTACCATGCAATATGACTTCAAAGGGTCTTCATTTGCTCACCGAACCTCTCCAATCCTATCACTGCTGCGTTTATGCCCCTGTACACATGCTTGATTCTCTTTCGGAGACATAGCAATCCATAGGTTTTAAGATACTTACTAGTCAGGTACATTCTTAGGCATTTAATATGCGGTGTTGAGTCCATTTCGTTGAGCAAGGAGTAGCTCTTGTCTATTCCATATTTGGCTTAAGGAACTTTATCTGTGCTCATTTCAATCTCTGGTTTTATGCAGCACCCCAACTCACCTTTCCCCTTAAGCAAGCATAAGTTGGTTTTCTAAATTTGAGACCCTGTTCTGTTCTGTAATTCAGTTCCTGTGTAGCCAAGTTTACATTCCGTGTATTACTGATATCTTATGATGTTTCTTTTTCTGTGTGACTTATTTCAGTTAGAATCATCATACCTGAATCCACTCATTGTGCTGCTAAGGGCCTGATGACATAGATTTCATTGTTGAGTGATATTGCTTTGTAAGTAAATACCACAACTTCTTTATCCATTTTTCACTTTCTGCGATGTTGAACTTGTACTGTAAACGAGGTTCTTGTAAACAGAGACGTCCCAAACTTTGGGGTGGCTGTGTCTTTTTGATTTTAATTTCCCTAAGCTATAGGACCATAAGTGGAAGTGCCCTAGGCTCTGTTGCTTTGTTTTTTAGATGTTTCAGGAAACACCATACACTTCTCCCGAGTGTCTGTTGGCAATTTACATCCCGCCCATCAGCATAACAAGGCTCCCAGTTCTCCATGGCCTGTCCTGTCTTTCTGGATTTTACACTTTTTTCAGATGGCCCTTTTGACCGGGGGGAAGTGAGACTTCATTGTAGTGCAGATTTCCTTTGCAAGCTTGCTTGGTTGGCCAAAAAGGGCGTATGCGTTTTTTCCTGAATATATTCAGGAAAAAACGCATACGCCCTTTTTGGCCAAGTGCATCATTGTGGACGTTCTGCCTCTTTTCCTATGCTTTCAATGCAATTCCAGTCTACCTCCTGAAATCGGTTTCCTGCCATTCTGCCCCGCTTTCAAGTCCTCTTGGCAGCCTTACTTCAGTATATTTTTGGACGATAGCTGTCATTTATAACTCTGCAGGTTTGTGAATTACAGTGCCCCTGAGCTCCTTTCTTCAACTCGCTTTCTTTTGAGCTGGCCGCAACACCGCAGGATGGCTTCAGGCCCTAATCTGGTTCCGGCACGACACGCTGAGCCTTTGGTTAATTCCTCTTCCTGGTGGGAAATGAGAGTTAAATTTGCCCGTCCAGACACCTCCAGCTAGTCTCTCATTGATTCTCGCTATTCCTGTTCATCTTCCGCAGAAATTGCAAACTGGGCCAAACAGGAGGTTAAAGGGACTGACTCTCCAAGTCGGGAGGGTGTTAGTAAAGCGTCTGGAATATTGCACCCGAGTACCAGGGTACGAAAACTGAGACATATTTGAACACGTCTCCTGATCACATGGTTGATCATACTCTAGGTTCCACATGCATGTTTTACCTGAAGGAAGAATACCTTAAACCTGGGTAGTTGAAACCCGTGGAATGGGTACCATGCAATATGACTTCAAAGGGTCTTCATTTGCTCACCGAACCTCTCCAATCCTATCACTGCTGTGTTTATGCCCCTGTACACATGCTTGATTCTCTTTCAGAGACATAGCAATCCATAGGTTTTAAGATACTTACTAGTCAGGTACATTCTTAGGCGTTTAATATGCGGTGTTGAGTCCATTTCGTTGAGCAAGGAGTAGCTCTTGTCTATTCCATATTTGGCTTAAGGAACTTTATCTGTGCTCATTTCAATCTCTGGTTTTATGCAGCACCCCAACTCACCTTTCCCCTTAAGCAAGCATAAGTTGGTTTTCTAAATTTGAGACCCTGTTCTGTTCTGTAATTCATTTCCTGTGTAGCCAAGTTTACATTCCGTGTATTACTGATATCTTATGATGTTTCTTTTTCTGTGTGACTTATTTCAGTTAGAATCATCATACCTGAATCCACTCATTGTGCTGCTAAGGGCCTGATGACATAGATTTCATTGCTGAGTGATATTGCTTTGTAAGTAAATACCACAACTTCTTTATCCATTTTTCACTTTCTGCGATGTTGAACTTGTACTGTAAACGAGGTTCTTGTAAACAGAGGCGTCCCAAACTTTGGGGTGGCTGTGTCTTTTTGATTTTAATTTCCCTAAGCTATAGGACCATAAGTGGAAGTGCCCTAGGCTCTGTTGCTTTGTTTTTTAGATGTTTCAGGAAACACCATACACTTCTCCCGAGTGTCTGTTGGCAATTTACATCCCGCCCATCAGCATAACAAGGCTCCCAGTTCTCCATGGCCTGTCCTGCCTTTCTGGATTTTACACTTTTTTCAGATGGCCCTTTTGACCGGGGGGAAGTGAGACTTCATTGTAGTGCAGATTTCCTTTGCAAGCTTGCTTGGTTGGCCAAAAAGGGCGTATGCGTTTTTTCCTGAATATATTCAGGAAAAAACGCATACGCCCTTTATGGCCAAGTGCATCATTGTGGACGTTCTGCCTCTTTTCCTATGCTTTCAATGCAATTCCAGTCTACCTCCTGAAATCGGTTTCCTGCAATTCTGCCCCGCTTTCAAGTCCTCTTGGCAGCCTTACTTCAGTATATTTTTGGACGATAGCTGTCATTTATAACTCTGCAGGTTTGTGAATTACAGTGCCCCTGAGCTCCTTTCTTCAACTCGCTTTCTTGTGACCTGGCCGCAACACCGCAGGATGGCTTCAGGCCCTAATCTGGTTCCGGCACGTCACGCTGAGCCTTTGGTTAATTCCTCTTCCTGGTGGGAAATGAGAGTTAAATTTGCCCGTCCAGACACCTCCAGCTAGTCTCTCATTGGTTCTCGCTATTCCTGTTCATCTTCCGCAGAAATTGCAAACTGGGCCAAACAGGAGGTTAAAGGGACTGACTCTCCAAGTCGGGAGGGTGTTAGTAAAGCGTCTGGAATGTTGCACCCGAGTACCAGGGTACGAAAACTGAGACATATTTGAACACGTCTCCCGATCACATGGTTGATCATACTCTAGGTTCCACATGCATGTTTTAGCTGAAGGAAGAATACCTTAAACCTGGGTAGTTGAAACCCGTGGAATGGGTACCATGCAATATGACTTCAAAGGGTCTTCATTTGCTCACCGAACCTCTCCAATCCTATCACTGCTGCGTTTATGCCCCTGTACACATGCTTGATTCTCTTTCGGAGACATAGCAATCCATAGGTTTTAAGATACTTACTAGTCAGGTACATTCTTAGGCATTTAATATGCGGTGTTGAGTCCATTTCGTTGAGCAAGAGGTAGCTCTTGTCTATTCCATATTTGGCTTAAGGATCTTTATCTGTGCTCATTTCAATCTCTGGTTTTATGCAGCACCCCAACTCACCTTTCCCCTTAAGCAAGCATAAGTTGGTTTTCTAAATTTGAGACCCTGTTCTGTTCTGTAATTCAGTTCCTGTGTAGCCAAGTTTACATTCCGTGTATTACTGATATCTTATGATGTTTCTTTTTCTGTGTGACTTATTTCAGTTAGAATCATCATACCTGAATCCACTCATTGTGCTGCTAAGGGCCTGATGACATAGATTTCATTGCTGAGTGATATTGCTTTGTAAGTAAATACCACAACTTCTTTATCCATTTTTCACTTTCTGCGATGTTGAACTTGTACTGTAAACGAGGTTCTTGTAAACAGAGGCGTCCCAAACTTTGGGGTGGCTGTGTCTTTTTGATTTTAATTTCCCTAAGCTATAGGACCATAAGTGGAAGTGCCCTAGGCTCTGTTGCTTTGTTTTTTAGATGTTTCAGGAAACACCATACACTTCTCCCGAGTGTCTGTTGGCAATTTACATCCCGCCCATCAGCATAACAAGGCTCCCAGTTCTCCATGGCCTGTCCTGCCTTTCTGGATTTTACACTTTTTTCAGATGGCCCTTTTGACCGGGGGGAAGTGAGACTTCATTGTAGTGCAGATTTCCTTTGCAAGCTTGCTTGGTTGGCCAAAAAGGGCGTATGCGTTTTTTCCTGAATATATTCAGGAAAAAACGCATACGCCCTTTTTGGCCAAGTGCATCATTGTGGACGTTCTGCCTCTTTTCCTATGCTTTCAATGCAATTCCAGTCTACCTCCTGAAATCGGTTTCCTGCAATTCTGCCCCGCTTTCAAGTCCTCTTGGCAGCCTTACTTCAGTATATTTTTGGACGATAGCTGTCATTTATAACTCTGCAGGTTTGTGAATTACAGTGCCCCTGAGCTCCTTTCTTCAACTCGCTTTCTTGTGACCTGGCCGCAACACCGCAGGATGGCTTCAGGCCCTAATCTGGTTCCGGCACGTCACGCTGAGCCTTTGGTTAATTCCTCTTCCTGGTGGGAAATGAGAGTTAAATTTGCCCGTCCAGACACCTCCAGCTAGTCTCTCATTGGTTCTCGCTATTCCTGTTCATCTTCCGCAGAAATTGCAAACTGGGCCAAACAGGAGGTTAAAGGGACTGACTCTCCAAGTCGGGAGGGTGTTAGTAAAGCGTCTGGAATGTTGCACCCGAGTACCAGGGTACGAAAACTGAGACATATTTGAACACGTCTCCCGATCACATGGTTGATCATACTCTAGGTTCCACATGCATGTTTTAGCTGAAGGAAGAATACCTTAAACCTGGGTAGTTGAAACCCGTGGAATGGGTACCATGCAATATGACTTCAAAGGGTCTTCATTTGCTCACCGAACCTCTCCAATCCTATCACTGCTGCGTTTATGCCCCTGTACACATGCTTGATTCTCTTTCGGAGACATAGCAATCCATAGGTTTTAAGATACTTACTAGTCAGGTACATTCTTAGGCATTTAATATGCGGTGTTGAGTCCATTTCGTTGAGCAAGAGGTAGCTCTTGTCTATTCCATATTTGGCTTAAGGATCTTTATCTGTGCTCATTTCAATCTCTGGTTTTATGCAGCACCCCAACTCACCTTTCCCCTTAAGCAAGCATAAGTTGGTTTTCTAAATTTGAGACCCTGTTCTGTTCTGTAATTCAGTTCCTGTGTAGCCAAGTTTACATTCCGTGTATTACTGATATCTTATGATGTTTCTTTTTCTGTGTGACTTATTTCAGTTAGAATCATCATACCTGAATCCACTCATTGTGCTGCTAAGGGCCTGATGACATAGATTTCATTGCTGAGTGATATTGCTTTGTAAGTAAATACCACAACTTCTTTATCCATTTTTCACTTTCTGCGATGTTGAACTTGTACTGTAAACGAGGTTCTTGTAAACAGAGGCGTCCCAAACTTTGGGGTGGCTGTGTCTTTTTGATTTTAATTTCCCTAAGCTATAGGACCATAAGTGGAAGTGCCCTAGGCTCTGTTGCTTTGTTTTTTAGATGTTTCAGGAAACACCATACACTTCTCCCGAGTGTCTGTTGGCAATTTACATCCCGCCCATCAGCATAACAAGGCTCCCAGTTCTCCATGGCCTGTCCTGCCTTTCTGGATTTTACACTTTTTTCAGATGGCCCTTTTGACCGGGGGGAAGTGAGACTTCATTGTAGTGCAGATTTCCTTTGCAAGCTTGCTTGGTTGGCCAAAAAGGGCGTATGCGTTTTTTCCTGAATATATTCAGGAAAAAACGCATACGCCCTTTTTGGCCAAGTGCATCATTGTGGACGTTCTGCCTCTTTTCCTATGCTTTCAATGCAATTCCAGTCTACCTCCTGAAATCGGTTTCCTGCAATTCTGCCCCGCTTTCAAGTCCTCTTGGCAGCCTTACTTCAGTATATTTTTGGACGATAGCTGTCATTTATAACTCTGCAGGTTTGTGAATTACAGTGCCCCTGAGCTCCTTTCTTCAACTCGCTTTCTTTTGAGCTGGCCGCAACACCGCAGGATGGCTTCAGGCCCTAATCTGGTTCCGGCACGGCACGCTGAGCCTTTGGTTAATTCCTCTTCCTGGTGGGAAATGAGAGTTAAATTTGCCCGTCCAGACACCTCCAGCTAGTCTCTCATTGGTTCTCGCTATTCCTGTTCATCTTCCGCAGAAATTGCAAACTGGGCCAAACAGGAGGTTAAAGGGACTGACTCTCCAAGTCGGGAGGGTGTTAGTAAAGCGTCTGGAATGTTGCACCCGAGTACCAGGGTACGAAAACTGAGACATATTTGAACACGTCTCCCGATCACATGGTTGATCATACTCTAGGTTCCACATGCATGATTTAGCTGAAGGAAGAATACCTTAAACCTGGGTAGTTGAAACCCGTGGAATGGGTACCATGCAATATGACTTCAAAGGGTCTTCATTTGCTCACCGAACCTCTCCAATCCTATCACTGCTGCGTTTATGCCCCTGTACACATGCTTGATTCTCTTTCGGAGACATAGCAATCCATAGGTTTTAAGATACTTACTAGTCAGGTACATTCTTAGGCATTTAATATGCAGTGTTGAGTCCATTTCGTTGAGCAAGGAGTAGCTCTTGTCTATTCCATATTTGGCTTAAGGAACTTTATCTGTGCTCATTTCAATCTCTGGTTTTATGCAGCACCCCAACTCACCTTTCCACTTAAGCAAGCATAAGTTGGTTTTCTAAATTTGAGACCCTGTTCTGTTCTGTAATTCATTTCCTGTGTAGCCAAGTTTACATTCCGTGTATTACTGATATCTTATGATGTTTCTTTTTCTGTGTGACTTATTTCAGTTAGAATCATCATACCTGAATCCACTCATTGTGCTGCTAAGGGCCTGATGACATAGATTTCATTGCTGAGTGATATTGCTTTGTAAGTAAATACCACAACTTCTTTATCCATTTTTCACTTTCTGCGATGTTGAACTTGTACTGTAAACGAGGTTCTTGTAAACAGAGGCGTCCCAAACTTTGGGGTGGCTGTGTCTTTTTGATTTTAATTTCCCTAAGCTATAGGACCATAAGTGGAAGTGCCCTAGGCTCTGTTGCTTTGTTTTTTAGATGTTTCAGGAAACACCATACACTTCTCCCGAGTGTCTGTTGGCAATTTACAACCCGCCCATCAGCATAACAAGGCTCCCAGTTCTCCATGGCCTGTCCTGCCTTTCTGGATTTTACACTTTTTTCAGATGGCCCTTTTGACCGGGGGGAAGTGAGACTTCATTGTAGTGCAGATTTCCTTTGCAAGCTTGCTTGGTTGGCCAAAAAGGGCGTATGCGTTTTTTCCTGAATATATTCAGGAAAAAACGCATACGCCCTTTTTGGCCAAGTGCATCATTGTGGACGTTCTGCCTCTTTTCCTATGCTTTCAATGCAATTCCAGTCTGCCTCCTGAAATCGGTTTCCTGCAATTCTGCCCCGCTTTCAAGTCCTCTTGGCAGCCTTACTTCAGTATATTTTTGGACGATAGCTGTCATTTATAACTCTGCAAGTTTGTGAATTACAGTGCCCCTGAGCTCCTTTCTTCAACTCGCTTTCTTTTGAGCTGGCCGCAACACCGCAGGATGGCTTCAGGCCCTAATCTGGTTCCGGCACGGCACGCTGAGCCTTTGGTTAATTCCTCTTCCTGGTGGGAAATGAGAGTTAAATTTGCCCGTCCAGACACCTCCAGCTAGTCTCTCATTGGTTCTCGCTATTCCTGTTCATCTTCCGCAGAA
The DNA here is from genome assembly GCF_039906515.1 of Pseudorca crassidens. Taxonomy (NCBI): domain Eukaryota; kingdom Metazoa; phylum Chordata; class Mammalia; order Artiodactyla; family Delphinidae; genus Pseudorca; species Pseudorca crassidens. The sequence goes on along the minus strand of NW_027136046.1, from coordinate 56,434 downwards.
ATTGCAAACTGGGCCAAACAGGAGGTTAAAGGGACTGACTCTCCAAGTCGGGAGGGTGTTAGTAAAGCGTCTGGAATGTTGCACCCGAGTACCAGGGTACGAAAACTGAGACATATTTGAACACGTCTCCCGATCACATGGTTGATCATACTCTAGGTTCCACATGCATGTTTTAGCTGAAGGAAGAATACCTTAAACCTGGGTAGTTGAAACCCGTGGAATGGGTACCATGCGATATGACTTCAAAGGGTCTTCATTTGCTCACCGAACCTCTCCAATCCTATCACTGCTGCGTTTATGCCCCTGTACACATGCTTGATTCTCTTTCGGAGACATAGCAATCCATAGGTTTTAAGATACTTACTAGTCAGGTACATTCTTAGGCATTTAATATGCGGTGTTGAGTCCATTTCGTTGAGCAAGGAGTAGCTCTTGTCTATTCCATATTTGGCTTAAGGAACTTTATCTGTGCTCATTTCAATCTCTGGTTTTATGCAGCACCCCAACTCACCTTTCCCCTTAAGCAAGCATAAGTTGGTTTTCTAAATTTGAGACCCTGTTCTGTTCTGTAATTCAGTTCCTGTGTAGCCAAGTTTACATTCCGTGTATTACTGATATCTTATGATGTTTCTTTTTCTGTGTGACTTATTTCAGTTAGAATCATCATACCTGAATCCACTCATTGTGCTGCTAAGGGCCTGATGACATAGATTTCATTGCTGAGTGATATTGCTTTGTAAGTAAATACCACAACTTCTTTATCCATTTTTCACTTTCTGCGATGTTGAACTTGTACTGTAAACGAGGTTCTTGTAAACAGAGGCGTCCCAAACTTTGGGGTGGCTGTGTCTTTTTGATTTTAATTTCCCTAAGCTATAGGACCATAAGTGGAAGTGCCCTAGGCTCTGTTGCTTTGTTTTTTAGATGTTTCAGGAAACACCATACACTTCTCCCGAGTGTCTGTTGGCAATTTACATCCCGCCCATCAGCATAACAAGGCTCCCAGTTCTCCATGGCCTGTCCTGCCTTTCTGGATTTTACACTTTTTTCAGATGGCCCTTTTGACCGGGGGGAAGTGAGACTTCATTGTAGTGCAGATTTCCTTTGCAAGCTTGCTTGGTTGGCCAAAAAGGGCGTATGCGTTTTTTCCTGAATATATTCAGGAAAAAACGCATACGCCCTTTTTGGCCAAGTGCATCATTGTGGACGTTCTGCCTCTTTTCCTATGCTTTCAATGCAATTCCAGTCTGCCTCCTGAAATCGGTTTCCTGCAATTCTGCCCCGCTTTCAAGTCCTCTTGGCAGCCTTACTTCAGTATATTTTTGGACGATAGCTGTCATTTATAACTCTGCAGGTTTGTGAATTACAGTGCCCCTGAGCTCCTTTCTTCAACTCGCTTTCTTTTGAGCTGGCCGCAACACCGCAGGATGGCTTCAGGCCCTAATCTGGTTCCGGCACGGCACGCTGAGCCTTTGGTTAATTCCTCTTCCTGGTGGGAAATGAGAGTTAAATTTGCCCGTCCAGACACCTCCAGCTAGTCTCTCATTGGTTCTCGCTATTCCTGTTCATCTTCCGCAGAAATTGCAAACTGGGCCAAACAGGAGGTTAAAGGGACTGACTCTCCAAGTCGGGAGGGTGTTAGTAAAGCGTCTGGAATGTTGCACCCGAGTACCAGGGTACGAAAACTGAGACATATTTGAACACGTCTCCCGATCACATGGTTGATCATACTCTAGGTTCCACATGCATGTTTTAGCTGAAGGAAGAATACCTTAAACCTGGGTAGTTGAAACCCGTGGAATGGGTACCATGCGATATGACTTCAAAGGGTCTTCATTTGCTCACCGAACCTCTCCAATCCTATCACTGCTGCGTTTATGCCCCTGTACACATGCTTGATTCTCTTTCGGAGACATAGCAATCCATAGGTTTTAAGATACTTACTAGTCAGGTACATTCTTAGGCATTTAATATGCGGTGTTGAGTCCATTTCGTTGAGCAAGGAGTAGCTCTTGTCTATTCCATATTTGGCTTAAGGAACTTTATCTGTGCTCATTTCAATCTCTGGTTTTATGCAGCACCCCAACTCACCTTTCCTCTTAAGCAAGCATAAGTTGGTTTTCTAAATTTGAGACCCTGTTCTGTTCTGTAATTCAGTTCCTGTGTAGCCAAGTTTACATTCCGTGTATTACTGATATCTTATGATGTTTCTTTTTCTGTGTGACTTATTTCAGTTAGAATCATCATACCTGAATCCACTCATTGTGCTGCTAAGGGCCTGATGACATAGATTTCATTGCTGAGTGATATTGCTTTGTAAGTAAATACCACAACTTCTTTATCCATTTTTCACTTTCTGCGATGTTGAACTTGTACTGTAAACGAGGTTCTTGTAAACAGAGGCGTCCCAAACTTTGGGGTGGCTGTGTCTTTTTGATTTTAATTTCCCTAAGCTATAGGACCATAAGTGGAAGTGCCCTAGCCTCTGTTGCTTTGTTTTTTAGATGTTTCAGGAAACACCATACACTTCTCCCGAGTGTCTGTTGGCAATTTACATCCCGCCCATCAGCATAACAAGGCTCCCAGTTCTCCATGGCCTGTCCTGCCTTTCTGGATTTTACACTTTTTTCAGATGGCCCTTTTGACCGGGGGGAAGTGAGACTTCATTGTAGTGCAGATTTCCTTTGCAAGCTTGCTTGGTTGGCCAAAAAGGGCGTATGCGTTTTTTCCTGAATATATTCAGGAAAAAACGCATACGCCCTTTTTGGCCAAGTGCATCATTGTGGACGTTCTGCCTCTTTTCCTATGCTTTCAATGCAATTCCAGTCTACCTCCTGAAATCGGTTTCCTGCAATTCTGCCCCGCTTTCAAGTCCTCTTGGCAGCCTTACTTCATTATATTTTTGGACGATAGCTGTCATTTATAACTCTGCAGGTTTGTGAATTACAGTGCCCCTGAGCTCCTTTCTTCAACTCGCTTTCTTTTGAGCTGGCCGCAACACCGCAGGATGGCTTCAGGCCCTAATCTGGTTCCGGCACGGCACGCTGAGCCTTTGGTTAATTCCTCTTCCTGGTGGGAAATGAGAGTTAAATTTGCCCGTCCAGACACCTCCAGCTAGTCTCTCATTGGTTCTCGCTATTCCTGTTCATCTTCCGCAGAAATTGCAAACTGGGCCAAACAGGAGGTTAAAGGGACTGACTCTCCAAGTCGGGAGGGTGTTAGTAAAGCGTCTGGAATGTTGTACCCGAGTACCAGGGTACGAAAACTGAGACATATTTGAACACGTCTCCCGATCACATGGTTGATCATACTCTAGGTTCCACATGCATGTTTTAGCTGAAGGAAGAATACCTTAAACCTGGGTAGTTGAAACCCGTGGAATGGGTACCATGCAATATGACTTCAAAGGGTCTTCATTTGCTCACCGAACCTCTCCAATCCTATCACTGCTGCGTTTATGCCCCTGTACACATGCTTGATTCTCTTTCGGAGACATAGCAATCCATAGGTTTTAAGATACTTACTAGTCAGGTACATTCTTAGGCATTTAATATGCGGTGTTGAGTCCATTTCGTTGAGCAAGGAGTAGCTCTTGTCTATTCCATATTTGGCTTAAGGAACTTTATCTGTGCTCATTTCAATCTCTGGTTTTATGCAGCACCCCAACTCACCTTTCCTCTTAAGCAAGCATAAGTTGGTTTTCTAAATTTGAGACCCTGTTCTGTTCTGTAATTCAGTTCCTGTGTAGCCAAGTTTACATTCCGTGTATTACTGATATCTTATGATGTTTCTTTTTCTGTGTGACTTATTTCAGTTAGAATCATCATACCTGAATCCACTCATTGTGCTGCTAAGGGCCTGATGACATAGATTTCATTGCTGAGTGATATTGCTTTGTAAGTAAATACCACAACTTCTTTATCCATTTTTCACTTTCTGCGATGTTGAACTTGTACTGTAAACGAGGTTCTTGTAAACAGAGGCGTCCCAAACTTTGGGGTGGCTGTGTCTTTTTGATTTTAATTTCCCTAAGCTATAGGACCATAAGTGGAAGTGCCCTAGCCTCTGTTGCTTTGTTTTTTAGATGTTTCAGGAAACACCATACACTTCTCCCGAGTGTCTGTTGGCAATTTACATCCCGCCCATCAGCATAACAAGGCTCCCAGTTCTCCATGGCCTGTCCTGCCTTTCTGGATTTTACACTTTTTTCAGATGGCCCTTTTGACCGGGGGGAAGTGAGACTTCATTGTAGTGCAGATTTCCTTTGCAAGCTTGCTTGGTTGGCCAAAAAGGGCGTATGCGTTTTTTCCTGAATATATTCAGGAAAAAACGCATACGCCCTTTTTGGCCAAGTGCATCATTGTGGACGTTCTGCCTCTTTTCCTATGCTTTCAATGCAATTCCAGTCTACCTCCTGAAATCGGTTTCCTGCAATTCTGCCCCGCTTTCAAGTCCTCTTGGCAGCCTTACTTCATTATATTTTTGGACGATAGCTGTCATTTATAACTCTGCAGGTTTGTGAATTACAGTGCCCCTGAGCTCCTTTCTTCAACTCGCTTTCTTTTGAGCTGGCCGCAACACCGCAGGATGGCTTCAGGCCCTAATCTGGTTCCGGCACGGCACGCTGAGCCTTTGGTTAATTCCTCTTCCTGGTGGGAAATGAGAGTTAAATTTGCCCGTCCAGACACCTCCAGCTAGTCTCTCATTGGTTCTCGCTATTCCTGTTCATCTTCCGCAGAAATTGCAAACTGGGCCAAACAGGAGGTTAAAGGGACTGACTCTCCAAGTCGGGAGGGTGTTAGTAAAGCGTCTGGAATGTTGCACCCGAGTACCAGGGTACGAAAACTGAGACATATTTGAACACGTCTCCCGATCACATGGTTGATCATACTCTAGGTTCCACATGCATGTTTTAGCTGAAGGAAGAATACCTTAAACCTGGGTAGTTGAAACCCGTGGAATGGGTACCATGCGATATGACTTCAAAGGGTCTTCATTTGCTCACCGAACCTCTCCAATCCTATCACTGCTGCGTTTATGCCCCTGTACACATGCTTGATTCTCTTTCGGAGACATAGCAATCCATAGGTTTTAAGATACTTACTAGTCAGGTACATTCTTAGGCATTTAATATGCGGTGTTGAGTCCATTTCGTTGAGCAAGGAGTAGCTCTTGTCTATTCCATATTTGGCTTAAGGAACTTTATCTGTGCTCATTTCAATCTCTGGTTTTATGCAGCACCCCAACTCACCTTTCCCCTTAAGCAAGCATAAGTTGGTTTTCTAAATTTGAGACCCTGTTCTGTTCTGTAATTCAGTTCCTGTGTAGCCAAGTTTACATTCCGTGTATTACTGATATCTTATGATGTTTCTTTTTCTGTGTGACTTATTTCAGTTAGAATCATCATACCTGAATCCACTCATTGTGCTGCTAAGGGCCTGATGACATAGATTTCATTGCTGAGTGATATTGCTTTGTAAGTAAATACCACAACTTCTTTATCCATTTTTCACTTTCTGCGATGTTGAACTTGTACTGTAAACGAGGTTCTTGTAAACAGAGGCGTCCCAAACTTTGGGGTGGCTGTGTCTTTTTGATTTTAATTTCCCTAAGCTATAGGACCATAAGTGGAAGTGCCCTAGGCTCTGTTGCTTTGTTTTTTAGATGTTTCAGGAAACACCATACACTTCTCCCGAGTGTCTGTTGGCAATTTACATCCCGCCCATCAGCATAACAAGGCTCCCAGTTCTCCATGGCCTGTCCTGCCTTTCTGGATTTTACACTTTTTTCAGATGGCCCTTTTGACCGGGGGGAAGTGAGACTTCATTGTAGTGCAGATTTCCTTTGCAAGCTTGCTTGGTTGGCCAAAAAGGGCGTATGCGTTTTTTCCTGAATATATTCAGGAAAAAACGCATACGCCCTTTTTGGCCAAGTGCATCATTGTGGACGTTCTGCCTCTTTTCCTATGCTTTCAATGCAATTCCAGTCTGCCTCCTGAAATCGGTTTCCTGCAATTCTGCCCCGCTTTCAAGTCCTCTTGGCAGCCTTACTTCAGTATATTTTTGGACGATAGCTGTCATTTATAACTCTGCAGGTTTGTGAATTACAGTGCCCCTGAGCTCCTTTCTTCAACTCGCTTTCTTTTGAGCTGGCCGCAACACCGCAGGATGGCTTCAGGCCCTAATCTGGTTCCGGCACGGCACGCTGAGCCTTTGGTTAATTCCTCTTCCTGGTGGGAAATGAGAGTTAAATTTGCCCGTCCAGACACCTCCAGCTAGTCTCTCATTGGTTCTCGCTATTCCTGTTCATCTTCCGCAGAAATTGCAAACTGGGCCAAACAGGAGGTTAAAGGGACTGACTCTCCAAGTCGGGAGGGTGTTAGTAAAGCGTCTGGAATGTTGCACCCGAGTACCAGGGTACGAAAACTGAGACATATTTGAACACGTCTCCCGATCACATGGTTGATCATACTCTAGGTTCCACATGCATGTTTTAGCTGAAGGAAGAATACCTTAAACCTGGGTAGTTGAAACCCGTGGAATGGGTACCATGCAATATGACTTCAAAGGGTCTTCATTTGCTCACCGAACCTCTCCAATCCTATCACTGCTGCGTTTATGCCCCTGTACACATGCTTGATTCTCTTTCGGAGACATAGCAATCCATAGGTTTTAAGATACTTACTAGTCAGGTACATTCTTAGGCATTTAATATGCGGTGTTGAGTCCATTTCGTTGAGCAAGGAGTAGCTCTTGTCTATTCCATATTTGGCTTAAGGAACTTTATCTGTGCTCATTTCAATCTCTGGTTTTATGCAGCACCCCAACTCACCTTTCCTCTTAAGCAAGCATAAGTTGGTTTTCTAAATTTGAGACCCTGTTCTGTTCTGTAATTCAGTTCCTGTGTAGCCAAGTTTACATTCCGTGTATTACTGATATCTTATGATGTTTCTTTTTCTGTGTGACTTATTTCAGTTAGAATCATCATACCTGAATCCACTCATTGTGCTGCTAAGGGCCTGATGACATAGATTTCATTGCTGAGTGATATTGCTTTGTAAGTAAATACCACAACTTCTTTATCCATTTTTCACTTTCTGCGATGTTGAACTTGTACGGTAAACGAGGTTCTTGTAAACAGAGGCGTCCCAAACTTTGGGGTGGCTGTGTCTTTTTGATTTTAATTTCCCTAAGCTATAGGACCATAAGTGGAAGTGCCCTAGGCTCTGTTGCTTTGTTTTTTAGATGTTTCAGGAAACACCATACACTTCTCCCGAGTGTCTGTTGGCAATTTACATCCCGCCCATCAGCATAACAAGGCTCCCAGTTCTCCATGGCCTGTCCTGCCTTTCTGGATTTTACACTTTTTTCAGATGGCCCTTTTGACCGGGGGGAAGTGAGACTTCATTGTAGTGCAGATTTCCTTTGCAAGCTTGCTTGGTTGGCCAAAAAGGGCGTATGCGTTTTTTCCTGAATATATTCAGGAAAAAACGCATACGCCCTTTTTGGCCAAGTGCATCATTGTGGACGTTCTGCCTCTTTTCCTATGCTTTCAATGCAATTCCAGTCTGCCTCCTGAAATCGGTTTCCTGCAATTCTGCCCCGCTTTCAAGTCCTCTTGGCAGCCTTACTTCAGTATATTTTTGGACGATAGCTGTCATTTATAACTCTGCAGGTTTGTGAATTACAGTGCCCCTGAGCTCCTTTCTTCAACTCGCTTTCTTTTGAGCTGGCCGCAACACCGCAGGATGGCTTCAGGCCCTAATCTGGTTCCGGCACGGCACGCTGAGCCTTTGGTTAATTCCTCTTCCTGGTGGGAAATGAGAGTTAAATTTGCCCGTCCAGACACCTCCAGCTAGTCTCTCATTGGTTCTCGCTATTCCTGTTCATCTTCCGCAGAAATTGCAAACTGGGCCAAACAGGAGGTTAAAGGGACTGACTCTCCAAGTCGGGAGGGTGTTAGTAAAGCGTCTGGAATGTTGCACCCGAGTACCAGGGTACGAAAACTGAGACATATTTGAACACGTCTCCCGATCACATGGTTGATCATACTCTAGGTTCCACATGCATGTTTTAGCTGAAGGAAGAATACCTTAAACCTGGGTAGTTGAAACCCGTGGAATGGGTACCATGCAATATGACTTCAAAGGGTCTTCATTTGCTCACCGAACCTCTCCAATCCTATCACTGCTGCGTTTATGCCCCTGTACACATGCTTGATTCTCTTTCGGAGACATAGCAATCCATAGGTTTTAAGATACTTACTAGTCAGGTACATTCTTAGGCATTTAATATGCGGTGTTGAGTCCATTTCGTTGAGCAAGGAGTAGCTCTTGTCTATTCCATATTTGGCTTAAGGAACTTTATCTGTGCTCATTTCAATCTCTGGTTTTATGCAGCACCCCAACTCACCTTTCCTCTTAAGCAAGCATAAGTTGGTTTTCTAAATTTGAGACCCTGTTCTGTTCTGTAATTCAGTTCCTGTGTAGCCAAGTTTACATTCCGTGTATTACTGATATCTTATGATGTTTCTTTTTCTGTGTGACTTATTTCAGTTAGAATCATCATACCTGAATCCACTCATTGTGCTGCTAAGGGCCTGATGACATAGATTTCATTGCTGAGTGATATTGCTTTGTAAGTAAATACCACAACTTCTTTATCCATTTTTCACTTTCTGCGATGTTGAACTTGTACGGTAAACGAGGTTCTTGTAAACAGAGGCGTCCCAAACTTTGGGGTGGCTGTGTCTTTTTGATTTTAATTTCCCTAAGCTATAGGACCATAAGTGGAAGTGCCCTAGGCTCTGTTGCTTTGTTTTTTAGATGTTTCAGGAAACACCATACACTTCTCCCGAGTGTCTGTTGGCAATTTACATCCCGCCCATCAGCATAACAAGGCTCCCAGTTCTCCATGGCCTGTCCTGCCTTTCTGGATTTTACACTTTTTTCAGATGGCCCTTTTGACCGGGGGGAAGTGAGACTTCATTGTAGTGCAGATTTCCTTTGCAAGCTTGCTTGGTTGGCCAAAAAGGGCGTATGCGTTTTTTCCTGAATATATTCAGGAAAAAACGCATACGCCCTTTTTGGCCAAGTGCATCATTGTGGACGTTCTGCCTCTTTTCCTATGCTTTCAATGCAATTCCAGTCTGCCTCCTGAAATCGGTTTTCTGCAATTCTGCCCCGCTTTCAAGTCCTCTTGGCAGCCTTACTTCAGTATATTTTTGGACGATAGCTGTCATTTATAACTCTGCAGGTTTGTGAATTACAGTGCCCCTGAGCTCCTTTCTTCAACTCGCTTTCTTTTGAGCTGGCCGCAACACCGCAGGATGGCTTCAGGCCCTAATCTGGTTCCGGCACGGCACGCTGAGCCTTTGGTTAATTCCTCTTCCTGGTGGGAAATGAGAGTTAAATTTGCCCGTCCAGACACCTCCAGCTAGTCTCTCATTGGTTCTCGCTATTCCTGTTCATCTTCCGCAGAAATTGCAAACTGGGCCAAACAGGAGGTTAAAGGGACTGACTCTCCAAGTCGGGAGGGTGTTAGTAAAGCGTCTGGAATGTTGCACCCGAGTACCAGGGTACGAAAACTGAGACATATTTGAACACGTCTCCCGATCACATGGTTGATCATACTCTAGGTTCCACATGCATGTTTTAGCTGAAGGAAGAATACCTTAAACCTGGGTAGTTGAAACCCGTGGAATGGGTACCATGCGATATGACTTCAAAGGGTCTTCATTTGCTCACCGGACCTCTCCAATCCTATCACTGCTGCGTTTATGCCCCTGTACACATGCTTGATTCTCTTTCGGAGACATAGCAATCCATAGGATTTAGGATACTTACTAGTCAGGTACATTCTTAGGCATTTAATATGCGGTGTTGAGTCCATTTCGTTGAGCAAGGAGTAGCTCTTGTCTATTCCATATTTGGCTTAAGGAACTTTATCTGTGTTCATTTCAATCTCTGGTTTTATGCAGCACCCCAACTCACCTTTACCCTTAAGCAAGCATAAGTTGGTTTTCTAAATTTGAGACCCTGTTCTGTTCTGTAATTCAGTTCCTGTGTAGCCAAGTTTACATTCCGTGTATTACTGATATCTTATGATGTTTCTTTTTCTGTGTGACTTATTTCAGTTAGAATCATCATACCTGAATCCACTCATTGTGCTGCTAAGGGCCTGATGACATAGATTTCATTGCTGAGTGATATTGCTTTGTAAGTAAATACCACAACTTCTTTATCCATTTTTCACTTTCTGCGATGTTGAACTTGTATGGTAAACGAGGTTCTTGTAAACAGAGGCGTCCCAAACTTTGGGGTGGCTGTGTCTTTTTGATTTTAATTTCCCTAAGCTATAGGACCATAAGTGGAAGTGCCCTAGGCTCTGTTGCTTTGTTTTTTAGATGTTTCAGGAAACACCATACACTTCTCCCGAGTGTCTGTTGGCAATTTACATCCCGCCCATCAGCATAACAAGGCTCCCAGTTCTCCATGGCCTGTCCTGCCTTTCTGGATTTTACACTTTTTTCAGATGGCCCTTTTGACCGGGGGGAAGTGAGACTTCATTGTAGTGCAGATTTCCTTTGCAAGCTTGCTTGGTTGGCCAAAAAGGGCGTATGCGTTTTTTCCTGAATATATTCAGGAAAAAACGCATACGCCCTTTTTGGCCAAGTGCATCATTGTGGACGTTCTGCCTCTTTTCCTATGCTTTCAATGCAATTCCAGTCTACCTCCTGAAATCGGTTTCCTGCAATTCTGCCCCGCTTTCAAGTCCTCTTGGCAGCCTTACTTCATTATATTTTTGGACGATAGCTGTCATTTATAACTCTGCAGGTTTGTGAATTACAGTGCCCCTGAGCTCCTTTCTTCAACTCGCTTTCTTTTGAGCTGGCCGCAACACCGCAGGATGGCTTCAGGCCCTAATCTGGTTCCGGCACGGCACGCTGAGCCTTTGGTTAATTCCTCTTCCTGGTGGGAAATGAGAGTTAAATTTGCCCGTCCAGACACCTCCAGCTAGTCTCTCATTGGTTCTCGCTATTCCTGTTCATCTTCCGCAGAAATTGCAAACTGGGCCAAACAGGAGGTTAAAGGGACTGACTCTCCAAGTCGGGAGGGTGTTAGTAAAGCGTCTGGAATGTTGCACCCGAGTACCAGGGTACGAAAACTGAGACATATTTGAACACGTCTCCCGATCACATGGTTGATCATACTCTAGGTTCCACATGCATGTTTTAGCTGAAGGAAGAATACCTTAAACCTGGGTAGTTGAAACCCGTGGAATGGGTACCATGCAATATGACTTCAAAGGGTCTTCATTTGCTCACCGAACCTCTCCAATCCTATCACTGCTGCGTTTATGACCCTGTACACATGCTTGATTCTCTTTCGGAGACATAGCAATCCATAGGTTTTAAGATACTTACTAGTCAGGTACATTCTTAGGCATTTAATATGCGGTGTTGAGTCCATTTCGTTGAGCAAGGAGTAGCTCTTGTCTATTTCATATTTGGCTTAAGGAACTTTATCTGTGCTCATTTCAATCTCTGGTTTTATGCAGCACCCCAACTCACCTTTCCCCTTAAGCAAGCATAAGTTGGTTTTCTAAATTTGAGACCCTGTTCTGTTCTGTAATTCAGTTCCTGTGTAGCCAAGTTTACATTCCGTGTATTACTGATATCTTATGATGTTTCTTTTTCTGTGTGACTTATTTCAGTTAGAATCATCATACCTGAATCCACTCATTGTGCTGCTAAGGGCCTGATGACATAGATTTCATTGCTGAGTGATATTGCTTTGTAAGTAAATACCACAACTTCTTTATCCATTTTTCACTTTCTGCGATGTTGAACTTGTACTGTAAACGAGGTTCTTGTAAACAGAGGCGTCCCAAACTTTGGGGTGGCTGTGTCTTTTTGATTTTAATTTCCCTAAGCTATAGGACCATAAGTGGAAGTGCCCTAGGCTCTGTTGCTTTGTTTTTTAGATGTTTCAGGAAACACCATACACTTCTTCCGAGTGTCTGTTGGCAATTTACATCCCGCCCATCAGCATAACAAGGCTCCCAGTTCTCCATGGCCTGTCCTGCCTTTCTGGATTTTATACTTTTTTCAGATGGCCCTTTTGACCGGGGGGAAGTGAGACTTCATTGTAGTGCAGATTTCCTTTGCAAGCTTGCTTGGTTGGCCAAAAAGGGCGTATGCGTTTTTTCCTGAATATATTCAGGAAAAAACGCATACGCCCTTTTTGGCCAAGTGCATCATTGTGGACGTTCTGCCTCTTTTCCTATGCTTTCAATGCAATTCCAGTCTACCTCCTGAAATCGGTTTCCTGCAATTCTGCCCCGCTTTCAAGTCCTCTTGGCAGCCTTACTTCAGTATATTTTTGGACGATAGCTGTCATTTATAACTCTGCAGGTTTGTGAATTACAGTGCCCCTGAGCTCCTTTCTTCAACTCGCTTTCTTTTGAGCTGGCCGCAACACCGCAGGATGGCTTCAGGCCCTAATCTGGTTCCGGCACGGCACGCTGAGCCTTTGGTTAATTCCTCTTCCTGGTGGGAAATGAGAGTTAAATTTGCCCGTCCAGACACCTCCAGCTAGTCTCTCATTGGTTCTCGCTATTCCTGTTCATCTTCCGCAGAAATTGCAAACTGGGCCAAACAGGAGGTTAAAGGGACTGACTCTCCAAGTCGGGAGGGTGTTAGTAAAGCGTCTGGAATGTTGCACCCGAGTACCAGGGTACGAAAACTGAGACATATTTGAACACGTCTCCCGATCACATGGTTGATCATACTCTAGGTTCCACATGCATGTTTTAGCTGAAGGAAGAATACCTTAAACCTGGGTAGTTGAAACCCGTGGAATGGGTACCATGCAATATGACTTCAAAGGGTCTTCATTTGCTCACCGAACCTCTCCAATCCTATCACTGCTGCGTTTATGCCCCTGTACACATGCTTGATTCTCTTTCGGAGACATAGCAATCCATAGGTTTTAAGATACTTACTAGTCAGGTACATTCTTAGGCATTTAATATGCGGTGTTGAGTCCATTTCGTTGAGCAAGGAGTAGCTCTTGTCTATTCCGTATTTGGCTTAAGGAACTTTATCTGTGCTCATTTCAATCTCTGGTTTTATGCAGCACCCCAACTCACCTTTACCCTTAAGCAAGCATAAGTTGGTTTTCTAAATTTGAGACCCTGTTCTGTTCTGTAATTCAGTTCCTGTGTAGCCAAGTTTACATTCCGTGTATTACTGATATCTTATGATGTTTCTTTTTCTGTGTGACTTATTTCAGTTAGAATCATCATACCTGAATCCACTCATTGTGCTGCTAAGGGCCTGATGACATAGATTTCATTGCTGAGTGATATTGCTTTGTAAGTAAATACCACAACTTCTTTATCCATTTTTCACTTTCTGCGATGTTGAACTTGTACTGTAAACGAGGTTCTTGTAAACAGAGGCGTCCCAAACTTTGGGGTGGCTGTGTCTTTTTGATTTTAATTTCCCTAAGCTATAGGACCATAAGTGGAAGTGCCCTAGGCTCTGTTGCTTTGTTTTTTAGATGTTTCAGGAAACACCATACACTTCTCCCGAGTGTCTGTTGGCAATTTACATCCCGCCCATCAGCATAACAAGGCTCCCAGTTCTCCATGGCCTGTCCTGCCTTTCTGGATTTTACACTTTTTTCAGATGGCCCTTTTGACCGGGGGGAAGTGAGACTTCATTGTAGTGCAGATTTCCTTTGCAAGCTTGCTTGGTTGGCCAAAAAGGGCGTATGCGTTTTTTCCTGAATATATTCAGGAAAAAACGCATACGCCCTTTATGGCCAAGTGCATCATTGTGGACGTTCTGCCTCTTTTCCTATGCTTTCAATGCAATTCCAGTCTACCTCCTGAAATCGGTTTCCTGAAATTCTGCCCCGCTTTCAAGTCCTCTTGGCAGCCTTACTTCAGTATATTTTTATACGATAGCTGTCATTTATAACTCTGCAGGTTTGTGAATTACAGTGCCCCTGAGCTCCTTTCTTCAACTCGCTTTCTTTTGAGCTGGCCGCAACACCGCAGGATGGCTTCAGGCCCTAATCTGGTTCCGGCACGGCACGCTGAGCCTTTGGTTAATTCCTCTTCCTGGTGGGAAATGAGAGTTAAATTTGCCCGTCCAGACACCTCCAGCTAGTCTCTCATTGGTTCTCGCTATTCCTGTTCATCTTCCGCAGAAATTGCAAACTGGGCCAAACAGGAGGTTAAAGGGACTGACTCTCCAAGTCGGGAGGGTGTTAGTAAAGCGTCTGGAATGTTGCACCCGAGTACCAGGGTACGAAAACTGAGACATATTTGAACATGTCTCCCGATCACATGGTTGATCATACTCTAGGTTCCACATGCATGTTTTAGCTGAAGGAAGAATACCTTAAACCTGGGTAGTTGAAACCCGTGGAATGGGTACCATGCAATATGTGTAGCCAAGTTTACATTCCATGTATTACTGATATCTTATGATGTTTCTTTTTCTGTGTGACTTATTTCAGTTAGAATCATCATACCTGAATCCACTCATTGTGCTGCTAAGGGCCTGATGACATAGATTTCATTGCTGAGTGATATTGCTTTGTAAGTAAATACCACAACTTCTTTATCCATTTTTCACTTTCTGCGATGTTGAACTTGTACTGTAAACGAGGTTCTTGTAAACAGAGGCGTCCCAAACTTTGGGGTGGCTGTGTCTTTTTGATTTTAATTTCCCTAAGCTATAGGACCATAAGTGGAAGTGCCCTAGGCTCTGTTGCTTTGTTTTTTAGATGTTTCAGGAAACACCATACACTTCTCCCGAGTGTCTGTTGGCAATTTACATCCCGCCCATCAGCATAACAAGGCTCCCAGTTCTCCATGGCCTGTCCTGCCTTTCTGGATTTTACACTTTTTTCAGATGGCCCTTTTGACCGGGGGGAAGTGAGACTTCATTGTAGTGCAGATTTCCTTTGCAAGCTTGCTTGGTTGGCCAAAAAGGGCGTATGCGTTTTTTCCTGAATATATTCAGGAAAAAACGCATACGCCCTTTTTGGCCAAGTGCATCATGGTGGACGTTCTGCCTCTTTTCCTATGCTTTCAATGCAATTCCAGTCTACCTCCTGAAATCGGTTTCCTGCAATTCTGCCCCGCTTTCAAGTCCTCTTGGCAGCCTTACTTCAGTATATTTTTGGACGATAGCTGTCATTTATAACTCTGCAGGTTTGTGAATTACAGTGCCCCTGAGCTCCTTTCTTCAACTCGCTTTCTTTTGAGCTGGCCGCAACACCGCAGGATGGCTTCAGGCCCTAATCTGGTTCCGGCACGGCACGCTGAGCCTTTGGTTAATTCCTCTTCCTGGTGGGAAATGAGAGTTAAATTTGCCCGTCCAGACACCTCCAGCTAGTCTCTCATTGGTTCTCGCTATTCCTGTTCATCTTCCGCAGAAATTGCAAACTGGGCCAAACAGGAGGTTAAAGGGACTGACTCTCCAAGTCGGGAGGGTGTTAGTAAAGCATCTGGAATGTTGCACCCGAGTACCAGGGTACGAAAACTGAGACATATTTGAACACGTCTCCCGATCACATGGTTGATCATACTCTAGGTTCCACATGCATGTTTTAGCTGAAGGAAGAATACCTTAAACCTGGGTAGTTGAAACCCGTGGAATGGGTACCATGCAATATGACTTCAAAGGGTCTTCATTTGCTCACCGAACCTCTCCAATCCTATCACTGCTGCGTTTATGCCCCTGTACACATGCTTGATTCTCTTTCGGAGACATAGCAATCCATAGGTTTTAAGATACTTACTAGTCAGGTACATTCTTAGGCATTTAATATGCGGTGTTGAGTCCATTTCGTTGAGCAAGGAGTAGCTCTTGTCTATTCCGTATTTGGCTTAAGGAACTTTATCTGTGCTCATTTCAATCTCTGGTTTTATGCAGCACCCCAACTCACCTTTACCCTTAAGCAAGCATAAGTTGGTTTTCTAAATTTGAGACCCTGTTCTGTTCTGTAATTCAGTTCCTGTGTAGCCAAGTTTACATTCCGTGTATTACTGATATCTTATGATGTTTCTTTTTCTGTGTGACTTATTTCAGTTAGAATCATCATACCTGAATCCACTCATTGTGCTGCTAAGGGCCTGATGACATAGATTTCATTGCTGAGTGATATTGCTTTGTAAGTAAATACCACAACTTCTTTATCCATTTTTCACTTTCTGCGATGTTGAACTTGTACTGTAAACGAGGTTCTTGTAAACAGAGGCGTCCCAAACTTTGGGGTGGCTGTGTCTTTTTGATTTTAATTTCCCTAAGCTATAGGACCATAAGTGGAAGTGCCCTAGGCTCTGTTGCTTTGTTTTTTAGATGTTTCAGGAAACACCATACACTTCTCCCGAGTGTCTGTTGGCAATTTACATCCCGCCCATCAGCATAACAAGGCTCCCAGTTCTCCATGGCCTGTCCTGCCTTTCTGGATTTTACACTTTTTTCAGATGGCCCTTTTGACCGGGGGGAAGTGAGACTTCATTGTAGTGCAGATTTCCTTTGCAAGCTTGCTTGGTTGGCCAAAAAGGGTGTATGCGTTTTTTCCTGAATATATTCAGGAAAAAACGCATACGCCCTTTTTGGCCAAGTGCATCATGGTGGACGTTCTGCCTCTTTTCCTATGCTTTCAATGCAATTCCAGTCTACCTCCTGAAATCGGTTTCCTGCAATTCTGCCCCGCTTTCAAGTCCTCTTGGCAGCCTTACTTCAGTATATTTTTGGACGATAGCTGTCATTTATAACTCTGCAGGTTTGTGAATTACAGTGCCCCTGAGCTCCTTTCTTCAACTCGCTTTCTTTTGAGCTGGCCGCAACACCGCAGGATGGCTTCAGGCCCTAATCTGGTTCCGGCACGGCACGCTGAGCCTTTGGTTAATTCCTCTTCCTGGTGGGAAATGAGAGTTAAATTTGCCCGTCCAGACACCTCCAGCTAGTCTCTCATTGGTTCTCGCTATTCCTGTTCATCTTCCGCAGAAATTGCAAACTGGGCCAAACAGGAGGTTAAAGGGACTGACTCTCCAAGTCGGGAGGGTGTTAGTAAAGCGTCTGGAATGTTGCACCCGAGTACCAGGGTACGAAAACTGAGACATATTTGAACACGTCTCCCGATCACATGGTTGATCATACTCTAGGTTCCACATGCATGTTTTAGCTGAAGGAAGAATACCTTAAACCTGGGTAGTTGAAACCCGTGGAATGGGTACCATGCAATATGACTTCAAAGGGTCTTCATTTGCTCACCGAACCTCTCCAATCCTATCACTGCTGCGTTTATGCCCCTGTACACATGCTTGATTCTCTTTCGGAGACATAGCAATCCATAGGTTTTAAGATACTTACTAGTCAGGTACATTCTTAGGCATTTAATATGCGGTGTTGAGTCCATTTCGTTGAGCAAGGAGTAGCTCTTGTCTATTCCATATTTGGCTTAAGGAACTTTATCTGTGCTCATTTCAATCTCTGGTTTTATGCAGCACCCCAACTCACCTTTCCCCTTAAGCAAGCATAAGTTGGTTTTCTAAATTTGAGACCCTGTTCTGTTCTGTAATTCAGTTCCTGTGTAGTCAAGTTTACATTCCGTGTATTACTGATATCTTATGATGTTTCTTTTTCTGTGTGACTTATTTCAGTTAGAATCATCATACCTGAATCCACTCATTGTGCTGCTAAGGGCCTGATGACATAGATTTCATTGCTGAGTGATATTGCTTTGTAAGTAAATACCACAACTTCTTTATCCATTTTTCACTTTCTGCGATGTTGAACTTGTACTGTAAACGAGGTTCTTGTAAACAGAGGCGTCCCAAACTTTGGGGTGGCTGTGTCTTTTTGATTTTAATTTCCCTAAGCTATAGGACCATAAGTGGAAGTGCCCTAGGCTCTGTTGCTTTGTTTTTTAGATGTTTCAGGAAACACCATACACTTCTCCCGAGTGTCTGTTGGCAATTTACATCCCGCCCATCAGCATAACAAGGCTCCCAGTTCTCCATGGCCTGTCCTGCCTTTCTGGATTTTACACTTTTTTCAGATGGCCCTTTTGACCGGGGGGAAGTGAGACTTCATTGTAGTGCAGATTTCCTTTGCAAGCTTGCTTGGTTGGCCAAAAAGGGCGTATGCGTTTTTTCCTGAATATATTCAGGAAAAAACGCATACGCCCTTTTTGGCCAAGTGCATCATGGTGGACGTTCTGCCTCTTTTCCTATGCTTTCAATGCAATTCCAGTCTACCTCCTGAAATCGGTTTCCTGCAATTCTGCCCCGCTTTCAAGTCCTCTTGGCAGCCTTACTTCAGTATATTTTTGGACGATAGCTGTCATTTATAACTCTGCAGGTTTGTGAATTACAGTGCCCCTGAGCTCCTTTCTTCAACTCGCTTTCTTTTGAGCTGGCCGCAACACCGCAGGATGGCTTCAGGCCCTAATCTGGTTCCGGCACGGCACGCTGAGCCTTTGGTTAATTCCTCTTCCTGGTGGGAAATGAGAGTTAAATTTGCCCGTCCAGACACCTCCAGCTAGTCTCTCATTGGTTCTCGCTATTCCTGTTCATCTTCCGCAGAAATTGCAAACTGGGCCAAACAGGAGGTTAAAGGGACTGACTCTCCAAGTCGGGAGGGTGTTAGTAAAGCGTCTGGAATGTTGCACCCGAGTACCAGGGTACGAAAACTGAGACATATTTGAACACGTCTCCCGATCACATGGTTGATCATACTCTAGGTTCCACATGCATGTTTTAGCTGAAGGAAGAATACCTTAAACCTGGGTAGTTGAAACCCGTGGAATGGGTACCATGCAATATGACTTCAAAGGGTCTTCATTTGCTCACCGAACCTCTCCAATCCTATCACTGCTGCGTTTATGCCCCTGTACACATGCTTGATTCTCTTTCGGAGACATAGCAATCCATAGGTTTTAAGATACTTACTAGTCAGGTACATTCTTAGGCATTTAATATGCGGTGTTGAGTCCATTTCGTTGAGCAAGGAGTAGCTCTTGTCTATTCCGTATTTGGCTTAAGGAACTTTATCTGTGCTCATTTCAATCTCTGGTTTTATGCAGCACCCCAACTCACCTTTACCCTTAAGCAAGCATAAGTTGGTTTTCTAAATTTGAGACCCTGTTCTGTTCTGTAATTCAGTTCCTGTGTAGCCAAGTTTACATTCCGTGTATTACTGATATCTTATGATGTTTCTTTTTCTGTGTGACTTATTTCAGTTAGAATCATCATACCTGAATCCACTCATTGTGCTGCTAAGGGCCTGATGACATAGATTTCATTGCTGAGTGATATTGCTTTGTAAGTAAATACCACAACTTCTTTATCCATTTTTCACTTTCTGCGATGTTGAACTTGTACTGTAAACGAGGTTCTTGTAAACAGAGGCGTCCCAAACTTTGGGGTGGCTGTGTCTTTTTGATTTTAATTTCCCTAAGCTATAGGACCATAAGTGGAAGTGCCCTAGGCTCTGTTGCTTTGTTTTTTAGATGTTTCAGGAAACACCATACACTTCTCCCGAGTGTCTGTTGGCAATTTACATCCCGCCCATCAGCATAACAAGGCTCCCAGTTCTCCATGGCCTGTCCTGCCTTTCTGGATTTTACACTTTTTTCAGATGGCCCTTTTGACCGGGGGGAAGTGAGACTTCATTGTAGTGCAGATTTCCTTTGCAAGCTTGCTTGGTTGGCCAAAAAGGGTGTATGCGTTTTTTCCTGAATATATTCAGGAAAAAACGCATACGCCCTTTTTGGCCAAGTGCATCATGGTGGACGTTCTGCCTCTTTTCCTATGCTTTCAATGCAATTCCAGTCTACCTCCTGAAATCGGTTTCCTGCAATTCTGCCCCGCTTTCAAGTCCTCTTGGCAGCCTTACTTCAGTATATTTTTGGACGATAGCTGTCATTTATAACTCTGCAGGTTTGTGAATTACAGTGCCCCTGAGCTCCTTTCTTCAACTCGCTTTCTTTTGAGCTGGCCGCAACACCGCAGGATGGCTTCAGGCCCTAATCTGGTTCCGGCACGGCACGCTGAGCCTTTGGTTAATTCCTCTTCCTGGTGGGAAATGAGAGTTAAATTTGCCCGTCCAGACACCTCCAGCTAGTCTCTCATTGGTTCTCGCTATTCCTGTTCATCTTCCGCAGAAATTGCAAACTGGGCCAAACAGGAGGTTAAAGGGACTGACTCTCCAAGTCGGGAGGGTGTTAGTAAAGCGTCTGGAATGTTGCACCCGAGTACCAGGGTACGAAAACTGAGACATATTTGAACACGTCTCCCGATCACATGGTTGATCATACTCTAGGTTCCACATGCATGTTTTAGCTGAAGGAAGAATACCTTAAACCTGGGTAGTTGAAACCCGTGGAATGGGTACCATGCAATATGACTTCAAAGGGTCTTCATTTGCTCACCGAACCTCTCCAATCCTATCACTGCTGCGTTTATGCCCCTGTACACATGCTTGATTCTCTTTCGGAGACATAGCAATCCATAGGTTTTAAGATACTTACTAGTCAGGTACATTCTTAGGCATTTAATATGCGGTGTTGAGTCCATTTCGTTGAGCAAGGAGTAGCTCTTGTCTATTCCATATTTGGCTTAAGGAACTTTATCTGTGCTCATTTCAATCTCTGGTTTTATGCAGCACCCCAACTCACCTTTCCCCTTAAGCAAGCATAAGTTGGTTTTCTAAATTTGAGACCCTGTTCTGTTCTGTAATTCAGTTCCTGTGTAGTCAAGTTTACATTCCGTGTATTACTGATATCTTATGATGTTTCTTTTTCTGTGTGACTTATTTCAGTTAGAATCATCATACCTGAATCCACTCATTGTGCTGCTAAGGGCCTGATGACATAGATTTCATTGCTGAGTGATATTGCTTTGTAAGTAAATACCACAACTTCTTTATCCATTTTTCACTTTCTGCGATGTTGAACTTGTACTGTAAACGAGGTTCTTGTAAACAGAGGCGTCCCAAACTTTGGGGTGGCTGTGTCTTTTTGATTTTAATTTCCCTAAGCTATAGGACCATAAGTGGAAGTGCCCTAGGCTCTGTTGCTTTGTTTTTTAGATGTTTCAGGAAACACCATACACTTCTCCCGAGTGTCTGTTGGCAATTTACATCCCGCCCATCAGCATAACAAGGCTCCCAGTTCTCCATGGCCTGTCCTGCCTTTCTGGATTTTACACTTTTTTCAGATGGCCCTTTTGACCGGGGGGAAGTGAGACTTCATTGTAGTGCAGATTTCCTTTGCAAGCTTGCTTGGTTGGCCAAAAAGGGCGTATGCGTTTTTTCCTGAATATATTCAGGAAAAAACGCATACGCCCTTTTTGGCCAAGTGCATCATGGTGGACGTTCTGCCTCTTTTCCTATGCTTTCAATGCAATTCCAGTCTACCTCCTGAAATCGGTTTCCTGCAATTCTGCCCCGCTTTCAAGTCCTCTTGGCAGCCTTACTTCAGTATATTTTTGGACGATAGCTGTCATTTATAACTCTGCAGGTTTGTGAATTACAGTGCCCCTGAGCTCCTTTCTTCAACTCGCTTTCTTTTGAGCTGGCCGCAACACCGCAGGATGGCTTCAGGCCCTAATCTGGTTCCGGCACGGCACGCTGAGCCTTTGGTTAATTCCTCTTCCTGGTGGGAAATGAGAGTTAAATTTGCCCGTCCAGACACCTCCAGCTAGTCTCTCATTGGTTCTCGCTATTCCTGTTCATCTTCCGCAGAAATTGCAAACTGGGCCAAACAGGAGGTTAAAGGGACTGACTCTCCAAGTCGGGAGGGTGTTAGTAAAGCGTCTGGAATGTTGCACCCGAGTACCAGGGTACGAAAACTGAGACATATTTGAACATGTCTCCCGATCACATGGTTGATCATACTCTAGGTTCC
Organism: Pseudorca crassidens; assembly: GCF_039906515.1. Taxonomy (NCBI): domain Eukaryota; kingdom Metazoa; phylum Chordata; class Mammalia; order Artiodactyla; family Delphinidae; genus Pseudorca; species Pseudorca crassidens. The sequence goes on along the minus strand of NW_027136046.1, from coordinate 34,497 downwards.
ACATGCATGTTTCAGCTGAAGGAAGAATACCTTAAACCTGGGTAGTTGAAACCAGTGGAATGGGTACCATGCAATATGTGTAGCCAAGTTTACATTCCATGTATTACTGATATCTTATGATGTTTCTTTTTCTGTGTGACTTATTTCAGTTAGAATCATCATACCTGAATCCACTCATTGTGCTGCTAAGGGCCTGATGACATAGATTTCATTGCTGAGTGATATTGCTTTGTAAGTAAATACCACAACTTCTTTATCCATTTTTCACTTTCTGCGATGTTGAACTTGTACTGTAAACGAGGTTCTTGTAAACAGAGGCGTCCCAAACTTTGGGGTGGCTGTGTCTTTTTGATTTTAATTTCCCTAAGCTATAGGACCATAAGTGGAAGTGCCCTAGGCTCTGTTGCTTTGTTTTTTAGATGTTTCAGGAAACACCATACACTTCTCCCGAGTGTCTGTTGGCAATTTACATCCCGCCCATCAGCATAACAAGGCTCCCAGTTCTCCATGGCCTGTCCTGCCTTTCTGGATTTTACACTTTTTTCAGATGGCCCTTTTGACCGGGGGGAAGTGAGACTTCATTGTAGTGCAGATTTCCTTTGCAAGCTTGCTTGGTTGGCCAAAAAGGGTGTATGCGTTTTTTCCTGAATATATTCAGGAAAAAACGCATACGCCCTTTTTGGCCAAGTGCATCATGGTGGACGTTCTGCCTCTTTTCCTATGCTTTCAATGCAATTCCAGTCTACCTCCTGAAATCGGTTTCCTGCAATTCTGCCCCGCTTTCAAGTCCTCTTGGCAGCCTTACTTCAGTATATTTTTGGACGATAGCTGTCATTTATAACTCTGCAGGTTTGTGAATTACAGTGCCCCTGAGCTCCTTTCTTCAACTCGCTTTCTTTTGAGCTGGCCGCAACACCGCAGGATGGCTTCAGGCCCTAATCTGGTTCCGGCACGGCACGCTGAGCCTTTGGTTAATTCCTCTTCCTGGTGGGAAATGAGAGTTAAATTTGCCCGTCCAGACACCTCCAGCTAGTCTCTCATTGGTTCTCGCTATTCCTGTTCATCTTCCGCAGAAATTGCAAACTGGGCCAAACAGGAGGTTAAAGGGACTGACTCTCCAAGTCGGGAGGGTGTTAGTAAAGCGTCTGGAATGTTGCACCCGAGTACCAGGGTACGAAAACTGAGACATATTTGAACACGTCTCCCGATCACATGGTTGATCATACTCTAGGTTCCACATGCATGTTTTAGCTGAAGGAAGAATACCTTAAACCTGGGTAGTTGAAACCCGTGGAATGGGTACCATGCAATATGACTTCAAAGGGTCTTCATTTGCTCACCGAACCTCTCCAATCCTATCACTGCTGCGTTTATGCCCCTGTACACATGCTTGATTCTCTTTCGGAGACATAGCAATCCATAGGTTTTAAGATACTTACTAGTCAGGTACATTCTTAGGCATTTAATATGCGGTGTTGAGTCCATTTCGTTGAGCAAGGAGTAGCTCTTGTCTATTCCATATTTGGCTTAAGGAACTTTATCTGTGCTCATTTCAATCTCTGGTTTTATGCAGCACCCCAACTCACCTTTCCCCTTAAGCAAGCATAAGTTGGTTTTCTAAATTTGAGACCCTGTTCTGTTCTGTAATTCAGTTCCTGTGTAGTCAAGTTTACATTCCGTGTATTACTGATATCTTATGATGTTTCTTTTTCTGTGTGACTTATTTCAGTTAGAATCATCATACCTGAATCCACTCATTGTGCTGCTAAGGGCCTGATGACATAGATTTCATTGCTGAGTGATATTGCTTTGTAAGTAAATACCACAACTTCTTTATCCATTTTTCACTTTCTGCGATGTTGAACTTGTACTGTAAACGAGGTTCTTGTAAACAGAGGCGTCCCAAACTTTGGGGTGGCTGTGTCTTTTTGATTTTAATTTCCCTAAGCTATAGGACCATAAGTGGAAGTGCCCTAGGCTCTGTTGCTTTGTTTTTTAGATGTTTCAGGAAACACCATACACTTCTCCCGAGTGTCTGTTGGCAATTTACATCCCGCCCATCAGCATAACAAGGCTCCCAGTTCTCCATGGCCTGTCCTGCCTTTCTGGATTTTACACTTTTTTCAGATGGCCCTTTTGACCGGGGGGAAGTGAGACTTCATTGTAGTGCAGATTTCCTTTGCAAGCTTGCTTGGTTGGCCAAAAAGGGCGTATGCGTTTTTTCCTGAATATATTCAGGAAAAAACGCATACGCCCTTTTTGGCCAAGTGCATCATGGTGGACGTTCTGCCTCTTTTCCTATGCTTTCAATGCAATTCCAGTCTACCTCCTGAAATCGGTTTCCTGCAATTCTGCCCCGCTTTCAAGTCCTCTTGGCAGCCTTACTTCAGTATATTTTTGGACGATAGCTGTCATTTATAACTCTGCAGGTTTGTGAATTACAGTGCCCCTGAGCTCCTTTCTTCAACTCGCTTTCTTTTGAGCTGGCCGCAACACCGCAGGATGGCTTCAGGCCCTAATCTGGTTCCGGCACGGCACGCTGAGCCTTTGGTTAATTCCTCTTCCTGGTGGGAAATGAGAGTTAAATTTGCCCGTCCAGACACCTCCAGCTAGTCTCTCATTGGTTCTCGCTATTCCTGTTCATCTTCCGCAGAAATTGCAAACTGGGCCAAACAGGAGGTTAAAGGGACTGACTCTCCAAGTCGGGAGGGTGTTAGTAAAGCGTCTGGAATGTTGCACCCGAGTACCAGGGTACGAAAACTGAGACATATTTGAACATGTCTCCCGATCACATGGTTGATCATACTCTAGGTTCCACATGCATGTTTCAGCTGAAGGAAGAATACCTTAAACCTGGGTAGTTGAAACCAGTGGAATGGGTACCATGCAATATGTGTAGCCAAGTTTACATTCCATGTATTACTGATATCTTATGATGTTTCTTTTTCTGTGTGACTTATTTCAGTTAGAATCATCATACCTGAATCCACTCATTGTGCTGCTAAGGGCCTGATGACATAGATTTCATTGCTGAGTGATATTGCTTTGTAAGTAAATACCACAACTTCTTTATCCATTTTTCACTTTCTGCGATGTTGAACTTGTACTGTAAACGAGGTTCTTGTAAACAGAGGCGTCCCAAACTTTGGGGTGGCTGTGTCTTTTTGATTTTAATTTCCCTAAGCTATAGGACCATAAGTGGAAGTGCCCTAGGCTCTGTTGCTTTGTTTTTTAGATGTTTCAGGAAACACCATACACTTCTCCCGAGTGTCTGTTGGCAATTTACATCCCGCCCATCAGCATAACAAGGCTCCCAGTTCTCCATGGCCTGTCCTGCCTTTCTGGATTTTACACTTTTTTCAGATGGCCCTTTTGACCGGGGGGAAGTGAGACTTCATTGTAGTGCAGATTTCCTTTGCAAGCTTGCTTGGTTGGCCAAAAAGGGTGTATGCGTTTTTTCCTGAATATATTCAGGAAAAAACGCATACGCCCTTTTTGGCCAAGTGCATCATGGTGGACGTTCTGCCTCTTTTCCTATGCTTTCAATGCAATTCCAGTCTACCTCCTGAAATCGGTTTCCTGCAATTCTGCCCCGCTTTCAAGTCCTCTTGGCAGCCTTACTTCAGTATATTTTTGGACGATAGCTGTCATTTATAACTCTGCAGGTTTGTGAATTACAGTGCCCCTGAGCTCCTTTCTTCAACTCGCTTTCTTTTGAGCTGGCCGCAACACCGCAGGATGGCTTCAGGCCCTAATCTGGTTCCGGCACGGCACGCTGAGCCTTTGGTTAATTCCTCTTCCTGGTGGGAAATGAGAGTTAAATTTGCCCGTCCAGACACCTCCAGCTAGTCTCTCATTGGTTCTCGCTATTCCTGTTCATCTTCCGCAGAAATTGCAAACTGGGCCAAACAGGAGGTTAAAGGGACTGACTCTCCAAGTCGGGAGGGTGTTAGTAAAGCGTCTGGAATGTTGCACCCGAGTACCAGGGTACGAAAACTGAGACATATTTGAACACGTCTCCCGATCACATGGTTGATCATACTCTAGGTTCCACATGCATGTTTTAGCTGAAGGAAGAATACCTTAAACCTGGGTAGTTGAAACCCGTGGAATGGGTACCATGCAATATGACTTCAAAGGGTCTTCATTTGCTCACCGAACCTCTCCAATCCTATCACTGCTGCGTTTATGCCCCTGTACACATGCTTGATTCTCTTTCGGAGACATAGCAATCCATAGGTTTTAAGATACTTACTAGTCAGGTACATTCTTAGGCATTTAATATGCGGTGTTGAGTCCATTTCGTTGAGCAAGGAGTAGCTCTTGTCTATTCCATATTTGGCTTAAGGAACTTTATCTGTGCTCATTTCAATCTCTGGTTTTATGCAGCACCCCAACTCACCTTTCCCCTTAAGCAAGCATAAGTTGGTTTTCTAAATTTGAGACCCTGTTCTGTTCTGTAATTCAGTTCCTGTGTAGTCAAGTTTACATTCCGTGTATTACTGATATCTTATGATGTTTCTTTTTCTGTGTGACTTATTTCAGTTAGAATCATCATACCTGAATCCACTCATTGTGCTGCTAAGGGCCTGATGACATAGATTTCATTGCTGAGTGATATTGCTTTGTAAGTAAATACCACAACTTCTTTATCCATTTTTCACTTTCTGCGATGTTGAACTTGTACTGTAAACGAGGTTCTTGTAAACAGAGGCGTCCCAAACTTTGGGGTGGCTGTGTCTTTTTGATTTTAATTTCCCTAAGCTATAGGACCATAAGTGGAAGTGCCCTAGGCTCTGTTGCTTTGTTTTTTAGATGTTTCAGGAAACACCATACACTTCTCCCGAGTGTCTGTTGGCAATTTACATCCCGCCCATCAGCATAACAAGGCTCCCAGTTCTCCATGGCCTGTCCTGCCTTTCTGGATTTTACACTTTTTTCAGATGGCCCTTTTGACCGGGGGGAAGTGAGACTTCATTGTAGTGCAGATTTCCTTTGCAAGCTTGCTTGGTTGGCCAAAAAGGGCGTATGCGTTTTTTCCTGAATATATTCAGGAAAAAACGCATACGCCCTTTTTGGCCAAGTGCATCATGGTGGACGTTCTGCCTCTTTTCCTATGCTTTCAATGCAATTCCAGTCTACCTCCTGAAATCGGTTTCCTGCAATTCTGCCCCGCTTTCAAGTCCTCTTGGCAGCCTTACTTCAGTATATTTTTGGACGATAGCTGTCATTTATAACTCTGCAGGTTTGTGAATTACAGTGCCCCTGAGCTCCTTTCTTCAACTCGCTTTCTTTTGAGCTGGCCGCAACACCGCAGGATGGCTTCAGGCCCTAATCTGGTTCCGGCACGGCACGCTGAGCCTTTGGTTAATTCCTCTTCCTGGTGGGAAATGAGAGTTAAATTTGCCCGTCCAGACACCTCCAGCTAGTCTCTCATTGGTTCTCGCTATTCCTGTTCATCTTCCGCAGAAATTGCAAACTGGGCCAAACAGGAGGTTAAAGGGACTGACTCTCCAAGTCGGGAGGGTGTTAGTAAAGCGTCTGGAATGTTGCACCCGAGTACCAGGGTACGAAAACTGAGACATATTTGAACACGTCTCCCGATCACATGGTTGATCATACTCTAGGTTCCACATGCATGTTTTAGCTGAAGGAAGAATACCTTAAACCTGGGTAGTTGAAACCCGTGGAATGGGTACCATGCAATATGACTTCAAAGGGTCTTCATTTGCTCACCGAACCTCTCCAATCCTATCACTGCTGCGTTTATGCTCCTGTACACATGCTTGATTCTCTTTCGGAGACATAGCAATCCATAGGTTTTAAGATACTTACTAGTCAGGTACATTCTTAGGCGTTTAATATGTGGTGTTGAGTCCATTTCGTTGAGCAAGGAGTAGATCTTGTCTATTCCATATTTGGCTTAAGGAACTTTATCTGTGCTCATTTCAATCTCTGGTTTTATGCAGCACCCCAACTCACCTTTCCCCTTAAGCAAGCATAAGTTGGTTTTCTAAATTTGAGACCCTGTTCTGTTCTGTAATTCAGTTCCTGTGTAGCCAAGTTTACATTCCGTGTATTACTGATATCTTATGATGTTTCTTTTTCTGTGTGACTTATTTCAGTTAGAATCATCATACCTGAATCCACTCATTGTGCTGCTAAGGGCCTGATGACATAGATTTCATTGCTGAGTGATATTGCTTTGTAAGTAAATACCACAACTTCTTTATCCATTTTTCACTTTCTGCGATGTTGAACTTGTACTGTAAACGAGGTTCTTGTAAACAGAGGCGTCCCAAACTTTGGGGTGGCTGTGTCTTTTTGATTTTAATTTCCCTAAGCTATAGGACCATAAGTGGAAGTGCCCTAGGCTCTGTTGCTTTGTTTTTTAGATGTTTCAGGAAACACCATACACTTCTTCCGAGTGTCTGTTGGCAATTTACATCCCGCCCATCAGCATAACAAGGCTCCCAGTTCTCCATGGCCTGTCCTGCCTTTCTGGATTTTACACTTTTTTCAGATGGCCCTTTTGACCGGGGGGAAGTGAGACTTCATTGTAGTGCAGATTTCCTTTGCAAGCTTGCTTGGTTGGCCAAAAAGGGCGTATGCGTTTTTTCCTGAATATATTCAGGAAAAAACGCATACGCCCTTTTTGGCCAAGTGCATCATGGTGGACGTTCTGCCTCTTTTCCTATGCTTTCAATGCAATTCCAGTCTACCTCCTGAAATCGGTTTCCTGCAATTCTGCCCCGCTTTCAAGTCCTCTTGGCAGCCTTACTTCAGTATATTTTTGGACGATAGCTGTCATTTATAACTCTGCAGGTTTGTGAATTACAGTGCCCCTGAGCTCCTTTCTTCAACTCGCTTTCTTGTGACCTGGCCGCAACACCGCAGGATGGCTTCAGGCCCTAATCTGGTTCCGGCACGGCACGCTGAGCCTTTGGTTAATTCCTCTTCCTGGTGGGAAATGAGAGTTAAATTTGCCCGTCCAGACACCTCCAGCTAGTCTCTCATTGGTTCTCGCTATTCCTGTTCATCTTCCGCAGAAATTGCAAACTGGGCCAAACAGGAGGTTAAAGGGACTGACTCTCCAAGTCGGGAGGGTGTTAGTAAAGCGTCTGGAATGTTGCACCCGAGTACCAGGGTACGAAAACTGAGACATATTTGAACACGTCTCCCGATCAAATGGTTGATCATACTCTAGGTTCCACATGCATGTTTTAGCTGAAGGAAGAATACCTTAAACCTGGGTAGTTGAAACCCGTGGAATGGGTACCATGCAATATGACTTCAAAGGGTCTTCATTTGCTCACCGAACCTCTCCAATCCTATCACTGCTGCGTTTATGCCCCTGTACACATGCTTGATTCTCTTTCGGAGACATAGCAATCCATAGGTTTTAAGATACTTACTAGTCAGGTACATTCTTAGGCATTTAATATGCGGTGTTGAGTCCATTTCGTTGAGCAAGGAGTAGCTCTTGTCTATTCCATATTTGGCTTAAGGAACTTTATCTGTGCTCATTTCAATCTCTGGTTTTATGCAGCACCCCAACTCACCTTTCCACTTAAGCAAGCATAAGTTGGTTTTCTAAATTTGAGACCCTGTTCTGTTCTGTAATTCAGTTCCTGTGTAGTCAAGTTTACATTCCGTGTATTACTGATATCTTATGATGTTTCTTTTTCTGTGTGACTTATTTCAGTTAGAATCATCATACCTGAATCCACTCATTGTGCTGCTAAGGGCCTGATGACATAGATTTCATTGCTGAGTGATATTGCTTTGTAAGTAAATACCACAACTTCTTTATCCATTTTTCACTTTCTGCGATGTTGAACTTGTACTGTAAACGAGGTTCTTGTAAACAGAGGCGTCCCAAACTTTGGGGTGGCTGTGTCTTTTTGATTTTAATTTCCCTAAGCTATAGGACCATAAGTGGAAGTGCCCTAGGCTCTGTTGCTTTGTTTTTTAGATGTTTCAGGAAACACCATACACTTCTCCCGAGTGTCTGTTGGCAATTTACATCCCGCCCATCAGCATAACAAGGCTCCCAGTTCTCCATGGCCTGTCCTGCCTTTCTGGATTTTACACTTTTTTCAGATGGCCCTTTTGACCGGGGGGAAGTGAGACTTCATTGTAGTGCAGATTTCCTTTGCAAGCTTGCTTGGTTGGCCAAAAAGGGCGTATGCGTTTTTTCCTGAATATATTCAGGAAACAACGCATACGCCCTTTTTGGCCAAGTGCATCATGGTGGACGTTCTGCCTCTTTTCCTATGCTTTCAATGCAATTCCAGTCTACCTCCTGAAATCGGTTTCCTGCAATTCTGCCCCGCTTTCAAGTCCTCTTGGCAGCCTTACTTCAGTATATTTTTGGACGATAGCTGTCATTTATAACTCTGCAGGTTTGTGAATTACAGTGCCCCTGAGCTCCTTTCTTCAACTCGCTTTCTTTTGAGCTGGCCGCAACACCGCAGGATGGCTTCAGGCCCTAATCTGGTTCCGGCACGGCACGCTGAGCCTTTGGTTAATTCCTCTTCCTGGTGGGAAATGAGAGTTAAATTTGCCCGTCCACACACCTCCAGCTAGTCTCTCATTGGTTCTCGCTATTCCTGTTCATCTTCCGCAGAAATTGCAAACTGGGCCAAACAGGAGGTTAAAGGGACTGACTCTCCAAGTCGGGAGGGTGTTAGTAAAGCGTCTGGAATGTTGCACCCGAGTACCAGGGTACGAAAACTGAGACATATTTGAACACGTCTCCCGATCAAATGGTTGATCATACTCTAGGTTCCACATGCATGTTTTAGCTGAAGGAAGAATACCTTAAACCTGGGTAGTTGAAACCCGTGGAATGGGTACCATGCAATATGACTTCAAAGGGTCTTCATTTGCTCACCGAACCTCTCCAATCCTATCACTGCTGCGTTTATGCCCCTGTACACATGCTTGATTCTCTTTCGGAGACATAGCAATCCATAGGTTTTAAGATACTTACTAGTCAGGTACATTCTTAGGCATTTAATATGCGGTGTTGAGTCCATTTCGTTGAGCAAGGAGTAGCTCTTGTCTATTCCATATTTGGCTTAAGGAACTTTATCTGTGCTCATTTCAATCTCTGGTTTTATGCAGCACCCCAACTCACCTTTCCACTTAAGCAAGCATAAGTTGGTTTTCTAAATTTGAGACCCTGTTCTGTTCTGTAATTCAGTTCCTGTGTAGTCAAGTTTACATTCCGTGTATTACTGATATCTTATGATGTTTCTTTTTCTGTGTGACTTATTTCAGTTAGAATCATCATACCTGAATCCACTCATTGTGCTGCTAAGGGCCTGATGACATAGATTTCATTGCTGAGTGATATTGCTTTGTAAGTAAATACCACAACTTCTTTATCCATTTTTCACTTTCTGCGATGTTGAACTTGTACTGTAAACGAGGTTCTTGTAAACAGAGGCGTCCCAAACTTTGGGGTGGCTGTGTCTTTTTGATTTTAATTTCCCTAAGCTATAGGACCATAAGTGGAAGTGCCCTAGGCTCTGTTGCTTTGTTTTTTAGATGTTTCAGGAAACACCATACACTTCTCCCGAGTGTCTGTTGGCAATTTACATCCCGCCCATCAGCATAACAAGGCTCCCAGTTCTCCATGGCCTGTCCTGCCTTTCTGGATTTTACACTTTTTTCAGATGGCCCTTTTGACCGGGGGGAAGTGAGACTTCATTGTAGTGCAGATTTCCTTTGCAAGCTTGCTTGGTTGGCCAAAAAGGGCGTATGCGTTTTTTCCTGAATATATTCAGGAAACAACGCATACGCCCTTTTTGGCCAAGTGCATCATGGTGGACGTTCTGCCTCTTTTCCTATGCTTTCAATGCAATTCCAGTCTACCTCCTGAAATCGGTTTCCTGCAATTCTGCCCCGCTTTCAAGTCCTCTTGGCAGCCTTACTTCAGTATATTTTTGGACGATAGCTGTCATTTATAACTCTGCAGGTTTGTGAATTACAGTGCCCCTGAGCTCCTTTCTTCAACTCGCTTTCTTTTGAGCTGGCCGCAACACCGCAGGATGGCTTCAGGCCCTAATCTGGTTCCGGCACGGCACGCTGAGCCTTTGGTTAATTCCTCTTCCTGGTGGGAAATGAGAGTTAAATTTGCCCGTCCACACACCTCCAGCTAGTCTCTCATTGGTTCTCGCTATTCCTGTTCATCTTCCGCAGAAATTGCAAACTGGGCCAAACAGGAGGTTAAAGGGACTGACTCTCCAAGTCGGGAGGGTGTTAGTAAAGCGTCTGGAATGTTGCACCCGAGTACCAGGGTACGAAAACTGAGACATATTTGAACACGTCTCCCGATCACATGGTTGATCATACTCTAGGTTCCACATGCATGTTTTAGCTGAAGGAAGAATACCTTAAACCTGGGTAGTTGAAACCCGTGGAATGGGTACCATGCAATATGACTTCAAAGGGTCTTCATTTGCTCACCGAACCTCTCCAATCCTATCACTGCTGCGTTTATGCCCCTGTACACATGCTTGATTCTCTTTCGGAGACATAGCAATCCATAGGTTTTAAGATACTTACTAGTCAGGTACATTCTTAGGCGTTTAATATGTGGTGTTGAGTCCATTTCGTTGAGCAAGGAGTAGCTCTTGTCTATTCCATATTTGGCTTAAGGAACTTTATCTGTGCTCATTTCAATCTCTGGTTTTATGCAGCACCCCAACTCACCTTTCCCCTTAAGCAAGCATAAGTTGGTTTTCTAAATTTGAGACCCTGTTCTGTTCTGTAATTCAGTTCCTGTGTAGTCAAGTTTACATTCCGTGTATTACTGATATCTTATGATGTTTCTTTTTCTGTGTGACTTATTTCAGTTAGAATCATCATACCTGAATCCACTCATTGTGCTGCTAAGGGCCTGATGACATAGATTTCATTGCTGAGTGATATTGCTTTGTAAGTAAATACCACAACTTCTTTATCCATTTTTCACTTTCTGCGATGTTGAACTTGTACTGTAAACGAGGTTCTTGTAAACAGAGGCGTCCCAAACTTTGGGGTGGCTGTGTCTTTTTGATTTTAATTTCCCTAAGCTATAGGACCATAAGTGGAAGTGCCCTAGGCTCTGTTGCTTTGTTTTTTAGATGTTTCAGGAAACACCATACACTTCTCCCGAGTGTCTGTTGGCAATTTACATCCCGCCCATCAGCATAACAAGGCTCCCAGTTCTCCATGGCCTGTCCTGCCTTTCTGGATTTTACACTTTTTTCAGATGGCCCTTTTGACCGGGGGGAAGTGAGACTTCATTGTAGTGCAGATTTCCTTTGCAAGCTTGCTTGGTTGGCCAAAAAGGGCGTATGCGTTTTTTCCTGAATATATTCAGGATAAAACGCATACGCACTTTTTGGCCAAGTGCATCATTGTGGACGTTCTGCCTCTTTTCCTATGCTTTCACTGCAATTCCAGTCTATCTCCTGAAATCGGTTTCCTGCAATTCTGCCCCGCTTTCAAGTCCTCTTGGCAGCCTTACTTCAGTATATTTTTGGACGATAGCTGTCATTTATAAGTCTGCAGGTTTGTGAATTACAGTGCCCCTGAGCTCCTTTCTTCAACTCGCTTTCTTGTGACCTGGCCGCAACACCGCAGGATGGCTTCAGGCCCTAATCTGGTTCCGGCACGGCACGCTGAGCCTTTGGTTAATTCCTCTTCCTGGTGGGAAATGAGAGTTAAATTTGCCCGTCCAGACACCTCCAGCTAGTCTCTCATTGGTTCTCGCTATTCCTGTTCATCTTCCGCAGAAATTGCAAACTGGGCCAAACAGGAGGTTAAAGGGACTGACTCTCCAAGTCGGGAGGGTGTTAGTAAAGCGTCTGGAATGTTGCACCCGAGTACCAGGGTACGAAAACTGAGACATATTTGAACACGTCTCCCGATCACATGGTTGATCATACTCTAGGTTCCACATGCATGTTTTAGCTGAAGGAAGAATACCTTAAACCTGGGTAGTTGAAACCCGTGGAATGGGTACCATGCAATATGTGTAGCCAAGTTTACATTCCATGTATTACTGATATCTTGTGATGTTTCTTTTTCTGTGTGACTTATTTCAGTTAGAATCATCATACCTGAATCCACTCATTGTGCTGCTAAGGGCCTGATGACATAGATTTCATTGCTGAGTGATATTGCTTTGTAAGTAAATACCACAACTTCTTTATCCATTTTTCACTTTCTGCGATGTTGAACTTGTACTGTAAACGAGGTTCTTGTAAACAGAGGCGTCCCAAACTTTGGGGTGGCTGTGTCTTTTTGATTTTAATTTCCCTAAGCTATAGGACCATAAGTGGAAGTGCCCTAGGCTCTGTTGCTTTGTTTTTTAGATGTTTCAGGAAACACCATACACTTCTTCCGAGTGTCTGTTGGCAATTTACATCCCGCCCATCAGCATAACAAGGCTCCCAGTTCTCCATGGCCTGTCCTGCCTTTCTGGATTTTACACTTTTTTCAGATGGCCCTTTTGACCGGGGGGAAGTGAGACTTCATTGTAGTGCAGATTTCCTTTGCAAGCTTGCTTGGTTGGCCAAAAAGGGCGTATGCGTTTTTTCCTGAATATATTCAGGAAAAAACGCATACGCCCTTTTTGGCCAAGTGCATCATGGTGGACGTTCTGCCTCTTTTCCTATGCTTTCAATGCAATTCCAGTCTACCTCCTGAAATCGGTTTCCTGCAATTCTGCCCCGCTTTCAAGTCCTCTTGGCAGCCTTACTTCAGTATATTTTTGGACGATAGCTGTCATTTATAACTCTGCAGGTTTGTGAATTACAGTGCCCCTGAGCTCCTTTCTTCAACTCGCTTTCTTGTGACCTGGCCGCAACACCGCAGGATGGCTTCAGGCCCTAATCTGGTTCCGGCACGGCACGCTGAGCCTTTGGTTAATTCCTCTTCCTGGTGGGAAATGAGAGTTAAATTTGCCCGTCCAGACACCTCCAGCTAGTCTCTCATTGGTTCTCGCTATTCCTGTTCATCTTCCGCAGAAATTGCAAACTGGGCCAAACAGGAGGTTAAAGGGACTGACTCTCCAAGTCGGGAGGGTGTTAGTAAAGCGTCTGGAATGTTGCACCCGAGTACCAGGGTACGAAAACTGAGACATATTTGAACACGTCTCCCGATCACATGGTTGATCATACTCTAGGTTCCACATGCATGTTTTAGCTGAAGGAAGAATACCTTAAACCTGGGTAGTTGAAACCCGTGGAATGGGTACCATGCAATATGACTTCAAAGGGTCTTCATTTGCTCACCGAACCTCTCCAATCCTATCACTGCTGCGTTTATGCCCCTGTACACATGCTTGATTCTCTTTCGGAGACATAGCAATCCATAGGTTTTAAGATACTTACTAGTCAGGTACATTCTTAGGCATTTAATATGCGGTGTTGAGTCCATTTCGTTGAGCAAGGAGTAGCTCTTGTCTATTCCATATTTGGCTTAAGGAACTTTATCTGTGCTCATTTCAATCTCTGGTTTTATGCAGCACCCCAACTCACCTTTCCACTTAAGCAAGCATAAGTTGGTTTTCTAAATTTGAGACCCTGTTCTGTTCTGTAATTCAGTTCCTGTGTAGTCAAGTTTACATTCCGTGTATTACTGATATCTTATGATGTTTCTTTTTCTGTGTGACTTATTTCAGTTAGAATCATCATACCTGAATCCACTCATTGTGCTGCTAAGGGCCTGATGACATAGATTTCATTGCTGAGTGATATTGCTTTGTAAGTAAATACCACAACTTCTTTATCCATTTTTCACTTTCTGCGATGTTGAACTTGTACTGTAAACGAGGTTCTTGTAAACAGAGGCGTCCCAAACTTTGGGGTGGCTGTGTCTTTTTGATTTTAATTTCCCTAAGCTATAGGACCATAAGTGGAAGTGCCCTAGGCTCTGTTGCTTTGTTTTTTAGATGTTTCAGGAAACACCATACACTTCTCCCGAGTGTCTGTTGGCAATTTACATCCCGCCCATCAGCATAACAAGGCTCCCAGTTCTCCATGGCCTGTCCTGCCTTTCTGGATTTTACACTTTTTTCAGATGGCCCTTTTGACCGGGGGGAAGTGAGACTTCATTGTAGTGCAGATTTCCTTTGCAAGCTTGCTTGGTTGGCCAAAAAGGGCGTATGCGTTTTTTCCTGAATATATTCAGGAAACAACGCATACGCCCTTTTTGGCCAAGTGCATCATGGTGGACGTTCTGCCTCTTTTCCTATGCTTTCAATGCAATTCCAGTCTACCTCCTGAAATCGGTTTCCTGCAATTCTGCCCCGCTTTCAAGTCCTCTTGGCAGCCTTACTTCAGTATATTTTTGGACGATAGCTGTCATTTATAACTCTGCAGGTTTGTGAATTACAGTGCCCCTGAGCTCCTTTCTTCAACTCGCTTTCTTTTGAGCTGGCCGCAACACCGCAGGATGGCTTCAGGCCCTAATCTGGTTCCGGCACGGCACGCTGAGCCTTTGGTTAATTCCTCTTCCTGGTGGGAAATGAGAGTTAAATTTGCCCGTCCACACACCTCCAGCTAGTCTCTCATTGGTTCTCGCTATTCCTGTTCATCTTCCGCAGAAATTGCAAACTGGGCCAAACAGGAGGTTAAAGGGACTGACTCTCCAAGTCGGGAGGGTGTTAGTAAAGCGTCTGGAATGTTGCACCCGAGTACCAGGGTACGAAAACTGAGACATATTTGAACACGTCTCCCGATCACATGGTTGATCATACTCTAGGTTCCACATGCATGTTTTAGCTGAAGGAAGAATACCTTAAACCTGGGTAGTTGAAACCCGTGGAATGGGTACCATGCAATATGTGTAGCCAAGTTTACATTCCATGTATTACTGATATCTTATGATGTTTCTTTTTCTGTGTGACTTATTTCAGTTAGAATCATCATACCTGAATCCACTCATTGTGCTGCTAAGGGCCTGATGACATAGATTTCATTGCTGAGTGATATTGCTTTGTAAGTAAATACCACAACTTCTTTATCCATTTTTCACTTTCTGCGATGTTGAACTTGTACTGTAAACGAGGTTCTTGTAAACAGAGGCGTCCCAAACTTTGGGGTGGCTGTGTCTTTTTGATTTTAATTTCCCTAAGCTATAGGACCATAAGTGGAAGTGCCCTAGGCTCTGTTGCTTTGTTTTTTAGATGTTTCAGGAAACACCATACACTTCTCCCGAGTGTCTGTTGGCAATTTACATCCCGCCCATCAGCATAACAAGGCTCCCAGTTCTCCATGGCCTGTCCTGCCTTTCTGGATTTTACACTTTTTTCAGATGGCCCTTTTGACCGGGGGGAAGTGAGACTTCATTGTAGTGCAGATTTCCTTTGCAAGCTTGCTTGGTTGGCCAAAAAGGGCGTATGCGTTTTTTCCTGAATATATTCAGGAAACAACGCATACGCCCTTTTTGGCCAAGTGCATCATGGTGGACGTTCTGCCTCTTTTCCTATGCTTTCAATGCAATTCCAGTCTACCTCCTGAAATCGGTTTCCTGCAATTCTGCCCCGCTTTCAAGTCCTCTTGGCAGCCTTACTTCAGTATATTTTTGGACGATAGCTGTCATTTATAACTCTGCAGGTTTGTGAATTACAGTGCCCCTGAGCTCCTTTCTTCAACTCGCTTTCTTTTGAGCTGGCCGCAACACCGCAGGATGGCTTCAGGCCCTAATCTGGTTCCGGCACGGCACGCTGAGCCTTTGGTTAATTCCTCTTCCTGGTGGGAAATGAGAGTTAAATTTGCCCGTCCACACACCTCCAGCTAGTCTCTCATTGGTTCTCGCTATTCCTGTTCATCTTCCGCAGAAATTGCAAACTGGGCCAAACAGGAGGTTAAAGGGACTGACTCTCCAAGTCGGGAGGGTGTTAGTAAAGCGTCTGGAATGTTGCACCCGAGTACCAGGGTACGAAAACTGAGACATATTTGAACACGTCTCCCGATCACATGGTTGATCATACTCTAGGTTCCACATGCATGTTTTAGCTGAAGGAAGAATACCTTAAACCTGGGTAGTTGAAACCCGTGGAATGGGTACCATGCAATATGTGTAGCCAAGTTTACATTCCATGTATTACTGATATCTTATGATGTTTCTTTTTCTGTGTGACTTATTTCAGTTAGAATCATCATACCTGAATCCACTCATTGTGCTGCTAAGGGCCTGATGACATAGATTTCATTGCTGAGTGATATTGCTTTGTAAGTAAATACCACAACTTCTTTATCCATTTTTCACTTTCTGCGATGTTGAACTTGTACTGTAAACGAGGTTCTTGTAAACAGAGGCGTCCCAAACTTTGGGGTGGCTGTGTCTTTTTGATTTTAATTTCCCTAAGCTATAGGACCATAAGTGGAAGTGCCCTAGGCTCTGTTGCTTTGTTTTTTAGATGTTTCAGGAAACACCATACACTTCTCCCGAGTGTCTGTTGGCAATTTACATCCCGCCCATCAGCATAACAAGGCTCCCAGTTCTCCATGGCCTGTCCTGCCTTTCTGGATTTTACACTTTTTTCAGATGGCCCTTTTGACCGGGGGGAAGTGAGACTTCATTGTAGTGCAGATTTCCTTTGCAAGCTTGCTTGGTTGGCCAAAAAGGGCGTATGCGTTTTTTCCTGAATATATTCAGGAAACAACGCATACGCCCTTTTTGGCCAAGTGCATCATGGTGGACGTTCTGCCTCTTTTCCTATGCTTTCAATGCAATTCCAGTCTACCTCCTGAAATCGGTTTCCTGCAATTCTGCCCCGCTTTCAAGTCCTCTTGGCAGCCTTACTTCAGTATATTTTTGGACGATAGCTGTCATTTATAACTCTGCAGGTTTGTGAATTACAGTGCCCCTGAGCTCCTTTCTTCAACTCGCTTTCTTTTGAGCTGGCCGCAACACCGCAGGATGGCTTCAGGCCCTAATCTGGTTCCGGCACGGCACGCTGAGCCTTTGGTTAATTCCTCTTCCTGGTGGGAAATGAGAGTTAAATTTGCCCGTCCACACACCTCCAGCTAGTCTCTCATTGGTTCTCGCTATTCCTGTTCATCTTCCGCAGAAATTGCAAACTGGGCCAAACAGGAGGTTAAAGGGACTGACTCTCCAAGTCGGGAGGGTGTTAGTAAAGCGTCTGGAATGTTGCACCCGAGTACCAGGGTACGAAAACTGAGACATATTTGAACACGTCTCCCGATCACATGGTTGATCATACTCTAGGTTCCACATGCATGTTTTAGCTGAAGGAAGAATACCTTAAACCTGGGTAGTTGAAACCCGTGGAATGGGTACCATGCAATATGACTTCAAAGGGTCTTCATTTGCTCACCGAACCTCTCCAATCCTATCACTGCTGCGTTTATGCCCCTGTACACATGCTTGATTCTCTTTTGGAGACATAGCAATCCATAGGTTTTAAGATACTTACTAGTCAGGTACATTCTTAGGCGTTTAATATGTGGTGTTGAGTCCATTTCGTTGAGCAAGGAGTAGATCTTGTCTATTCCATATTTGGCTTAAGGAACTTTATCTGTGCTCATTTCAATCTCTGGTTTTATGCAGCACCCCAACTCACCTTTCCCCTTAAGCAAGCATAAGTTGGTTTTCTAAATTTGAGACCCTGTTCTGTTCTGTAATTCAGTTCCTGTGTAGCCAAGTTTACATTCCGTGTATTACTGATATCTTATGATGTTTCTTTTTCTGTGTGACTTATTTCAGTTAGAATCATCATACCTGAATCCACTCATTGTGCTGCTAAGGGCCTGATGACATAGATTTCATTGCTGAGTGATATTGCTTTGTAAGTAAATACCACAACTTCTTTATCCATTTTTCACTTTCTGCGATGTTGAACTTGTACTGTAAACGAGGTTCTTGTAAACAGAGGCGTCCCAATGTTTGGGGTGGCTGTGTCTTTTTGATTTTAATTTCCCTAAGCTATAGGACCATAAGTGGAAGTGCCCTAGGCTCTGTTGCTTTGTTTTTTAGATGTTTCAGGAAACACCATACACTTCTTCCGAGTGTCTGTTGGCAATTTACATCCCGCCCATCAGCATAACAAGGCTCCCAGTTCTCCATGGCCTGTCCTGCCTTTCTGGATTTTACACTTTTTTCAGATGGCCCTTTTGACCGGGGGGAAGTGAGACTTCATTGTAGTGCAGATTTCCTTTGCAAGCTTGCTTGGTTGGCCAAAAAGGGCGTATGCGTTTTTTCCTGAATATATTCAGGAAAAAACGCATACGCCCTTTTTGGCCAAGTGCATCATGGTGGACGTTCTGCCTCTTTTCCTATGCTTTCAATGCAATTCCAGTCTACCTCCTGAAATCGGTTTCCTGCAATTCTGCCCCACTTTCAAGTCCTCTTGGCAGCCTTACTTCAGTATATTTTTGGACGATAGCTGTCATTTATAACTCTGCAGGTTTGTGAATTACAGTGCCCCTGAGCTCCTTTCTTCAACTCGCTTTCTTGTGAACTGGCCGCAACACCGCAGGATGGCTTCAGGCCCTAATCTGGTTACGGCACGGCATGCTGAGCCTTTGGTTAATTCCTCTTCCTGGTGGGAAATGAGAGTTAAATTTGCCCGTCCAGACACCTCCAGCTAGTCTCTCATTGGTTCTCGCTATTCCTGTTCATCTTCCGCAGAAATTGCAAACTGGGCCAAACAGGAGGTTAAAGGGACTGACTCTCCAAGTCGGGAGGGTGTTAGTAAAGCGTCTGGAATGTTGCACCCGAGTACCAGGGTACGAAAACTGAGACATATTTGAACACGTCTCCCGATCACATGGTTGATCATACTCTAGGTTCCACATGCATGTTTTAGCTGAAGGAAGAATACCTTAAACCTGGGTAGTTGAAACCCGTGGAATGGGTACCATGCAATATGACTTCAAAGGGTCTTCATTTGCTCACCGAACCTCTCCAATCCTATCACTGCTGCGTTTATGCCCCTGTACACATGCTTGATTCTCTTTCGGAGACATAGCAATCCATAGGTTTTAAGATACTTACTAGTCAGGTACATTCTTAGGCATTTAATATGCGGTGTTGAGTCCATTTCGTTGAGCAAGGAGTAGCTCTTGTCTATTCCATATTTGGCTTAAGGAACTTTATCTGTGCTCATTTCAATCTCTGGTTTTATGCAGCACCCCAACTCACCTTTACCCTTAAGCAAGCATAAGTTGGTTTTCTAAATTTGAGACCCTGTTCTGTTCTGTAATTCAGTTCCTGTGTAGCCAAGTTTACATTCCGTGTATTACTGATATCTTATGATGTTTCTTTTTCTGTGTGACTTATTTCAGTTAGAATCATCATACCTGAATCCACTCATTGTGCTGCTAAGGGCCTGATGACATAGATTTCATTGCTGAGTGATATTGCTTTGTAAGTAAATACCACAACTTCTTTATCCATTTTTCACTTTCTGCGATGTTGAACTTGTACTGTAAACGAGGTTCTTGTAAACAGAGGCGTCCCAAACTTTGGGGTGGCTGTGTCTTTTTGATTTTAATTTCCCTAAGCTATAGGACCATAAGTGGAAGTGCCCTAGGCTCTGTTGCTTTGTTTTTTAGATGTTTCAGGAAACACCATACACTTCTCCCGAGTGTCTGTTGGCAATTTACATCCCGCCCATCAGCATAACAAGGCTCCCAGTTCTCCATGGCCTGTCCTGCCTTTCTGGATTTTACACTTTTTTCAGATGGCCCTTTTGACCGGGGGGAAGTGAGACTTCATTGTAGTGCAGATTTCCTTTGCAAGCTTGCTTGGTTGGCCAAAAAGGGCGTATGCGTTTTTTCCTGAATATATTCAGGAAAAAACGCATACGCCCTTTTTGGCCAAGTGCATCATTGTGGACGTTCTGCCTCTTTTCCTATGCTTTCACTGCAATTCCAGTCTATCTCCTGAAATCGGTTTCCTGCAATTCTGCCCCGCTTTCAAGTCCTCTTGGCAGCCTTACTTCAGTATATTTTTGGACGATAGCTGTCATTTATAAGTCTGCAGGTTTGTGAATTACAGTGCCCCTGAGCTCCTTTCTTCAACTCGCTTTCTTGTGACCTGGCCGCAACACCGCAGGATGGCTTCAGGCCCTAATCTGGTTCCGGCACGGCACGCTGAGCCTTTGGTTAATTCCTCTTCCTGGTGGGAAATGAGAGTTAAATTTGCCCGTCCAGACACCTCCAGCTAGTCTCTCATTGGTTCTCGCTAT
The DNA here is from genome assembly GCF_039906515.1 of Pseudorca crassidens. Taxonomy (NCBI): domain Eukaryota; kingdom Metazoa; phylum Chordata; class Mammalia; order Artiodactyla; family Delphinidae; genus Pseudorca; species Pseudorca crassidens. The sequence continues at coordinate 14,279 of NW_027136046.1, read as the reverse complement.
TCCTGTTCATCTTCCGCAGAAATTGCAAACTGGGCCAAACAGGAGGTTAAAGGGACTGACTCTCCAAGTCGGGAGGGTGTTAGTAAAGCGTCTGGAATGTTGCACCCGAGTACCAGGGTACGAAAACTGAGACATATTTGAACACGTCTCCCGATCACATGGTTGATCATACTCTAGGTTCCACATGCATGTTTTAGCTGAAGGAAGAATACCTTAAACCTGGGTAGTTGAAACCCGTGGAATGGGTACCATGCAATATGACTTCAAAGGGTCTTCATTTGCTCACCGAACCTCTCCAATCCTATCACTGCTGTGTTTATGCCCCTGTACACATGCTTGATTCTCTTTCAGAGACATAGCAATCCATAGGTTTTAAGATACTTACTAGTCAGGTACATTCTTAGGCATTTAATATGCGGTGTTGAGTCCATTTCGTTGAGCAAGGAGTAGCTCTTGTCTATTCCATATTTGGCTTAAGGATCTTTATCTGTGCTCATTTCAATCTCTGGTTTTATGCAGCACCCCAACTCACCTTTCCCCTTAAGCAAGCATAAGTTGGTTTTCTAAATTTGAGACCCTGTTCTGTTCTGTAATTCAGTTCCTGTGTAGCCAAGTTTACATTCCGTGTATTACTGATATCTTATGATGTTTCTTTTTCTGTGTGACTTATTTCAGTTAGAATCATCATACCTGAATCCACTCATTGTGCTGCTAAGGGCCTGATGACATAGATTTCATTGCTGAGTGATATTGCTTTGTAAGTAAATACCACAACTTCTTTATCCATTTTTCACTTTCTGCGATGTTGAACTTGTACTGTAAATGAGGTTCTTGTAAACAGAGGCGTCCCAAACTTTGGGGTGGCTGTGTCTTTTTGATTTTAATTTCCCTAAGCTATAGGACCATAAGTGGAAGTGCCCTAGGCTCTGTTGCTTTGTTTTTTAGATGTTTCAGGAAACACCATACACATCCCGCCCATCAGCATAACAAGGCTCCCAGTTCTCCATGGCCTGTCCTGCCTTTCTGGATTTTACACTTTTTTCAGATGGCCCTTTTGACCGGGGGGAAGTGAGACTTCATTGTAGTGCAGATTTCCTTTGAAAGCTTGCTTGGTTGGCCAAAAAGGGCATATGCCTTTTTTCCTGAATAAATTCAGGAAAAAAGGCATACGCCCTTTTTGGCCAAGTGCATCATTGTGGACGTTCTGCCTATTTTCCTATGCTTTAAATGCAATTCCAGTCTACCTCCTGAAATCGTTTTCCTGCAATTCTGCCTTGCTTTCAATGCCTCTTCATAGCCTTACCTCAATATATTTTTTGAAAATAGTTGGCCTTTATAACTCTGCAGGTTTTTGAATTGCAGTGACCCTTAGCTCCATTTTTCAGCTCTTATTTTTGTGATCTTGCCTCATAACCACAGGATTCCTTCAGGCCCTATTCTTCTTCTGGGGCACCTTGCTGTGCCTTTGGTTTATTCTTCTTACTGATGTGAATTTAGAGTGACATGTGCCCCTTGAAACCGCTACAGCTAGTTTCTCACTGGTTCCCCCTATTCCCATTCATCCTCCGCACTAACTGCAGACTGTGCGATACCAGAACTTAAAGGCATTGACTCTCCATGTGGGGATATTTTTGGTAAAGCGGCTGGAATGTCGATCTGGAGCCCCAGGAGAGGAAAAATGAGGTGCGTTTTAGAAACCTTTCCCGATCATATGGTATACCAGTCGCTGGGTTTCCCAAGCATGGTTTAGCTGTAGGAAGATTCCCTTCAACCTGGAGTGTTGGGACCCTTGGAATGAGTAGCATGAAGTATTGCACTAAACTTTTGGCAGTTGCTCACCAAAGCTCATCAATCCTCTCAGCCCCAAGTGTCCAGCCTTATGTCTTATCCAGCTGTGGGTTTATATGTGGTCAATCCAGGTTGCATCACAGCCCCTGAGCGAATTTTGTAAGAATTTTTCTCTCTTTCATTGTTTCTGCATTTTGTTTTTTAAATTTATTTCTATAATGGGGTTTAGCTCATTTTCACTGCTGTGTTTGTGCCACTCTGCACACACTTGATTCCCTTATGGAGATATATCAATACATGGGTTTTAAGATTCTTATTACTCAGATATATTTCTCTGCGGTGTATAGGGTGTGTTGAGGCCAGTTCATTGAGCAAGGTGTAGATCTTGTCTAATATCTATTTGGTTTATTGAACGGTATCTGTGCTAATTTCAAACTCTGGTTTTATGCATCACCCCACCTCTCCTTTCCCCTTAAGCTGAAATAAGTGTGTTTTCTAAATGTGAGACACTGTTCTGTTCTGTAATTCATTTCTTGTGCAGCCATATTTACCCTCCCTCTATAAGTGATATCTTATGATATGTTTCTTTTTCTGTTTGACTTATTTCAAGTAGTATTATCGGACCTAAATCCACTCTTTATCCTTCTACTAGCCTTATTACATTGATTTCATGGTGAAGAGATATTCCATTGTACATAAGTACCACATCTTCTTTATCCATTGTTCTCTTTCCTGGGATATTTAAGGTATACTGAAGTTGAGGTTCTTGTAAACAGAGTAGCCCTAAACTGTGGTGTGCTTGTGTCTTGTTAATTTTTAGATTTCCCTAGATATACTCCCATGATTGGAAGTGTCCTATGCTCTGTAGCTCTGTTTTTTAGATGATTTAGGAACCACCATACACTTCTCCAGAGTGGCTCTCGGCAGTTCACACACTGCCCATCAGCGTATAAAGGCTCCCTGTTCTCCATGGCCTGTCCTGCATTTCTGGTTTTTACAATTTTTTAGGATGGCCCTTTTGACCAGTGGGAAATGAGACTTCTTTGTTGTGCACATTTGCATTGCTTGCTTGCTTCGTTGCCCATAAAGTGCGTATGCGTTTTTTCCTGGATATAATCAGGAAAAAACGCATACGCCCTTTTGGGCCAACTGCATCATTGTCGAAATTCTGCCGCTTTTCATGTGCTTTAAAGACGAGTCCAATCTATCTCTTGAAATCTGTTTCGTGCAATTCTGTCTTGCATTCAGATCCTCTTCTTTGCCTTACCTCAACATATTTTTGGACGTTAGTTTTCATTTATAACTCTGCAGGTTTGTGAATTGCAGTGACCCTGAGCTCCATTTTTTAAGTTGCTCTTTTGTGAGCTGGCCTCAAACCCGCAGGATTGCTTCAGGCCCTATTTTGGCTCGGGCGAGGCGGGCTGAGCCTTTTTTCAATTCTTATTCTTAATGGGAAATTAGAGTGATATGTGCCCGTCCAAACCCCTACAACTATTCTCTCATTGGTTCCCCGTTCATCCTCCTCACAATTTGCAAAATGTGTGAAACAGAAGTTGAAATGTGCTGATTCTCCAAGTGGGGAGATTCTAAGTAACGTGGCTGGAATGGTGAACAGGAGCACCAGGAGAGGATAAATGAGCTGCATTTTAGACACATCTCCCGATCACATGGTGTACAGTCCTCTGGGTTTTCCATGCATGTTTTAGCTGTAGGACGATCCCTTGAACCTGCATATTTGGGACCCATTGAATGGGTACCAGGTAGTATTACTTTAAAGGGTGTGCATTTCCTCACCCAACCTCACATTTCTCTTAGCGCAAACAGTTTCCAGCCTTATGTCTCATCCTGCTGTGGGTCTAGATGTGTTCAATCCATGTTGCATCACCGGCCCTGAGGAAAAGTTGTAAGAGGTTTTCTCTGTCTCTCTGTCGTTTATTTTTTTCAATTTATTACTATATTGGTTACAGTTGATTTTCAAAGCTCTGTTTCTTGCTGCTGTACATCCACTTGATTCACGTACAGAGAGACATCAGTAAATTCTTTTTCAGATTCTTACCAGTCGTATATATTCTTTTCCGGTGACTTGAGTGTGCTGAGTGCAGTTCTTTTAGCTACCGTGTAGGCCTTGTTGATTATCAGTTTGGTATTTGGAATGGTATCTTTGCTAATTTCAACCTCCTGGGTGATGCCTCACCCCTCCCCACCTTTCCCGTTTAGCAGCCTTATGCGTGTTTTCTACATATTTGACTATGTTTTTGTTTTGTAATTTATTTCATGTGTAGCCATTTTGGATTCCACCTTTAAGTGATATCTTATGATATGTGTCTTTTTCTTTTTGAATTCTGTCACTTAGAAAGATCATACGTAACTCCTCCGGAGTTGTTACAACTGGCCATATTTCATTGATTTCCAGGCTGAATAATATTCCACTCTACCTAAGTACCACATCTCTACCCATTTTTTCCCTCCAGAGACATTTAAGTTATATCCTAGTTGAGGATCTTTTAAACAGAGAGGGGGTAAACATTGGGGTGCCTGTGTCCTCTCGATTTTTGTTTTTCTCAAGATATACGCCCATGAGTGCAAGTGCCCTATGCTCTGTAGCTCATTTTTTAGATGCTTTAGTAAACACAATACACTTCTCCAGAATGGCCGTTGGCAATATACATTTCCACTATAAGTCTCACAGGGCTCCCTCTTCTCCTTGCCCTGTCCTGCATTTCTGTTGTTTACGCTTTATGAGGATGGCTCTTCTGACTGATGCGAAGTGATATCTTTTGTAGTATTGACTTCCAGTGCCCACCTGTTTGGTTGGCTAAAAAAGTGTATGCCCTTTTCTTGAATATATACAGAAAAAAACGCATACACCCTTTTTGGCCAACTGCAATGTTGGCAATGTTCAGCTCCTTTTCTTGTGCTTAATGGCGAGTCCTTTCTACCTCCTCAAATCCCTTTCCTGCCATTCTCCCTTGCTTACAAGTCCTTTTCTCTGACTTTCCTCAAGACATTTTTCAGTGATGGATATTTTCAACTCTGCAGTTTCGTGAATTTTACTGCCCCTGAGTTCCATTGTTCAACTTGTGTTTATGGGAACTGGCCACAAAGCAGCGGGATTTCCTCAAGCCCTATACTGTTTCCATGGGCAACCCTAGCCTTTGGTCAATTCGTCTTCCTGATTGGAAATTAGAGTGACATGTGCCTGTCTGAACACCTAGGACTTGTCTCTCATTGTTCCTCATCCTTCCGCTTCATCCTCTGGACAAATTCCAAACTGTACGCAACAGGATGTTGACAGTGCTGACATCTCCAAGTGGGGAGACTGTTAGTAAAGACGCTGGAGGGGTGAACCCGAGCACCAGGAGATGAGGAGATGAGATGCCTTTTCCAAACTCTTCCCGATCAGACGGTATACCATCCTCTGGGTGTGACAGACATGTTTTAGCAGTAGGAAGAGTCCCATTCATGTAAGGAGAACACCAGGGCTTTTTCAAAATCAGTGTCTCCCCGAAACCCAAACTGGGGAATTTTTTAAGCTACGGCTACACATATGTTCATTAAGGGCCTTGGGAAGTAGGCAGAGTCCAAACTTTAGATGATTGAAGTCTTCAGGGTCAGAAGCACTCACCACCAGCTTCCCTTAGGTTACACTTTAACTGTCATTGATAGATGATGTCAATAAAAATATCTATTCTTTTTCAGATTATTTCCCCTTATAGGTTATTGCAAAATGTTGAGTGTAGTTCCCTGTGCTATACAGTAGTTCCTTGTTGATGATCTATTTTATACATAGCAGTGTGTATGTGTTAATCCCAAACTGTTAATTTATCCCTCCTCCCACCTTTCCCCTTTGGTAATAATAAATTATAAGATTTTATACTTCTCAGAAATGGGGGAGCTGAAAGAGAGGTATCATTTTCAATGGAAAAGCATTTAAAACAAGATTGAAGCTTTAACCAAGATTATTAGATGTACATCCTTGGAAAGAAATCACTTCGTTTCTCTAATATTGACCTGACAAATAAGACAAACCTTTTCACTGAACTTGCTTATAATAAAGTGATGGAAATATCAAATGGAAGTGTTAGAAACATCTTATTTTACCCGAGCCTTATACACTGTTCTATGTTAACTACAGTTTGGCTCACACATCTGTTCATTGAGGTTACAATAGTCTCAATTTCTGTTACTGATCCTCCAGAGTGGACCCCAACAAGTGTCCCCCTGCCCAGTGTCATTGGGGCCAACAGATCGAGACTGAGTTTGGTTCACAAGCAAAGGAAACTTTATATTTTGATCAGAGAATGGAGAGGTGAGAGCATGCACTACCCCGTGGGCTGTGGGCTGGGCTGCTGTGTAGAGATCCTGTCAGAGTCAGTGGGAGGGAGGGGGCGGAGCTCTCGAGGGCCAGGTTGGCTGCAGCTCAGGCTCTATATCGCGGAGTCTGCACTGGGCCCCAGGAGCTGAGGTGTCGACCCAGCCATTCTGCACTAGGAAATCTGGTCTGAAGTGCCGGGTGTGGAACCTCTGCATGCGGGACCCTAGGAGCACGTGAAATTAGACAAAGCACAAAGGATAAAAAAGGTTAGACTTGACTTTATTGCCCAGATTCTATTTTTATCTCCCAGGGATTTTTAATGGGCTTTGCTGGGGACAAACCCCTCCTCTGCCTTTTGTCCCGTTCCTCATTCTTGGAGTGCTGAGGGTGCAGACACTTCTTCTGTAACTGCTGAGTGCTGAGTTGGGAGCCCTAATACCCGGGGGCGAGGGTCAGAGCTTCTCCCCAGCAGCCTCCAGGTGACGTTGATTGTCCCCAGGCCCCCTGCCTCCCTGCTCGTCCACCTGAGCACCAGCATTGGAAGTGTTATAGATTCTAATGACCTTTAAGGGTCCAGGAAAGAGATGTGCAGAGACGCTGTGGGGGCCGGTTTCACCCCGCCCCACATTTGTTCGGCCACCTTAGGCTGACCGTTTCTGCCAGCCTAGATGCTCTGACCAGTAGTCTGCGCTTTCTTCAATTAGGCCCCTGAATTAACGTACAAACAGCACCAGGTGTCAGAGCCCTGCCCGCTCAACTCCCAGACAGTCCAGGGTCAGTGGTGATCAAGGACCATGATGACCACTGAGTCAACAGCCTTTTGAAGTAAACAGGAGTCCAGCCGGTCTTATTGGCCACCATCATCACGGTGTCTGTAGGCTTTTCTATGGTGACAGTGTGATATACGGTTCCCCAGCCAAGATTATTAGCTCCCCTCTGGGTGTAGTAAGTCCTGCAAGCAGTAGTCTACTCTTTTGGGACACACTCTTATTGTTTTATGAGAGAAACTCCAGGTCAAGTGATGTTCACACGAGTCGTCATGGTGCCCTGTTGCCCCCGGTTATCTCTCTGGATGTTGGAGTTGGAGGGCCTCCTCACTCGAGGTCGGTGTGCCCACGGAGCGAACCCTGCAACTTCAGGGCATCGTTGGTGGTTAGGATCACCACGTGGGGTCCTTTTCCCTTAGGAAGGAGGTGGCCTTTTGGGCTGCTGATTTCCAGGTTTTTAGATACCGCCAGTATCTTGGCCAGATGCGGCAGTGGGCCAAGCCCCTTGGTGACCGTAGTTTATCCTACCTGGATGGCATTCTTGCATTGTTCCATTTCAAGTGGTCCCAGTTTTTGCACTAATTCTCCAATGGCGATTCACCTTTCACCGGGAATGTAAAGGTCAAAGGGTTTAGCTAAATTAGGGAGTTCCAGGGCAAGGGTCTGAATTGACTGCTCTTTCCATTCTTGAAAGGCCACTTCTGGATTCTATTCAAAAGGATCATCATCTTTTCCTTTCAGTGTTTCATATAGAGGCCCAGCTAGTAGACTGTAGTTAGGGATCCAGAAGCAGCAAACCCTGGCCTCCCCAGGAACCCCTAAGCTGTCTTCTAGTTTTAGAAAGGGGTAAGGCTGCAAATGGTTTCTTCCCTTTCCTGGGATGGGCTTCTCCGACCTTCTGTGAGAATGAAGCCCAGGCAGGTCACCGCAGTCTGTGATATTTGAGCTTTTTCTTGGACAACTTCTATCCTTTATTGGCTTGGTAGTTCAGAGGCCTCCTTAGTAGGGCTGGCGATCAGAATGTCGTCTGCGTACTGAAGGAGGGTTTCCTTTTCCAGAGGTAGAACTTTTAGGTCTTTAGCTAAGCTTTCCCCAAAGATGGTGTGGGAATTTTTGCACCCTTGGGGCAAGACGGCCCGGAAGTATTGTTTTAGTTGTATGTTGAGTCCTGCCACTCACAAGCCAAAATTTCTTGTGACTCTGGGACTAATGGAATACAAAAGAAGGCATCATTGAAGACTAATACAGAATACCATGTCCTGGTGGTTGGTAGAATGACCAGCAGGGTGTAGGAATTAGGAGCAACTGGAGGTATATCCTCGGTGGCTTCACTGACTGTCCTGACATCCTTTACCAGGTCCCCAGCAGCCCATGGGGCTCTCGTGGTCAGACCAATCCCAGAATATGGAGCTCACCTGGGCAGGTACCCCACCCCCACCCCAGCCCACGGGGCTCTCGTGGTCAGGCCCTTCCCAGGATACAGAGCTACCCTTGCAGGTACCATGGCAGGGCTGGGCACACAGGAACCGTGCACATAGCCCTCATTGCAGAGCACCCCCAGCTCACCTGTCGCTCAGAGCTGGCACAGAGCACCTCAGAGCAGGACTTGAACTAACAAACAGCAGCTGCGACAGGTCTGTGACCCTGGGCATCACTCTGTGCGGCCTCCCTCCACCTGGTCTTCCAGAGACTTCCACTGCACCCGGGGCACCAGGCCTCTGTCTCCAACCACCACCCACCCCTCCTCTCCCTGACTCCTGGGTTCCTCTCATAAGGAGAGGGTTTTCTTGAAGTTGTCTCCCACTCATGGGCCAGATAAAATGATTAGAAAACAAGCCAAAGCTGCAGCCCCTTGTCTATCCTGACTCTCAGGAGCCCACACCTGTTCCTTGGACCTGGCCGGTTCAGCAAGTTCCATTTTCTGCAACTGTGAGCCCCTGAGGGGTGATGATTGGCTGACCTGGGCAGCCTTACCGTGCGGGCCAGCCCTCCCCAGGTGTGCCTGGGTTGAGATCAATATAAATACCACTCCAGGCAGCAAGAGCCCCTGCAGCCGTGCCTGACGCCATTTTCTCTGCCCTGTCAGCAGTCTCGGGGCTGGGCTGGTGGGAGGGAGTGAGAGGCCACGGCTTTGTGGGTGGCCCAGTGTGAGTGGGGCTCTGCTGGACTTTCTGCAGCAGTTGCCAGGCTGCCACCTGCTAAAGAAGAGGATGTGTCACCCATACCTGCTGCTGGAATTTCTCCCTGGGCAGAGGTGAGGAAGGAAAAAAGCAGTGGGGGCAGGGACAGGACGGGTATCTCAGTCAGGGAAATGGAAATCTTCCAGAAGAGCACCCAGGGCCAGGACCATCCTGGCTGGCCTGCAGGCACCAAGTCGGCCGGCATGCTGTCACTCGTGTGGCTCTATGGCCCTTCCTCTAGGCTTTCAAGTCCTTGTATATATTCAGGTGTTTTACCTGGGACGGGTGGGAATAGTTCAGCAGCAACTGGCCTGGGGCTCAGCTCACGTTTACTCACAGATGCCTCGGCACGGTGCCCCAGCTTTGCAATGAGGACGCTTGTTGCGTGGGGGCTGCTGGCTGAATGGGAGACGATTCCCCACCACTGGCCAACTTCAGAATTGTTTACAACTGGAGCAAGTGCCCTGATACGGTTTTCCTCTGTGGAACTGGTGGGTTCTGTGTTTTTTTTCTCTTTTTCGTTTTTGGTTCAAGGTAGATTTTATTCCTCTTTTTTGTATTTACAGATATAAGCATGGAAATAATTTATTCATATAAATACATGTATGTGAAGGGAATAATTGTTTTTTCTGTTTTATTTTTTAAATTTTATTTCTTTTTAATTTTGAATTTTATTTTATATTTTTATACAGCAGGTTCTTATTGGTTATCTATTTTATACATATAAATGTATACATGCCAATCCCAGTCTCTCAACTCCTCCCACCACCACCCCCCCAACAGCTTTCCCCCCTTGTGGTCCATACATTTGTTGTCTACATCTGTTGCTCTATTTATGCCTTGCAAAATGGTTAATCTGTACAGTTTTTCTAGGTTCCACATATATGCATGAATATACAAGATTTGTTTTTCTCTTTCTGACTTACTTCACTCTGTATGACAGTCTCTAGATCCATCGACGTCTCTACAAATGACCCAATTTCATTCCTTTTCATGGCTTAGTAATATTCCATTTTATATATGTACCACAGCTTTATGCATTCGTCTGTCTGTGGGCATTTAGGTTGCTTCCATTACCTCGATATTGTAAATAGTGATGCAATGAACATTGCGGTGAATGTCTCGTTTTGATTTATGGTTTTGTCTGGGTATATGTCCAGTACTGGGATTGCTGTATCATATGGTAATTCTATTGTTAGTTTCTTAAGAAACTCCATATTGTTCTCCGTAGTGACTGTATCAATTTATATTCCCAACAATAGTGGAAGGGGGTTCCTTTTCTCCACACCCTTTCCAGCATTTTTGTTTGTAGATTTTCTCATGATGCCCATTCTATCAGGTGTGAGGTGATACCTCATTGTTGAGTCCATTTTGTTGAGCAAGGGGTAGGTCTTGTCTATTACATATTTGGCTTATTGAATGGTATCTGTGCTAATTTCAAACTCTGGTTTTATGCAGCACCCCAACTCACTTTCCCCCTTAAGGAAGCATAAGTTGGTTTTCTAAACTTGAGACCCTGTTCTGTTTTGTAATTCAGTTCATGTGTAGCCAAGTTCAAATTCCGTGTATTAGTGATATCTTATGATGTTTCTTTTTCTGTGTGACATATTTCAGTTAGAATCATCATACCTGAATCCACTCATTATGCTGCTACGGGCCTGATGACATAGATTTCATGGCTGAGTGATTTTGCATTGTACATAAGTACCACAACTTCTTTATCCATTTTTCACTTTCTGCGATATTGAACTTGTACCGTAAACGAGGTTCTTGTAAACAGAGCTGTCCCAAACTGTGGGGTGGCTGTGTCTTTTTGATTTTAATTTCCCTAAGCTATAGGACCATAAGTGGAAGTGCCCTAGGCTCTGTTGCTTTGTTTTTTAGATGTTTCAGGAAACACCATACACTTCTCCCGAGTGTCTGTTGGCAATTTACATCCCGCCCATCAACATAACAAGGCTCCCAGTTCTCCATGGCCTGTCCTGCCTTTCTGGATTTTACACTTTTTTCAGATGGCCCTTTTGACCGGGGGGAAGTGAGACTTCATTGTAGTGCAGATTTCCTTTGCAAGCTTGCTTGGTTGGCCAAAAAGTGCGTATGCGTTTTTTCCTGATTCAGGAAAAAACGCATACGCCCTTTTTGGCCAAGTGCATCATTGTGGACGTTCTGCCTCTTTTCCTATGCTTTCAATGCAATTCCAGTCTACCTCCTAAAATCGGTTTCCTGCAATTCTTCCCCGCTTTCAAGTCCTCTTGGCAACCTTACCTCAGTATATTTTTGGACAATAGCTGTCATTTATAAGTCTGCAGGTTTGTGAATTACAGTGCCCCTGAGCTCCTTTCTTCAACTCGCTTTCTTGTGAGCTGGCCGCAACACCGCAAGATTGCTTCAGGCCCTAATCTGGTTCCGGCACGACATGCTGAGCCTTTGGTTAATTCCTCTTCCTGGTGGGAAATGAGAGTTAAATTTGCCCGTCCAGACACCTCCAGCTAGTCTCTCATTGGTTCTCCCTATTCCTGTTCATCTTCCACAGAAATTGCAAACTGGGCCAAACAGGAGGTTAAAGGCACTGACTCTCCAAGTCGGGAGAGTGTTAGTAAAGCGTCTGGAATGTTGCACCCGAGTACCAGGGGACGAGAACTGAGACATATTAGAACAAGTCTCCCGATCACATGGTTGATCATACTCTGGGTTCCACATGCATGTTTTAGCTGAAGGAAGAATCCCTGAAACCTGGAGAGTTGAGACCCGTGGAATGGGTACCATGCAATATGACTTCAAAGGGTCTTCATTTGCTCACCGAACCTCTCCAATCCTATCACTGCTGCGTTTATGCCCCTGTACACACGCTTGATTCCCTTTCGGAGACATAGCAATCCATAGATTTTAAGATACTTACTAGTCAGGTACATTCTTAGGCATTTAATATGGGGTGTTGAGTCCATTTCGTTGAGCAAGGAGTAGCTCTTGTCCATTCCATATTTGGCTTAAGGAACTTTATCTGTGCTCATTTCAATCTCTGGTTTTATGCAGCACACCAACTCACCTTTCCCCTTAAGCAAGCATAAGTTGGTTTTCTAAATTTGAGACCCTGTTCTGTTTTGTAATTCAGTTCCTGTGTAGCCAAGTTTACATTCCGTGTATTAGTGATATCTTATGATGTTTCTTTTTCTGTGTGACTTATTTCAGTTAGAATCATCATACCTGAATCCACTCATTATGCTGCTACGGGCCTGATGACATAGATTTCATTGCTGAGTGATATTGCATTGTACGTAAGTACCACAACTTCTTTATCTATTTTTCGCACTTTGTGATATTGAACTTGTACTGTAAACGAGGTTCTTGTAAACAGAGCCATCCCAAACTTTGGGGCGGCTGTGTCTTTTTTATTTTAATTTCCCTAAGCTATAGGAGCATAAGTGCAAGTGCCCTAGGCTCTGTTGCTTTGTGTTTTAGATGTTTCAGGAAACACCATACACTTCTCCCGAGTGTCTGTTGGCAACTTACATCCCGCCCATCAGCATAACAAGGCTCCCAGTTCTCCATGGCCTGTCCTGCCTTTCTGGATTTTACACTTTTTTCAGATGGCCCTTTTGACCGGGGGGAAGTGAGACTTCATTGTAGTGCAGATTTCCTTTGCAAGCTTGCTTGGTTGGCCAAAAAGGGCGTATTCGTTTTTTCCTGAATATATTCAGGAAAAAACGCATACGTCCTTTTTGGCCAAGTACATCATTGTGGACGTTCTGCCTCTTTTACTGTGTTTTCAATGCAATTCCAGTCTACCTCCTGAAATCGGTTTCCTGCAATTCTGCCCCGCTTTCAAGTCCTCTTGGCAGCCTTACTTCAGTATATTTTTGGACGATAGCTGTCATTTATAAGTCTGCAGGTTTGTGAATTACAGTGTCCCTGAGCTCCTTTCTTCATCTCTCTTTCTTGTGAGCTGGCCGCAACACCGCAGGATTGCTTCAGGCCCTAATCTGGTTCCGGCACGGCACACTGAGCCTTTGGTTAATTCCTCTTCCTGGTGGGAAATGAGAGTTAAATTTGCCCGTCCAGACACCTCCAGCTAGTCTCTCATTGGTTCTCGCTATTCCTGTTCATCTTCCGCAGAAATTGCAAACTGGGCCAAACAGGAGGTTAAAGGGACTGACTCTCCAAGTCGGGAGAGTGTTAGTAAAGCGTCTGGAATGTTGCACCCGAGTACCAGGGGACGAAATCTGAGACATATTTGAACACGTCTCCCGATCACACGGTGGATCATACTCTGGGTTCCACATGCATGTTTTAGCTGAAGGAAGAATCCCTGAAAACTGGAGAGTTGAGACCCGTGGAATGGGTACCATGCAATATGACTTCAAAAAGTCTTCATTTGCTCACTGAACCTCTCCAATCCTATCACTGCTGCGTTTATGCCCCTGTACACACGCTTCATTCTCTTTTGGAGACATAGCAATCCATAGGTTTTAAGATACTAACTAGTCAGGTACATTCTTAGGCGTGTAATATGGGTTGTTGAGTCCATTTCGTTGAGCAAGGAGTAGCTCTTGTCTATTACATATTTGGCTTAAGGAACTTTATCTGTGCTCATTTCAATCGCTGGTTTTATGCAGCACCCCAACTCACCTTTCCCCTTAAGCAAGCATAAGTTGGTTTTCTAAATTTGAGACCCTGTTCTGTTTTGTAATTCAGTTCCTGTGTAGCCAAGTTTACATTCCGTGTATTAGTGATATCTTATGATGTTTCTTTTTCTGTGTGACTTATTTCAGTTAGAATCATCATACCTGAATCCACTCATTATGCTGCTACGGGCCTGATGACATAGATTTCATTGCTGAGTGATATTGCATTGTACATAAGTACCACAACTTCTTTATCCATTTTTCACTTTCTGCGATATTGAACTTGTACCGTAAACGAGGTTCTTGTAAACAGAGCAGTCCCAAACTTTGGGGTGGCTGTGTCTTTTTGATTTTAATTTCCCTAAGCTATAGGAACATAAGTGGAAGTGCCCTAGGCTCTGTTGCTTTGTTTTTTAGATGTTTCAGGAAACACCATACACTTCTCCCGAGTGTCTGTTGGCAATTTACACCCCGCCCATCAGCATAACAAGGCTCCTAGTTTTCCATGGCCTGTCCTGCCTTTCTGGATTTTACACTTTTTTCAGATGGCCCTTTTGACCGGGGTGAAGTGAGACTTCATTGTAGTGCATATTTCCTTTGCAAGTTT